>NC_066513.1:14532709-14627709 GCF_024679095.1 Eriocheir sinensis | reverse complement strand
GGATTGAAAAAATGAAAAGAACTGAGTGAGGAAAGGAAGAACTGAGAAGGAAGGAAGGGACGATAGGAAAAGAGGTAAGGAGGGAGTGAGGAAAAGAGGAAGATGAAGAAAAGAGGAAAAGAAGGAAGGAAAGAGGAAGGGACTTACAGAGGAAGAGATGAACGGAAGAAGGAACGTAGGAAGGAAAAAAGGGAGGAAAAAATGTAAGAATGGCGGGAGAAAAGGAGGAAGGGACCGAGGAAGGGAAGGGAGAAAGGAGGAACAGAGGGAGTAGCAGTAATAAAGGGGAAGGAGTGAAGGAGAGAGAAAAAGAGGAGGATAAGTAAAGGACGGAAGCAGGGAGTAATATATGGAGGAAAACAAGTAAAGAGGGAGGGAGGAAAGAAGGGGAGGGAGGGAGGGAGGGAGTTTGAGGGTCAGGAGGAGAGGGAAAAAAATAATTAAGGCTGTTACCAATTAGTAGGATTTTGCCTTTTCCTGTTCCTCGCCTTTAACTCTACTTCTCATGTTTAGTACTATGCGAATATTCCACGTTTTTCCCCCTTCATCAAATGCCATTAACTGACCCTTGAAACTCTTTCCAAGCGAGGTTTTCAAATTAAGATTTTCAAGGATTATATTTTCGCCGTTTATTTTTGTTTTCTTCAACACACACGATACACATGACGAAACGAATGGCTGGACTCGTAAACTTAGAGAAATAATTAAGTGAATGTAGCGGAAATAGTATCAAAGAAAAAATAAATGGTAATAATGAAAATAATATCAAAGGTAATGATAATATTAATACTAATGCAGAAATGATAACGGCAAGAACTATTGTAAACATCTAGTAAATTATATGTACACAACAAAATATATAAATAAATGAAATAGAAAAATACCGAAAAATAATAATAATGTGTTCTGTAACGGTAAAAAAATGAGTAGATAATAATAATGGAAACACTACAAATACTAATACTAATAATAATAATAATAATAAAAGCCATAAAAATAACAACAACAACAACAACCATAACAACAATAACAATAACAACACCAATAATGACACCACCTACACTAACTCTAACACCATCAAGAACAATACACACACACAACCCACCTTCCATAAATAAGACCAACCAACCAACCAACCCGCGCGAGTGTGAACAATCAGCAAAGGCAAACTAACGTCACTCCGAGCTAAATTTTCCGCAGTATTTCACTTCCACCGCCAAGCTTTACATTACCTATCAAAAAAAGAAAAAAAAAAGACACCAGAAAAATAAATATCCGCCGCGATGAAAAAGTGTGGGACCATCATTCAATATTACCAAATACACGCTAAACGACTCTCTTATTTAAGCGTTTAAATGCCAATAGTTTACTTTTTTTTTGGCCCAGTTGTGTTGCGTTGCGATCCTGTCACTGGGTTTGGTGTTTCGCGATGGAAGAACGAAATGGAAAGTAAGGACGGATATCAATCTTAATACCTGTTTTTTTTTCTTGTTTTATTATGTTTGTTATTCTGTTTTTTTTATTTTGTTTTTCTTCCATGTGTAGGTGGGTGGGTGGGTCTCTTTCGCTGTCTCTTTGTCTGTATCTGTCAGTATGTCTCTCTCTCTCTCTCTCTCTCTCTCATTGTAATTATTTGTATATTTTAGCGACGAAAGTTTAGAAGCAACTCTTTTTACCCTGTTTTCCTCCCTTGTATAATTTCTTTCTTTTCTTTTCTTTCTTTCTTTCTTTCCTTTACCCCCTCCTTCCTCTCCCTCTCCCTCTCTCTCTCTCTCTCTCTCTCTCACAAAAGCTATTTCAGTAACGTTGAACATTTGTGCGTGCGAGTAAACATTAAAAGTCAATTTAAATATATCTGTCACCTACAGACCTCCCGGGCAATCACTCGATGACGACCTAACAACGACTCACTGATATTTCCCCTTGTGCGAGAAGCGAATTATACTCAAAAAGTGACTGACAGCCAACACATTAAACCTCTTAAACAATTACTTTTCCTCGGTGTTTAATACTAACAGTCTTCCCTCGCTACCACCAACACCAGTACTATTGTAAATGGAGCATGCATTGCCTAATTTTTTGTAGGTAAGCTACTTGAGGGCATAATTTAGGAACAAATTGTGTTTTACTCACAACATGGCTTCCGAAAAAAAGATCCTGCCTATCAAACCTATTAACCTTTATAACGACCTCTTCACTGTTTATTCTATCTTGATTTATGTTGGACTCAATAACCGCATTAGTAAATTTGCAGACGACACAAAGATGTAACTCGGGTTCTCACAGAGAGAAGAAGACAGTTTCCCAAGAGGATTTGCACAAAAATTTCAGCTTGATAGATGGAGATGAGATGCCTTTAAGAACGACAAGTGCCCTTCCTTCAAGTTGGAACGAGGGAACGAGTTCGAAGAATACGAATGCGCGGTTAAAAAAAAAAATCAATGAATCAAAAGACTTCAAAAAAAAAAATCAAATCAAACCTCACAGCTCACAATGATGCAGCATGCAGCAAAATACAGAATATAGGCGTTGGCTTCATTAAAAGAAAAAAGAAATTTTTGAATAAAGATGTAGATGTCTACAACAACCTACAACAGTTTCCCCAGACCCCCATGTGAATTACAGTTTGGTCCCCACCATGCAAAGGATATTGCTAAATTAGAAGGTGTTCAGCGTGATCCAGCCGAAATGATCCCTTCCTCCAACAAACGAAGAAAGAGAAATCTCTTTTCCTCCTTCTCTTTGAGAAACGTCGCCTCCGAGGAAAATTTCGAATGATTTTAAAAATACTTAATGGTTTCCTGCGCACGAGGAACAATGGCAAAACTCCAGATGTAGACAAGTAAATCAAGATTGCACCCAATCTTTTCTTTCACCAACGTTGTGGTGCGAGAATGATACCATCCGGTTCCCAGTGTCAGTGACACGATTGACTCCTTTGAAAAGTTCAAAATAGTCACTTCTTTCTCTCTCTCTCTCTCTCTCTCTCTCTCTCTCTCTCTCTCTCTCTCTCTCTCGACGGTATATTTGTCCAGGTTCGGCTTCGACGCGACTCAAAATGAAATAATCTCAAGAACACAGCCTGATGCGATTCTTTGGTGTCAACAACATTTCAGATATTTTGACCGACCGACCGCCGATGCTCCTCACCACTCGCAACACTCGGAATGTAACACACCGACAAGCAACACAAGACTTAATTATGTGTGTATGTGGTAAGCTTGTGTTTCTCTCCTCCTCTGCTCTCCCTCCTTCTTTTTTAGGTTATTATCACCCGAAGCAAGCACACGGTTGGCATTATGATTAAATATGTTAAGTCCCTTCGTTGTTTTGTAATATCTTTTTTTTTTTTAATGACAAGTAGTTGACTGAATCATTACGTGTACAAGTGTTAGAATGTTTGTTTTGCTTATTTTCACCCAAAAGTAAAAGTCATAATCAGCATAAATGTTTCAGCTATTCATTTCATACTAGTTTTTTTTTCTTTATACTGTCCAGTTCATCTATTTGTTTTTTCGAATAATCATAATTAGAAATCCTTTTTGACTTTCCTTTAAGCTACACGAGATCTATCTTATTATCTTTCTTAGTGAAGTTTTGCATTTCTTAACTTTCTGATCATCAAATTATTATCCAAACGCTACGTATTTTCCCTCAGGTGATGCTTTGAATTATCTAACTACCTCCTCTTGTATCTACAGGTCTGTTCTGCTATCTATCCTCAAGCTGTTTGTAATATCTATCAGCTTTGTTTTACATATCTGAGAGCGAGAGTGAGAGTGAGAGTGAGAGTGAGCGGGTTAAAGGAAAAATAAAAAGAAAGTAAAAGAGAAAGAAAAAGGGGAATGTTATCTATCAGTCTCTTGTGTTATCTATTTTCAGGTTCGTATCATTATCTATCAACCTTACTTTATCTATCTGCAGTTTGGTAATGCAATCTATCAATCTATTGTGTTATCAATCAACAAGCCGGTTTTATCATTTATCAATATGTTATTTAATCCATCTGCAGTTTGGAAATGTTATCTATCAATCTGTCCTATTATCTATCTGCAGGCCGGTATTACTATTATCTATCAGTAATGGACGTAAGACAATTGGGAAATTTTTCAAGCCAACACTGTCCTCCGTCTCTTCGTCAGCGCAATTCGTCTGTTTTTCCTTTGCTTTCGTCCGCCGCAACACTCGCTCGGCACATCGACTCTTGCCACCAAAGCGCATTAAAAGTATAAATAAGCAGCAGGGAGGGGGGGAGTGATTTATTGTTTTTTTTTTTTTGGTCATCCTCTTAATCACCCTCGTCCTCGTCATTATTAATATGTTATCGTTCGTTGTGTCGTTGGGGAAAGTGATGTTTGGTGAGCAGTGAGCGATGTTTTCTGGGGCGGTGGTGACTCGGGTTTCATGTCTTGGCTATTTGTATGACAGTGAAGTGTTGGTGTATTTATTATTGTAAGTTTTATTGTTATTATTATTATTATTATTATTATTATTATTATTATTATTATTATTATTATTATTATTATTATTATTATTATTATTATCATTATTATTATCTATTATTATCATTGCTATCATTATTTTCGTTATTATTCGCAATCTATCACTTTATTTGACTGACTGTATATCTATCTGTCTGTCCTTCTGTTTGTCTAATTTTTTTTTCCTTCTGTTTGTCAATTTTTTTCTTTCTTTCTCTCTCTCCTTTCTTTTTTGTTTTTGTTTTTCATCCTCTCTCTCTCTCTCTCTCTCTCTCTCTCTCTCTCTCTCTCTCTCTCTCTCTCTCTCTCTCTCTCTCTCTCTCTCTCTCTCTCTCTCTCTCTCTCTCTCTCTCTCTCTCTCTCTCTCTCTCTCTCTCTCTCTCTCTCTCTCTCTCTCTCTCTCTCTCTCTCTCTCTCTCTCTCTCTCTCTCTCTCTCTCTCTCTCTCTCTCCCACTCCCTTTCTCTCTCTCCCCTCCCTCCCCACCTTACACCCTCTTGCAGTAATGGCGGCTGCTTTCCCTCTTGCCCTTCGCCTCCTGAGCACGGGGAACACAACGGAAAGAACCACGGCAAAAAAAGGCTAGGCATCGGCTCCCCCACCTTCGGGAGGGAGGGAGCGGGGCCTCTCGGGGACGCGGCCTCCAACAGCCTCGGCAGCGGACGCAAATTGATCCTTTACTTGTTGATGGGCGGCCGTTGTCAATGTGGCCAACATCGGACGTTTCTTTAATACTGCATCGGTCATGTCACAAGGTTAACTGTGCCGCCAACCTGACAATACTTGCTCTCTCTCTCTCTCTCTCTCTCTCTCTCTCTCTCTCTCTCTCTCTCTCTCTCTCTCTCTCTCTCTCTCTCTCTCTCTCTCTCTCTCTCTCTCTCTCTCTCTCTCTCTCTCTCTCTCTCTCTCTCTCTCTCTCTCTCTCTCTCTCTCTCTCTCTCTCTCTCTCTCTCTCTCTCTCTCTCTCTCTCTCTCTCTCTCTCTCTCTCTCTCTCCTCCTGCCGCTGGTGCCTCTGCCTCCTCCTCCTCTTCTTCTTCTTCCTCTTCCTCCTCCTCCTCCTCCTCCTCCTCCTCTTATTCCATTCTACCTCGGTCGTTCTATACATTTGCCTCTTCCTCCTCTTCAACATAACCTCATACCCTTCCTCCTCTTCATTCTCCAGCTTTGCTTGTCTTGCTTCTCTTCCTCCTCTTCTACTTCCTACTCATCTTCCTCCTCCTAAAATTGTCCGCTTCTTTCTCCTCTTTCTCTTCTTCCTGCTGCAGTTGATTCTTACTTGTTCCTGCTTCTCCATTCCTCTTTTTTCGCCTGCTTGTTCTCCTTTTTCTCTTCAATCTGTCCTATGTTTCCTCTTCCTCTTGCTTCACCTGACCTCTTCCTCCTTCTCCATTACCTTCACCTCCTCTCCCTCTTTCCGTTGCTTCCGATACCTGCTCGTTCCTGCTACCTCTTCCATTCCCTCTTCATCCTCCTTCTGCTCTTCCTCTTTAGTCTGATCTCCTTTTCCTCTTTCTCTCTCTCTTGTTCCTCCTTTTCCACGTCTAACACCTCCACTTGCCTCCATCCTACTTTCCAGCCTACCTTCTTTCCCTCCTCCTCCTCCTCCTCTCCTCCTTCTCCGCCTGCATCTATCCTCCTCCTCCTCCTCCTCCTCCTCCTCCTGGCTGCCGATATCGCCGCGGCAGCCTCGGCATCTCTTCTTCTTTATGTTTCGCCGCCTGTGTTTCGTTGTCGGAGCTATTTTTTGTTTCATAAGTCAAGTGTCGCGCGGAGCCGCCCAAAACACGATCTCCAGCCGGCTTTTTCTTGCTCGCCTGGATAGAGTTTGATGGATTTCTCTCCCGTCCGTCAGCGTCACAGGAATTAATCGCTTCTGTCAGTTGTCTGTGTGGGGGGAAGGGTGATGGGGGGGTCTGTGTGGGACAAGGGGAGGGATTTGCATGTGTGGGAGGATGGGGAGTGTTTGTGTATGGGGGGAAGGGGAGTGTTTGTGTGTGTGTGTGTGTGTGTGTGTGTGTGTGTGTGTGTGTGTGTGTGTGTGTGTGTGTGTGTGTGTGTGTGTGTGTGTGTGTGTGTGTGTGTGTGTGTGTGTGTGTGTGTGTGTATTTTGATATTCTTGGTTATTCAAAGTGTGTCGTTTCATCACTCTTCACAAGAATAATCGAAAAGAAAAAACAATGCAGAAAAGAGTAAACGAAAGAACAAACAATAAAACAACAACATAAGAAAAGAAAAAAAAAGAGATGAATGAAAAATGAAGTATCAGAAGTGTACCAGTATCTTTAATTTTACAAGCATGACAATATTGCAGTAGATTGTTATTTCATCTCTCTCTCTCTCTCTCTCTCTCTCTCTCTCTCTCTCTCTCTCTCTCTCTCTCTCTCTCTCTCTCTCTCTCTCTCTCTCTCTCTCTCTCTCTCTCTCTCTCTCTTTTGCCATAGCAAGCGCCCTGCATGATAAGTCTCTCTGATCTCTTGTTAAGTCATTTTGTGGGCGGCGAAGCGGAAAATTCACGCACCAATAAATCACCAAATCAATGTAGAAAAAAAAATAATCCCGTTGAAAAATTTGCCGGACCATAAAGAAGTATTTATCATAATTATATAAAAACCCTCTAATGCAAAGTCCATAAAAGTATTAATTAAAATGACAATTAGTGTAGTTTTTTTCTGGACTCGGGGATAGAAAATATTGTTAAAACCTCTCTTTCTCTCTCTAGCTTTTTTTTTTTTTTTTTGGCAATCAGGAGTCATTTGCATTTAAGGGACTCAGATTTGCCCTTCACATGTTTCTACACATTTTTTCAGAAGCTTACCCGATGAAATAATAAAAGAAAAGATTGACAACTACATTCAAAGTCTATTAAGCACACTTATTACTGTCAAAACATATCAATTACTTTTCTTCTTAACTTCTTTAATCAGATTTTATTTTTACCACATCACCATCATCCCTCTCCTAACATTATCACTATCTTACTAATATCTCCATCAATATGACCATCTTTGCAATTCCTTTGTCACCACCATCATCATTATCACAAGCATCTTTCACTAACAACACTTTACTAATATCTCCATCACGATCGACATCCTTCTACTTTCTCCATCCTCAACATCATCATTACCATCACCAGCATCCTTCCCTAACAACATCATACAAGTCCACAAAACATCAACCCAACTGCTCAATCCCATAACATCACCACTGACTCATCTCCACAATAGCAACCAACCACCACTGCAACCACCACCACAACCACCATCACCACCATTAGCCACATTACCACAGCTTCTCTCCAATTATATTCACGGGAAGACAAACACAAAAATATTAAACACATACGAACGCAAAAAAGGCGAGCGGAAACAGCGGTATGAGCGAGCAGATTATTACTAATTCCCATCAGGCAGGCCGGCGGCGTCGTCTTCTAAGATAAAAATTAAATTGGCATCCGTACAACTAGAGTGAAGTAATTTGGCCAGCTAATGGGACGGTCGCATCGGCAGCAAGACGAAGCCGTAGCCGAGCCGCCGCCCAGACAGCCGCGCGCCCAGCCACCAGCCGCGGACGAATGCAGTCCAGCATATCGTCCGGTTTCCTTGACGTGGGTGTAACTCTGGCTTGGGTTTGGTCTGCGATGTGATTTATGGACCTATATCACCGGGGGAGACTTTTCGATCATCTGTGTTTTGTTTATGTGAGTTTGTTTGCTTGCCAATCATGAATTTTGTCTTTATTTATTTATTTACTTATTATATCGGCATTAGTTTCATTGATGTTATGCTTGTAGATTATTTTGGGTTTGTGTTGAGAGCTCTGGTTAGGTATTTGATGATTATATATTTCTCATTGTCGTGAAAGACGTTTTTTATATGTGTAATGAAATTGAACGAGTTAGAGGCATTGACTTACACACACACACACAAACAAACAAACGCACACACATAAACATACCAAAATCAAATTTAAACTATGCATATTTATTTTCTATTCTGCATAATATTACGATGTGGAGATAATAAACGAGAGAGAGAGAGAGAGAGAGAGAGAGAGCAATGGACATCGTACCAAGTAATCTCGTTTCAATTAAATTTTCATCGAGTTACAACCGCGGCACGAGGCGAAAGCAACGGCGGTACCTCAAGACTACCTTAGGGGGGAAGGGGGGGGGAGAAGAGGAAAGGGTGAAAGGGGGAGGAAGGGGAAGGGAGGAGGGGGAAGAGAGAAAGGGGAAGGGGGAAACGATAGAGGGGAGTGGGACGAAGGGAAATGGGGAGAATAGAGGGGATATAAGGGGGTTAAAAGAGAGGGATTTGGAAGGTGGTGGAGGAAGAAACAAGGAAGGATAAGTGAGATAGAGAAAGAAGGGAACAATGAATAGAGAATAACTGGAAAGAAAAGAAAAACTACAACATTGAGAGGTTAGTAAAAAAAAATGAGCAGAAGGAAGAGACAAAGAAAAGAGGAGGTTAAAGATAAAGTAGAAGGAGGGGAATAAGGCAGAGGAAGATGAAGAGGAGGAGGAGGAGGATGAAAACAGGAAAGGGAGGGGACTGTAAGCAATAAGTGTGACCGGTGAAAATGCATTAGTAAAGGGGACAGAGGGAGGGAGAGAGGAAAAGAGGGTGAATGAGGAAGAGGGTGAAGAGGGGGAGAGGAGGAGGGAGAGGAGAATAATAAAAAAGGAAAGAGGGGGAATGAAGGATGAACAGACAAACACAAAAAGACCGCAAACCAACGCCATCGCTGTGATACGTATACCACCACCACCACCACCGTCACCATCACCACCACCTCCACCACCACCACCACCACCACCACCACCACCACCGTCACCACCACCACCACCACCACCACCACCACCGTCACCATCACCACCACCACCACCACCACCACCACCGTCACCACCACCACCACCACCACCACCACCACCACCACCACCACCACCACCACCACCTCCACCACCACCACCACCACCACCACCACCACCACCTCCACCACCACCACCACCACCACCACCACCACCACCACCACCACCACCACCACCACCACCACCACCACCACCACCGTCACCATCACCACCACCACCTCCACCACCACCTCCATCACCACCACCACCACCACCACCGTCACCATCACCACCACCACCACCTCCACCACCACCTCCATCACCACCACCACCACCACCACCACCACCATCACCACCACCACCACCACCACCATCACCACCACCACCACCACCACCACCACCACCACCACCACCGTCACCATCACCACCACCTCCACCACCACCACCACCACCACTACCACCATCACCACCACCACCACCGTCACCATCACCACCACCTCCACCACCACCACCACCACCATCACCACCACCTCCACCACCACCACCACCACCACCACCACCACCACCATCACCACCACTACCACCATCACCACCACCACCACCACCACCACCACCACCACCACCTCCACCATCACCACCACCACCACCACCACCACCTCCACCACCACCACCACCACCACCACCACCACCACCACCACCACCACCACCACCACCACCACCACCACCACCTCCACCATCACCACCACCACCACCACCACCACCACCTCCACCATCACCACCACCTCCACCACCACCTCCACCACCACCACCATCACCACCACCACCACCGTCACCATCACCACCACCTTCACCACCACCTCCACCACCACCACCATCACCATCACCACCACCACCATCACAACCACCTCCACCACCACCACCACCACCACCACCCCCACCACCACCACCACCACCACCACCACCACCACCACTATCACCACCACCACACCCACCACCACCACCATCACCACCACCACCACCACCACTACCTCCACCACCACCGCCTCCCTTGCCTTATGTAACTCAGTAAAATCTATCAGCACTTCGCATTAATATCGACTCCTCCGCAACTCCAATGAAGAATGTGAAGTAACTAAATAAAAGAAGAACACTATCTATCTCTCTATCTATCTATCTATATCTTTCTCTCTCGTCGCTTCTCTCTCGATCTCGTGGAAACAAAAATCGTGAGTGAATAATTTCGATAAAAGTCAAAACCTGGAGGAATATTTCTACGTTTTTGTATACATTCCTAAATCTCCCCATGAAAACAAAGGAGGAAGAGGAGGAGGAAGAAAGAAAGATGATCAACAACAACAACAACAACAACAACAACAACAACAACAACAACAACAACCAATCCACGACCACCGTCACCACCACCGCCAAGACTAACAACAACAAACCCAACCAAAACAACAACAACAACAACAACAACAACTTCACCCTCATTGACCACAGCGATAACAAAAGACACAACAAACAATACCAGCAACAACAACAAAAAAACGAAAAAAAACACACATCTATAAAGAAATTACATATAAAAGCTAGATAAACACCCACACCCACCCACCCACCCATCCACACACACACACACACACACACACACACACACACACACACACACACACACACTACCCCCACATTCCTCCTCTTCCACCCCCATCATCACCCCTACCCCTGACCCCACTCCCACACTTTTTTACATAATCCACTGGGCATGAATGGAGCATGTATGTATACCTGAATAGCCTGGCATGTTCAGAAAAAAGACCTATGCATTAACGCACAAAAAGAAGCTATGCAACCACGCCGCGCGATACATAAACACAAAAAGCACATTGCCAAATAGAGGAAATATAGATGACATGAGACACAAACACGCAACTGAGAGGGAGAGAAAGCGAAAACCCAGACAGAAACCCAGAAGACAGAAAGAGAATGAGAGAGACAGAATGAGCGAGGGAAAGAGATGGGAGAAGGAGGAGGCAGGAGGAGGAAAGGAAGGGGTGGCTGGCGGGGCAGGAGGAGGAGGAGGAGACACAGAACCCCATGAATAAAGAAGAGCATGTGTTCATCGTTGCTTATGAAATGTTAAGGGCGCGGGCAGGCTTTAGCGGGAGACACCGCGATCCATTGGCAGTCTTCACCTCGCCTGCAAATGAGAGAGTGTTTTCCTGCGCCATGAGAGAGGGGGAGGGAGGGGGTAGGGGAGAGAGAGAGAGAGAGAGAGAGAGAGAGAATAATACAGACAAACATAGACATACAGATGGACAGACAACGTTTATGAGCCTGGGTTTAACGGAGAACGATGACATTTGAAAGGTTAAAAAAATGCATACAAAAATATTATTATGAATACTACTTTTATTGTTTACGAATGCGATGTTTTGAGGGTTGTATGGGCTCTATAAGTAAAGGAGACAACCCTTTCCATGCATGCGCACACATAATATGAAGAAACTGCAAGAACATGCTCCATTTCTGCTATTATTGTCTTTATCATTATTACTATTGTCTATATATATATTTTTTTACATTCCAGATAAGAATTACTAGTAGGACATTATTTTTATTTCCTCTATCTTTCCATCATCATCTCCATCATCATCATAATCATCATCATCATCATCACTACCCTCCTTATGTTCAGTGCAGGTAAAGAAAAAGGTAATTACTTGTACTACATCATTTTCCTTTCCTCCTCCTTTCCATCATCATCGTCATCATCATTATCATCATCATCATCTGTGCCCTCCTTATGTTCGTTGCAGGTAAATAAAAAGATAAATAAATAACCAGCCGAGCGGTACAAGAGCCGCCACCTCGCGTCTTCTCATTGGCTAATCCTGCGAGCATCAGCACAGGTTTTAACCAATCCCCGGCAGGCCACGGCTCGTTCATTTTTAATCGCGTCACAGGCCCCGGGGAAGGCAAGCGTTCTGCAACATTTTAAGAGTAAACTCCCTCATGCGCGCACAAGTTATTCTAAGTAGAGGGATGAGCCGGTTTTCAAGAGTGTGCGGAAGAGTCGTTTTGTATTTTAGAGTACGGGTATTATTGTGTAAGAAAACAAGGCTCCTTTTTTTTTCTCTCTCTCGCGCTTTTTATTTTATTCTCGTCTCATTTTATACTCCATCTATGTTTTCTTTACCCCTTTTTCCTCTTCTTGTTTCACCTCATACCATCTGTCTTTCCGTTTCTCTGATTCCATAGTCATATTTATTGAAAAAGTTTTAAATTTCATAATAATTATATCTTATTTCAGTCTCTTTCTTCCACCACTTAGGCCACACTCTAACATTCTTTTTCCCATCTCCTTTTCTCCCTCTTCTAATCTTCCCTCCATTCATTTTTCCTTTCATTACACACACTTCTTTTTCTCCTACTCCTTTTCTATACTTCTTGTCTCATTTTCCTTATTCCATTCCATTATTCTTCTCTTACACACGCCCTATTGTTTCCTTTCCCGTCTTTCCACTATGGCTCAGTTCGTTCCTCTATCCCTCCCTCCTTTTCACCATTTCTTATTCCTTTCTCCTCATACATACACACAGTTCTTTCTCTCTACGTCTTTCCTAGATATTTCCATTCTTTATCCTCTTCCTTCCTCCCTTCAACTACAGTCCTTTTCCTCGTCCATTCTTTCCTGCATTTCTCCCTTCAAACGCAGCGCTTTCCTTCTCAATCTTTCCCGCATCCTCTCTTCTTTTCCTCTCGCTTCTCTCATAGGCAGGTGCAAATAACTAAAAACTCTGACCTCCAATGGCAGCTCCTATTTTCTCGGGCTTAATATCAGCATTCGGAAAACACACTATTTTTGCCGAGGCCGGGGGATGCGGGGCCTGAAATATGCAGGGGTCGCGTTAAGCATTCAGCGGCTGCAAGATAGTCTGTCGGAAGGGCGGGGAAAACACTTGGCTTGGGGGGGAAGTGGGTTTATATATGTATTGCTTGCGTGTTCTTTTTTTGTTCCCTTGTCTCCCTCTCTTGCCCTCTCTCTCTCTCTCTCTCTCTCTCTCTCTCTCTCTCTCTCTCTCTCTCTCTCTCTCTCTCTCTCTCTCTCTCTCTCTCTCTCTCTCTCTCTCTCTCTCTCTCTCTCTCTCTCTCTCTCTCTCTCTCTCTCTCTCTCTCTCTCTCTCTCTCTCTCTCTCTCTCTCTCTCTCTCTCTCTCTCTCTCTCTCTCTCTCTCTCTCTCTCTCTCTCTCTCTCTCTCTCTCTCTCTCTCTCTCTTTCTTTGTCTTTCTCTCCCTTTTTCTCCTCCTTTGGCTAACGCTTGACCCTGTGTATAAGGAAAGCAGCGTCGACAGTAGTAGGTATCAATTGTTTTCTTCGTTACTCTGGAGAGACTATTTTATTTTAAGTATTATTGACTATTCGTATGACCAGAACACCCTTACAGCCTATACGGAATCAACAACAAACAAATTCATCGTTATCTGTATATATCTGTAAATACTGTCATATTCATCCCATTAACGCTATCCTCATATTCCTTTTTTGTCTCCTATTTTATCACCATTAATATCATCCTCACCATATCCTCCCTTTCCTTACCTTCCAATCTAATTCATATCACTTCCCTTTTATGTTTCTCTTTCATCTGTCGTCCATCTTTACTTCACTCACATTTTTATCACTCCTTTCTATTGTTTCTCCTTCCTCTCGTTTCTTGTAGCATTTAGTAAGTACATTTCCAGGGAGACTAAAGGAGGAGTATATTTATTGGAACGGTCACCTGCAACACAATCACTTCCACATAGGTTTCCGGTGCCCTTGTGTATTATCTATTCGTCATGGCAGAGCAGTGGTCCCTCGCCTTTGCAACGGCCGGCCACGCATATCTCATACGCCTCTGCATTGCTACAAACCTCGGGATATTGGCGAGTCCGTGGAAACCAAAGAATGCATACAAAATTAACGAGACATTTAAACGCTCTTATCTCTCTAGCTTTAAACGCATTTCTGACGCTCTTGAGGTAAACTTAGAGGGGGAGGTTATGAGAGACGACTTGGGGCAGCTATATATTTGTTTATCAAAAGTGTGACACATATTACTCGCCTGAAACTTGCTGCTTTCAGGTATAATATTCGTACTGACGTAAACAGTTTTAAACGCATTTCTGAAGCTCCTCGAGGTAAACTTACTAAGGCCAGTTATGAGAGAGGACTTGGAGTATAATTAAATCGTTATTCAGAAGTGTGACGCATATTATACACCTGAAAGTTGAAGACGTAAGTTACAATATTCACAAAGGTACGAAACAGGAACACTTACATCGACATTGTAGACAGTCTACTATTTTTGTCTTTGTAAATTATCAAAAAAAGGGAAAAATAGTTGTAAATGTAAGTGCTATTCACAAGTTTGACGCATATTGTTCACCTTAAATCTGATGTTCTAAGGTGTAATATCCAAACAGGTACAAAACAGGAATATAACCATCGACATTCTAGCCAGTCTACACTTTTTTTTCTTTGTTAATGATTAGAAAGTGAAAAAACAATTAACCAAAGAAAAAAGTAAGAAATAAAACCGCTGACAAGAGCATGTACGTAAAGAAAAAAAAGTCCGCACCATTTTACAGAAAGAGACAAAGGCATAATCTTTTTTTTTTTACTTTATCTAAGACCCTTCGCTTATTTCCACTTACGATGGCAATAAAAGGACTTGGAGATAAAATTAAGCGTCATTGAGGCCATAAAAACCCACGCCTCCAAGACCTGAGTGCCCTTCTACTAAAGATCTTTCTCGGCGCCACACTCGAAACGCCCAAAAAAACTCCCGCTGCTGCCGTGCTCTTGTCATCGGGCGCAATAAAAACACACCCAAAAACATCTATTGCCGCCCGACTCGTTCATTTATTCCTATTATTCACATTCATTACTTTGCCCTTTTCTCTCTTGACCTATTTTTCCGGAGCCCTCGAACCTCCTCCCTTTTACCGTC
Organism: Eriocheir sinensis; assembly: GCF_024679095.1. Classification (NCBI taxonomy): domain Eukaryota; kingdom Metazoa; phylum Arthropoda; class Malacostraca; order Decapoda; family Varunidae; genus Eriocheir; species Eriocheir sinensis. The sequence continues at coordinate 14,612,384 of NC_066513.1, read as the reverse complement.
AATTTCACTCACATACACTTTGCTCTTAACTCTCCATTTTGCCATTTTCATTTCATCTAATTTTCTGTGCCTTGCCGGTCAACGCCACGCAGCTAAGCGGAGAGTGATGAAGAGGAAAGGTTTCATTACTGCATCAATGGTGGAGAGAGAGAGGAAGCGAGAGACCGAGAGACCAAGAGAGAGAGAGAGAGAGAGAGAGAGAGAGAGAGAGAGAGAGAGAGAGAGAGAGAGAGAGACCATGAAACACAACAGGATCTTTTTATTTATTTATTTTTCCTTCGTCAATTCTTTTCCTTGTTGCTTCGAAGGACAAATGTGGTGGACGTGTATTGCAGAACAGATAAAAAAAAAAGATAATTAACAATGAGAAATGCTAACGAGGATAACAACAGAAATCAATAATGTATACACCCTCCCTCCCCTAAAACAACAACAAGAACAATAACAACAGGAAAAGGTACTGGCAAACAATGATAGGAACTCGTTATTTTTTTCTTCCTTTCTCTCTCTCTCTCTCTCTCTCTCTCTCTCTCTCTCTCTCTCTCTCTCTCTCTCTCTCTCTCTCTCTCTCTCTCTCTCTCTCTCTTCTTCAGGACACGGATATTGTAATTTATTTAGACGCAACATGTCATAAGGGAAATAAAGAAAAGCATCAATATCTAAAGGGATTTAGAAAAAACGAAAATAAACTAATATGCGAAAAAAAAAATGTAAAACTCTACGGTAGCAGCATCCACATTTCACTTACTTCATTTTTTCCTTCATCCGTGTCCCTCCATTCCTTTAGTCTTTCCTTCCTTTCCCCCTTCTCTTTTCTTCCCCTTTCCTTCCCCAAATGTTTCTCTCATATATTAGTTCTCCCTTCTCCTCTTTGTTTATCCTTATCCACTTATTCTTATCTTTATTCTTCTTTATCCCACGTAGCCATTACTGTACTTCATTCATATCCTTATCCTCATCCATCAATGCCCCTTTCTCTTCACTCCTCTCCCTCCCCTTGACCGTATCCTCCTCTCCCTTCTCTGCTCGTTCCCTCCTCCATCTGATCCCTTCATTGAACTCTTGCCTCCCTCCCTCCAGATGCGTCACCGTTGCTCTTTTTGCTCACATCTATTTTTATACTCGGCTCCTGGCTTCTGTCCCTCTCTCGTCACTAAACAGATAATAGGGTTAGATGTAATGGTTTTAAGTCTATTTTTCTGCTTACTTTTCTTTTATTGCTGTTTTATTCTATTGTTATTATCTCTATTATCATTATTATTATTATTATTATTATTATTATTATTATTATTATTATTATTATTATTATTATTATTATTATTATTACCAGATTTTCACTTCATTGTTATATTTGGCTTATGTCTTGCTCCTGTGACTAAAACGATAATAATGTTAAAGATTGTGATCTTTAGTCTACTTTATGATTAATTTTCTTTTATTATATTCTATTGTTTTTTATCTTCATCATTAATACCGTATTTTTACTTCTTTTTTTAATATCGAAAATAAACACACAAACACACATCTTTTAGCTCATTAGGTATTATTTGTCTCACTTCCGCTTTTTTTTCTTTTTTTTTTCTTTTACTATCTCGGTCTTCTATTTTTTTACATGTCTCCTCATTAATGGGACTGTTTAGGTCTATATCAATTTTATATTTCCCCTTCATGCCCTCACACGGATCTCAATAATAATAAGAAAACCATCATGCCTTATTCATATCATTGCCACCCTTTCCAAAAAACTATCCTCAGCTCAAGCATTAAAACTTCACACACCACACGAATTCATTGCCGCCATACACGAGGGCCGCGCCGCAAACACCCTGTATTCAACGACCAACAAGGTACAACTTTTTCCTTTATATAAATCAAGCCCCACTTCGTGCCGCCGCCGCTGCTGTTATTCGCCCTACGCTCTATATTGCATCGGCGCCGTATATACCCTCCTCGTTACCGCCGGAATCCTTGCATTATAGATGACGCAAACCCCCTTATCCGTGGTAACTGATCCTTTATTCTCGCCGCCATCAATACACCATCGACCTTTAGGCTAAAACACTCCTCAAGGGGAATCCAACTCTATCCTCCCGTTCTCTATCACTCCCTCTCTCTGTCTCTCTTCTACATATAGGTTCCGATACCAAGCGTTCATCCATCTCGTCCCAATCGACTCAACCAGCGGAGGACTAAATGGATCCAGGAATAGGATTTAATTTGATCCTGTTGAAGTACTGAGAGGACCATGTAAAACACCGCCCTCCCTCCTCCGCCATCCGGGGAATTATGGGATCTGATTCTGTTTATTATAAAGGAGAGGCGATTCAATTCCTCTACTTCTGCGTATGTATTCGTGATGAGAGAAGTGGGGGAGATAGAGGGAGGGAAAGAGGGAGGGATGGAGGGAAGATGACAGGAAAACAGAGGAAAATAAAGACGAATACATGAATAGATAGATACAAACCCACAGGGAGATAAATACAATAGATAGATACAGACAAATAGATAAATGGAAACACAGATGGATTGATCAACAGATAAACAGGTAGGCACGTAAAGACAGATAGACAGAGAACACTGCCTAACTATAAAAAAAAACAGGCAGATAGACAGACATACAGAAAGATAGACAGGCAAACAAATATAAGTAAGTAGAAGAAGTAGACGCAAAACAAACATACATAAAATGACAAACATAGATATAGACAGAAATATAAAGATTGAGAGACAGTGAGAGGGAGAAGAAAAGAAGGAAACAGAGAGAGAGAGAGAGAGAGAGAGAGAGAGAGAGAGAGAGAGAGAGAGAGAGAGAGAGAGAGAGAGAGGGAGAGGGGGGGGGGACAGTACGATTGGTCCGCAGGAGACATCAACGTGGAGGATATGCATAATACACCACTAGGATCGTCTGCTGTTTAAAGTTGAGCCCCAGTTAAGTGACGTGCTAATTGAGGAGAGAGAATCGGAGTGTCCCTTGACAAGTTATAATTATCTTGAGAAATATTATGGATGCGAGAGAGAGAAAGTTTCGCGGGCAAGTTGAGTCGAGCGTCACGCCGACGGAAGTTTTCTGATGAGTGTGTGCGTGTGCGTGTGTGTGTGTGTGTGTGTGTGTGTGTGTGTGTGTGTGTGTGTGTGTGTGGAGGGCTTTTAGTTGGCTTTTTTTAATCTTCTCGAAGTTGTGGTTATTCATGTTTTTTGTTGCTGTCATCATCATCATCATTGTAATCACCATCGTCATCAAAATAATCTTTCCCTTTTTGTTTTTTTGCTTTTTCTTCTTTCTTCACTTTTCGTTTATTACCCTTTAACTATTCTTCATGATCCTTCTTTTTAATCTTCTTTCTCTTCACTATTTTCTTTCTCTTTTATTTTCTCTGGTTTCTCTTCTTCTTTCACTTGTTTTTTGTTTCATCTCTTCTTTTTCTTCTGCTTCCTTTTCTTCTTTCTCTACTTCTTTTTCTCCTACTTTCTCTTCCTTTTCTTTCTCTTCTTTCTCTTCTTCCATATCTTCATTTCTCATCTAATTTCTATATTTTTTTGCCTTCTTTTTCGTCTGATTTCTCTTCTCCTCTTGTTTCTCTTTCTTCACTTTTCCTCCTCCTCCTCCTCTTCCTCTTCATCTCTCTCCGTCTCTCGCTTCCACATTCCCCCACGTTTATGATTAAATCCAGGTAATTATCTCAACTTTCATGCCTTCTCTCGGCGCGTCGTGTATTTTTCCGCTCACGTTCTTTTTTTTTTCGTAAATCTAAATTCAGACTGTGCTTGTAAATATTCCAGGTTTCTTTTTCCTGCTGCCTCAAGCTGTTGTGTTTCTGCAAATATTGATAAAAAGAGCTTATTCTCCGCGCTGGGGGATTCGAGGCACCTCCCTTTCACGAGAACAACTTTTCATCCCAGTTCGCGGGTATGAAAAAAAATAAAACCTCACACAGAGAATCATGTAAAAATCAGCAACTCGAATGAAAGACTCCGAGGTAGTTTCAACAGATATTTCTCACTCGTTTCTTTTTAACTGAACTCGGGAGGCACAGAATAAAAATGGAAATATATATGCACTTCCAGCAGTACTAAAAGCCACCAAAACCTCACCGAAAGAATTAGCAGGCCCGAAAAAAAAATAGAGAAAAGAAATAGTCCAACTTCCTGCGTCACGTATTCCCGCGTCCCGCTCACACCTTTATCACCTGTAATGGAGACCTTCCGCCGAGCTAACAGGTGTGCACCAGGTAAACCGACTGGCGACATTATATTAAGCGCCGCGCTGAATATTTTATAAGGCGAAATTAATTAACACTCCATTTATAATATATTTTATACCCGAGTTGCGAAATGAGGTAACCGGGAGCGGGACGTCGAGGCGGGCGCTGCTAAGGCTCAGTGCCACCACGACTCACCCAGGGATTTCCGCCACTAGAGCCCCGGTGAAATATCGGCTTGGGGGAAGAGAGTGCCACGCTGCCTGACTTAGGAAGTGTTATATTATTAATGTAGTGGCGTGTCGGTGTGTTTAAATGTCATAGTTTATTTCACTCGCGGCTTGTAATGTAGTGTGATTAAATGTTGATGTGTTGTGGTACATTTAATGCTTGTCGGTGCTTGGGGTGGATGGCCATGCTTGGGAATGCCCGTGAGCACCTGTGTCCTTTCTCTGTACAGGTATGCAGCGGCCACTTTTGAACAGGTCAAGTCAGGTTAGGTTAGGTTAGGTTAGATTAGGTTAGGTAAGGTAAGGTAAGGTAAGGTAAGGTAAGGTAAGGTAAGGTTACGTTAATCACAATGAGAGTATTTTCCAGACACCCCGTGGTAATTTTCGAAGCAACAACCGAGCGTCTTCACTCAGGGATCACATACCCTTAGAGACATTTGAAACATGCGTCCCGTCTACCTGTCCCGCAGCCACCACCGCCGCCGCCACCGTGCGTTCCAAGTGTTCATGAGCCACGTGATTTATTGCCCGAAAGAGTAGGCATTAGAGGGACGCTTTGTCCAGGTGACGGCAAGGTGGTGGCCGGGTGGTTTAATTTTAATGTTATGAATGTCGGGTGCGTGGAGGCGTTGCGGCGCTGCTTAATGCGATTACTTGAAAGGAAGAGCTTTGTACAGGTGCGGCGAAGGTGCGAAAAGAGGTGTTCAAATTTTTAGTCTTGATATTAGGTATGTGGAGGCAGCGTGGAGTTTATAGTAATATGTTAATTTAATAAGCCTTTGTCGTGTGCTGGTAAGGAGGTAGTGAAATGGTCTAGTGTTTGTTTTCATTAATTAATGCTGTGAGTGTACTGGCGGTGGTGGGTACGTTAAGGCTAAGTTTAATCTCTTTGTGAACAGAAAAATCTTTATGTAAATGATAGAATGTGTTACGAGTCTTGACGAATATGTTCATAGGTTTGATGTTTGGATCCGGTTAAGTAATTTTTTTGGTTAATCTTCAATGTGTTAACTTTAAGGTGAGAGAGAGATACACAGTGAGAAAGAGGTAAAAAGAAAACCGTTTGAAGAAAGGAGAAGAGAGAACAAAAAGGCGGTGAGAGAAAGAGGAAGAGAGAGAAAGAGAAACGTTTAAAGAAAGAAGACATAAAAAAAGAGACGGTGAGAGAAAGTGAAAGAGGGAGAAAGAAAAAAAACGTTTAAAGAAAGGAGAAGAAAGAGAAAAAAATAGAGAAAGACGATGAGAGAAAGAAAAAAAGGGAGACAGAAAACATTTGAAGAAAGTAGAGAATAGGGAAAAAAAGAGAGACGATGATTGAAAGAGAAAGGAGACAGAAGAAGACGAAGGAGAAGAGAGAAGAGAGGAATAAAAAAAAAAAAATGGAAAAAAAAGCCTCACACCTCCGGTCGCAAAATGAGATGTAAAAGCGTTTGGTAAGGTGAACGAGGATTCCTTTCATTTACAGTTTCATTTTATCGCGTTTATTTGTTCATGAGGGATGCGGTAATTTAGTTGCAGCTGAGTGAATTAATGAATAAATGAATTAATTGGCGTAGATAAATAAATTACCGTTCGTTCATGTCATTCCCTGCGTGCAAAAAAAAATATATATTCCTTTTTTCAGAGTCATTTTTGTGCGTTTATGTTTAATTAGTGTGTTATTTATTCACGTCTTTGTGATCGTGGACTTTGGAAACCGTTTTTATAGCTTGTTTTTTTCTTCGCTCGTTTTTTCTTTTCTTTTTCGATGTTCAGAAACACTCACGCCGACACATGCAAGTTTGAACACGCAAACACACACACGCACACGCACACACACACACACATAACCACCACCACCACACTACCAACCTTTTCTAATCGCCACGTACCCTCAACACTATCACTACACCACCAGAGCCAACACCATAACCACGGTCATCACCACTACCACCTCAACAAACACCACAAAACTACCACCACCACAAACTCTAATAACCATAACACCAAAACTGCTGCTACCATTACCACCAACCCTACCACCACCATCCCTACCACCAGGACCACCACTAGCAGGACCCCCGCGGCCGTCAGTGCGGTGACAGCCACTCCCCGCATGATGGTCAAACCGGCTGTCAAACCCTAAATGTAAAAATCATGGCTGAACGGTCCCCGGCCTCATCGCTTGTCTGTTTTTGCAGGTCGACATGCAAACCAGAAATTGTTTGAATGTTGATGTTTTTTCCCCCTACCGTGAAAGTCGCTCTTCATGGCTGTTGTTTATTTTCCAGTTAAACACACAAGTGGGAATTATTATTTTTTTGCTCTTTTTTCAGAGGGGAGTTGAGTGAGTGAGCTGTGTGTGGTCTGTACCGTGGAGGGCCGGCCAGCCAGTCAGACAATCAGACAGTCAGACAGTCAGCCAGCTATCCATCCAACCAGCCAGCCAGCCAGTCAGCCAACCATCCAGTCAACCATTCAGTTAGCAAGGCAGCCAGCCAGCCTACCATCCAGCCAGCTTACCATATAGTCAACCAGCCAGCCAGCCAGCCAGCCAGTCAACCAGCCAGCCAGCCATCCAGCCAGTCAACCAGCCAGCCAGCCATCCAGCCAGCCAGTCGACCAGCCAGCCAGCCAGCCAGCCAGTCAAGCAGCCAGCCACCCAGCCAGTCAGCCAGCCATTCCACCACGAGGCAACACACAGCCATTATTTTTCTCATGGTGGACAAGGCGCGCCATCTACTATTCACATTCACAGCCTCTTCAGATGACGGTTTTCGTGGCTCCAGTGCAGTAAAAAATACAGAATATTGAGCTTTAAGGAAGGCATTTTATTGGACCTCCTCATTGATAATCCAAATAATGGCTTGTTTTCCTTTCCCAGGCTTGAAATAACATGAGGCAAAGTGTGTTTCCTATCGCCTCATAAAGAACTGAGCGTTGCCAGCGGTGGTTCTCCTCGGGCGTGACAAAAATGTAAATATAGCATTAGAGACTATGGCGAGGTAAAGTTGGGGTCATGCGTTATAGTTGCGCGTGCGTCGGCTCTCATCTCCTTCACCTCTGCTCTTGATCCTGTGGTGGGTAAGACCCGCGGCCCCGTGACACAGCACAAGTGTGACAGCCAGTTTACCAGAGTTTACTTTCCCTTGATTTTATCGAGTAGCACGTGGTGGAGTGGTTAGCCTGCCTGTCTACGAATTTACGGGACTAGGTTCGAATCCAGGGTCCTGATACTCGACGTGCAGTCTACTCAGTTGTTCATCCACCCGTTCGGACTGGTTGAGAAATGGGTACCTGGGGAAACCTGGGGAAGGTAAACTGTGGAAACCCGGATGTCACACTTGCCCAGTGTCCCGGGTTAATGGGATACCTCCAGCCACAGGCCCAAGGGTCATTGTGACTAAGTTGAGCACCGAGGCCATGCGCAGCTGTAGCGCTTGCCCTAAACCTTAAATTTACCTTTACCGATAGGGAGGATTAACAGCTGAGTCGGCTGCGCGCCGATTTCCTGGATCGGACCTGGGAAAGGATGTTCTAGTTAGTCATGCTGCCCACGCAGGTGTTATTTAAAAATACATTGTTAGAAATAATAATAAGAAAAAGAACAAAAGCACGTACACTCCATGACCTTCATGAGGAGGAGCGACCCTCCCCTACTGAATGTAAAAGCCACATTCCCACTCGCCATGTATATAAAAATAACAAACACGACTTGTCCCAAAAAACGCTGTGACCTTCACAAGGTAAAACAATTTAAGCAAAAAAAGAAAGAAAAAGATGGCCACTCTCGCAGGGAAAAGGAAAGTTGAAAATTTTCTCTAATCAATATGTCTTATTTTTCCTGGCACAGGTAAACTGCGACAGGTGTTCCTCCCTGGAGGTCACGTGGTGGATCAGCTCACTGCTAATTAGTGGCCTGGCCCCGGGCGGCGGGTGAGAGGGAGCTTCGCCTCCTCCTAATGAAGTGTTGCGCCACAGAACTCTTCATGTTTCAAGAAGATTTAGATATATGTGCCCGCACACACTCTTATTTCATCCATTTAACAATCATGATTACATTAAAAAAAATCAGATTTACCCTTTTATGTGCATATATAACTCGAAAATTTTCCATAAGCACTGGAACAATAATTTTCTTTGACATTGTAAACATTGTGACTGTATTTGATTTATTTTTCTTGTTTCTCTTTGAATCATTTTTTTTTATCAGCTTGTTCTCTCTTTCCTCTCTATTTATCGGTTTCCCTTATTTCCCTTTCTCTCTCTTTCTCTCTGTCTCTGTCTCTCTCTCTGCATCTCTTTCTCTCTCTTTCACCCTCCCCTCTCTCCCTCGTCCCCTCTCCCTCTCTCCCCCTCCCCCCCCTCGTTAACCGGTGCACAGGTCGTATAAAGAAAGTTTGCGCGCGGAGAGGGTTCGGCGACATTTCACAAATAAGTCCATCAAAGCCACGTACGGATTTTTATCTCAATACGGACGGACGACGGAACTTCTGAAAGGGAGAAACTAAAGGCTAAGTGCTCGGGCCTGTGATGCGAGATGGATGGATGGATGGATGGATGGATGCATAAAAAGGGGGGTTCGATGGGTGAGTGGAAGGTTGAGGAATTTGATTTATTTCTTGTATATGTGTATTGTTGAAATGTGAGTGTATGATTGTATCCATGTGTTTGTTGATATGTATTAATTGACGTGTTGATTGTATGATATGGATAATGGACGAGGGAGTCAGTTGAAGGTTAGATAAATGGTTAGTTTCGTTGAGTGGTTGAGGAATGAATGGATGAAGAAAAGGTGGATGAACGGATGAGCGAGTCCTCAGTTTAATGGTTTAGTTTTAGTATATTGGATGACTAGTTCGGTGGTAAGTGTATGCAAGGGTAGATGGATGAGTGGGTCAGGTAACTCGTCAATGGGATAATGGATCACTTGATAAGGATAAATGGGTGAGTTGGGATGATAATATGGATGAAGAATAAATGGAAGAATTGGTGTATAAGTGATAAGATAGGATTGATAGGCAACTGAACTTACAAAAAGATAGATGGATATTCGGATCAGACTTACTCCAAGGGCTTGTCAGATGGGTGAACAGATGACAAAACGGATGACTGTGGGTGTTAAATTTAGAGGTTGTTATCTAGTCTTGCTGTTTAAATGGAGAGTATACTAACTAACTTCCTTTTCGTGATTTGATAGATAATTGACTGACTGGCTGACTGATTCCCTGACTGATTCAATTCTCTGACGGATGACCGGTTGGACGGATGTGTGCTGGCTAACTGACATGCCTGATTAATGGATGAATCGATGGCTGGATGGCTAAATGTGTCTCTCTTTCTGTGCTAAATGATTAACTGGATGAATGACGGATGCATGGATGGTCCTGAACCTGAAGCTGCTATGTCTGCCTGTCCGTCACTCTCCTCTCACTCTGATTAGTTAATTGTCCGTCAAGCTGTCTGTTTTCAGTCCGTTTGTTACCGTTGTGTTGGTCAGTCTATCTGTTTGTCGGTCTGTAGGAATGCTCGTGTAAGTGTGGAAATGACTATGTGTGTGTGAGTTTGTGTGTGCTTGTATGGGGGGGAGGGGGAGGGGGATGTTGTGTGCGTGTGCGTGTGTGTGTGTGTGTGTGTGTGTGTGTGTGTGTGTGTGTGTGTGTGTGTGTGTGTGTGTGTGTGTGTTTATGCTTTATTGCATCGCGTTTCTGTTTATTTTAATTCGTCACTGATTTATCTCCGTTTTTGTCTCTCATATTTTAAAACACGGACCGAACTTGGTATAATATCCACACTGACAGTTTTGTGGCACGGTTTAACGTTTTCTGTTTTTCTTTCCTTTCCATTTGTTGACGTATATCTCTGTCTCTCTATCTATCTATCAATGTATCTATCTATCTATCTATCTATCTCTCACTGTCTCTCTTGCATTCCCTTCGTCGCCTCTCTCTTACATCTTCCTCCCTTCTCTTTCTCTCTCTCCTTCTCTCCCTCCCTCCCTCCTCCTCCTTCTCCCTCGCCTCTCCGGGTAGACATTTATTCCTACTCACAAATTCTTTTCACTTTTCGAGTTTTTCCTCCCCTTCCTCCACTCCTCCCTACGCGCTTGTCTTTCCTTCTACCTACACCTCCTCCCCTCTTTCCCTCCACCTCCTGCCTCTAATCCTCCCTTCTTCTCTCTCTCTCTCTTGAATCCATTTCTTTTTTACCCTTTGCTCCACATCATAAACTTTGCCCTTTTTTTATTTTCTATGTTCACTGGTTTTCCATCTTTATATTATTTTTTTTTTATTCTAACCTCTTTATCAGCTTTCTGTCCTTTTTTTCCTTCTTTTATCCCTTGATTTTCCTTTCTGTCTATTAATCCATCTATGACTGCTATCCATCTGTTTCTTTACTCCCAACTTGTATCTCTCTCTTCTATCCATTCATTTATCTAACTTATTTTTGTTCCTTTTATCTCCTTAAAATTTTCAGTCACCTTTCCTCTTACCTAGCATCAAACCACATTGTTCTAACTTTCTTCCACTCTCCTTTTACCTATCTAATCATCCACTTATCCAACCCAGAACCATAAACCCAGATAATCTTTCCAGCATCCACCATGACCACTAATACCTCTTCCACCATCCTCTTCAACTATCCCTTCACGCTATTAGTCATCCACTTATCCAACCCAGCATCCATACACCCACATAATCTCTTCCCGCATGCACCATAACCACCAATACCTCTTCCACTATCCTCTTCGACTATCCCTCCCTTCACCTTTCTAGTCATCCACCTATCCAACCCAGCATCCATAAACCAACATAATCTCCTCCTGCATCAACCATAAACACCAATACGTCTTCCACTATCCTCTTCCACATTCCTCTTCGACTATCCCTCCCTTCACCCGTCTAGTCATCCACCTATCCAACCCAGCATCCATAAACCAACATAATCTCCTCCAGCATCAACCATCCACCACCAGAGTGCACCACCTATCTCTCTCTCTCTCTCTCTCTCTCTCTCTCTCTCTCTCTCTCTCTCTCTCTCTCTCTCTCTCTCTCTCTCAGCTGACACGAAGCGCTAATAACCGATCATGGCGTGCGGTCGAGGAACAACACCCGGGCCTAAATAATTCAGGGGAGGAACGCGTCCAAGGTAATATTTATTGTCAGAGAGAGTCAATGTGTGTTGCGTTTTGTCAGCACGCTCTCCGCTTTATCCGACCATTACATATGATGCCCACCATTGACAAGACACCAGATATACATATGAACGCCAAGGGGGATTATGGGAGGAGGGGGAGGAGGAAGGGAGTGAGGTCAGAGGAAGGGGTGGTGGAGGAGGAAGAGAGAGAGAGAGAGAGAAAGAGGAGGAATCTGTATCTCATAATGCACAATTTAGAAAGGGTTCGGATTTCATGTCTTCCTCCTCCTCTTCCTCTCCTCCTCCTCCTCCTCCTCCTCCTCCTCCTCCTCCTCCTCGGTGTTGACCTCACAGTACAGCAAGTGGGAGGGAGAGAAGAGTATCAGTTAGCCATACACACACACACACACACAGACACAGACACACACACACACACACACACACACACACACACACACACACACACACACACACACACACACACACACACACACACACACACACACACACACACACACACACACACACACACACACACACAGAGAGAGAGAGAGAGAGAGAGAGAGAGAGAGAGAGAGAGAGAGAGAGAGAGAGAGAGAGAGAGAGAGAGAGAGAGAGAGAGAGAGAGAGAGACGTACCTACATTAAACTACACATTCTTCCCTCATTCGCTGTGTCTTCATGTACAGAAAACAGCTACGCCTCCATCTCTTTCACTTCCTCTTCCTCCTTCCTCTTTCTTTTCTCTCCCTTCCCAGCGGAGATAAATCAGCGAAGTATCAATATAAAAAGAAAACGTGTGATAACAAAGTATACATATGGTGAAAACACACACACACACACACACACACACACACACACACACACACACACACAAACACACACACATGGAGAGAGAGAGAGAGAGAGAGAGAGAGAGAGAGAGAGATTAGATTAGATTAGATTAGATTAGATTACTAGTAGTAGCGGTAGTAAACAGACACCCTCGCCATAGACCGATAGGTCTTCTGGTGTCTGTTCTTCCTATGTATTCCTATGTATTCCTTCTTCCTCCTCCTCTTCCTTCTCCTCCTCCTCCTCCTCCTCTTCCTCCTCAATCATTACAGCAGCCAGGGTCGTGACGCCAAATGACTGAAGGAAAACAGTTAAAATTCCCTGTTCTTTTCATTCTTCTTTTTCTCTCGCAAAGATTACCGGACTTTTCTTCCTCCGTCACTCAATACACTCGACATAAAAGTTATTATTTTGTTGGTATTTTTTAAACTTGTATGTTAAAAAGTTGTTGCTACATGAAAACTGAAAGACTTTATAATGATACTAGAGATGATGATGATGATGATGATGAAGAGGAGGATGCTGATGATGGCAATAATAATAATAATAATAATAATAATAATAATAATAATAATAATAATAATAATAATAATAATAATAATAATAATAATAATAATAATAATAATAATAATAATAATAATAATAATAATAATAATAATAATAATAATAATAATAATAATAATAATAATAATAATAATAATAATAATAATAATAATAATAATAATAATAATAATAATAATAATAATAATAATAATAATAATAATAATAATAATAATAATAATAATAATAATAATAATAATAATAATAATAATAATAATAATAATAATAATAATAATAATAATAATCATACTGATGAAATTGCTTAAAAGTGTAAACTAGGGACACACAAACGCGCACACTCCCACACGCACACCTGCCCCAACACCCCTTACTAGCCTGAGCCTCAACATACGCACACACGCCCCTCCCCCCCTGCCCAATCATAGCCCTGAGCCTCAACCTAAGCACGTGTTGGTCGCCCCCGCTGGAACACATGGACGCGACAAGGAGAGAGGGCGGAGGGAGGGAGGTACGGGGGGACGATTGAGAGGGACAAAGATGGTGGGGACTGCCAAGAGGGGGTCTGTGCCGATCATTTATCCGTGGCATTACCGACGCGCGGCGCAAAAACTCGCCGATGAGAGTAAAAGAAAAAGAAGAGGCACCGAAATCCGAGCCTCCTCTTTGCTTTCTTCCGCGGCCACCTCGTTCTTTCTGGCGCGCGGCGCGTCGCTCGCCCGGCGTCCGTTTCCGCGAAGGTCCGCTAATGACAACAAATGTATTTATGATGTTTTCGTGTGATGTGCCGAGGCGCCGGCCAATCGGAGGCGCTGAGAGCTCTTCTCTCATGTTTTATCATGACGAGATTAGCCAATGAGGCGACGCCACACTCGTTCAGCGCCATGACGTCATACAAAGCTGTTCCCTGATTGGCCGCCGCCTGATTGGGTGTGCGATGAAAAAACATTTTTGCTATGTGACGGAGCGGCCTCCGCCGAGCGCCGGACGGAGAGTGATGCTCCACATTTTATTTATAAAGAGATATTTGCGCGGCGTGATCGAGACGGCGGATATTACGGCTGATTTCCATTTATTCCGACGTTAATATTCCAACAATGTCTGGAACTTTGTAACGCTTTCTCTCGCATTCACTTTGCTCTCTCTATCTATCTTTGTCTACCGATCTATCTCTCTCGCTCTCTTGTTCTCTTCCTTCTTCCCTCTTCCTCTAACATACACTTCTTTCCTCTTCCTCTTGTTCTGTCTTCAGGTCTCTCTATATCTATCTCACTCCCTATCTTTTTTCTTCTATTCCTTCAACATATCCTTCTCTCCTCTTCCTCTTATTCTTTCCTCTTCCTATTGTTCTTTCTTCCACTCTCTCCCTTCCTATATATATTTATCTGTCTCGCTTCTATACTTTTCCTCTTGTTCCTTCTTCGACTCTCCCTCTCTCTCCCTCTCTGTCTACCTTGTGTTCTCTCCCTCTCCCGCTCCCTCCCACCTTCCCTCTCTCTTCATCTAACATATGCTTCTTTCCTCTTCCTCCTGTTCTTTCTTCCACTCCTCCAATTCGCTCACGCTATTTGTCCTTCACTTATAAATGGAATAATGCACAACACACTCACTCTCGCCGGCACGACACTCCGAGGAAGAAAGAAAGGCAAAAAAAAGCAAACTTAGCCGCCACTTCAATAATGATTAAACCAGTGCACAAACACATTTAATTGATGTTTTTTTTCGAGTTTTCTCATACATAGCGAATGCGAGTCGGTTGTCGCCGTGGGTAATTCATGGGACTTATCACGCATTTAGATCGCGCGTGGAATATTAATGTAAAATGCTTAGTGAGTGGCCGGGGATCAGATCGCTGCGAAAGAGAAGAGAGGAGGTGTTACGCTTCTTGAGAGGATTATGAGAGGTAGTAAAAAGAAGTTGAACAGGTGATTGAGTACCTGTTACGATGTTGAACAGGTGATTTGATAGCTGTGATATTTAATGTGCACTTCTTTACATATATACTTGAGTGGCAGAAAAGGGATGTTGAACAGCTGACTGAATACCTGTTACGATGTTGAACAGGGGATTTGATAGCTGTGATATTTAATGTACACTTATTTACTTATATACTTAGGAGTGGCAGAAAGAGATGTTGAACAGGTGATTGAATACCTGTTACGATGTTGAACAGGTGATCTGATAGATGCTGTGATGTTTAATGGGCGCTTATTTACATATATACTTGGGAGGGGCAGAAAACTTATATACTTAAGAGTGGCAGAAAAGGGATGTTGTACAGGTGATTGAACAGCTGTTATGATGTTGAACAGGTGATTTGATAGGTGTTGTGATGTTTAATGGACGCTTCTTTACATTATATACTTTTATTTAATTGTGCATCCCATCGGTCTGTTTGTGTGCTAGTGCTAAATGTACCCTTGTTTATATTTTTGTTTATTTACATTTACATTCTTTGTGTCTGTTTGTGTGTTACTTGTACCGGGTAGAAAGTGATGTTAGACAGTGCGTGGTAATTTCTACAATATAAAGTATGTCATTATTTTCACTTTTTCGTATGACAACTAAAGTCTTGAGGTGTGATGAGGTAAATTTCACGAAGCCTTCAAGATTCAATTCAACACTTACTCAATCTTTCTTTGCATTACATTCCATTGCTAATTTCACATCCTATCTATCTATATTATTTAGCAGACTATAACAGTGAAGGAGGCAGTATACTCAGTTCAACACTTACACAGTCTTTCTTTACACTTCACTTCATTGCTAATTTCACATCTAATCTCTCTATATTATTTAACAGACTACAATAATGGAGGAGAAAGTCTTCGATAACTAATTTCACCTGTCATTTACCTTCTAATAGATCCATAAACCTTTAAGATGAAATGAGGCAACTAACAAAAGCCTTCAAGATTCAATTCAACACTGACTCAATCTTTCTTTGCACTTCATTCCATTGCTGGTTTCATATCATATCTATCTATAATATTTAACAGACTATTACAATGAAGGAGAAAGTATATCCGATTCAACACATACTCAACCATTATTTGCACTTCATTTCGTCGCTAATCTCACATCCTATCTATCTACATTATTCAATAGACTACGACAATGAAGGAGAAAGTACTCGATAACTAATTTCACCTGTCCTTTACCTGGCGTTGCATTCCTTATTACCTTTCTTTTTAAACCCAGCTATGAGGAACGCGTCTTGCCTGAATTACTCGTCAAAGAATTCAACCTAATAATGCAAGACTTCTTAGCTTGCTCCGGAGTCCCTCACATCTCTAATGGATGAGGACGCCATTCAGCACCGTATTGAAGGAGTGTTTGCCTTCGAGTTTTATTATCATTATTTTCTTTTACGCGCCCTGAGTTATGTTTCTCGACCCTATTAAGAGAGCATCGGACTATATATTGGACACGCATTGGCCTTTATTATTAAGTCGTTTTTTATATTCCGTGTGTGCTAACTTCGTCGTTGTAGTCGTCGTTGTCGTTGTCGTCGCCTATCGTTGTTACTGTTGTCGTCTCAGATCTTGACGGAAAAGGACCATGAATGTGAGTCTGAACAGGTGATGGTGGTGGTGGTAGTAGTGGTAGTAGTAGTAGTAGTAGTAGTAGTAGTAGTAGTAGTAGTAGTTATAGTTAGACGAAGTAGAAGAGTGATCATATTAGCCCTATTAGCTGTGGTTGTGGTTGTTACAGTAAAGGTGGTGATGATGGTATTTGTGGTGGTGGTGGTGGTGGTGATGGTGATTGTGGTGGTGGTGGTGGTGGTGATGGTGATTGTGGTGGTGGTGGTAGTGGTGGTGGTGGTGGTGGTGTCGCCGCGGCAGCAATACTAAGGACCCTTTTAGCACGCCCGCCAGCCTGATCCCCGCCTCTAATGAAAGCCTCTCTATGAATATTATACCTCCCCGCCTTTCACTCCCCGCTTGCAATATGTCCGGCGCCCACAAAATACACTTACACCCTCCTCCCCGATCCCCCTTGTCTCCTCTCCCTCTCTTTTCCCCTCCCCGTTACACCAGCCCACTCTTCCATCCCCTCTTTCCTTTCCTTCCCTTCTTCCCCTCCCCTTTAACTCCTCTACCCCTTATCTCCCTTCCCCCTTACGCAAGCCCACACTTCCATTCCCTCTTTCCTTTCCTCCTCTCTTTCCCTTTCCCCTTACTTCCCTTTCCCTTTACCTCTTCCCATCACACAACCATCCCTTCTATACCTCCCTTTCCCTCCCTATACCCTCCAACTACTATCTTCTATTCCTCCCTGTCCACTCCCTCCTGTTCCATTCCAATCGACTCTCACTCCTTTCCACTTTCCTTCTGTCTCCTGTCTCTCTCCCACAATCTTTTTTTTCTTGTTTTAGAATGACCTTGATATGCATTTTCGAAGACATAAGTTTCCTCAACCTCAACTCTGTTTTCCTTAGCCCAATACTTCCCCTTCTTCCCTCCCTTCAGGATTACTCTTCATCCCTCTCAATTTTTTCTTTCTCTTCCCGTATCCTGCTTTCTTATCCCTTTCCCATAAGATTTTTCCATTTCCTTTTCTACCCCTAAGACCTCATTTCTTCACCTCTTAAAAGCTATTATTATTTCCGTCTTCAACGTTATTTTTCTTACCTAATCTATAAACTCTTATTTTTCTCCTTACAAAAATCTATTTCCCTCTCCTTACTCAAAACAACAACAGTGTCCCTCCTTCCCTCTTTTCCTTCCTCCCCCTTTATTCTCCCCTCAAAACGTCTTTCTCTCCCATCTCTCTTCAGAGCACTCCTTCCCTCCTCACAAGACACTGCTCGCACACTTTCCTCTCCCCTCGCCGCCCTTCAAGTCTTAGGCCGTTTTCACCCTCTTTCACTTACCCCAGCACACCGAGGAGGCCGGCGACCCATAGTGCACGGGAGAGGTGGAGGAAACTCGGAGTGAGTGGGTGGGTTGTAGGGTGAGCAGGGAGGGCTGGTGGATGGGCGGGTGGAGAGGTTAGGTGGAGAGGGTGGAAGGGTGAGCAAGGGAGGGAGGGCGACATCAACAAAGGCCTGTGATTACCGTGTCCACCATTACCAAGATTTGTGCGTGGCCGGGCGCCCTCGCCGGTCCGGGGACGATATGCCAATATGACCGATACCGCGCCGTCCAACACTGATGAAATTGCGCCATTAGCATTGTGAATGTGCCCATCTGTTCTTCATTCCTGCTCAATATCAACATAGTTAAAATGTAAGTAATTGTATGCTGCTAACTGTTATTACCATTTTAAACAATCTATCGTTCATTAGTCTGAGGGTAATTACCAATAAACTTAATACGATTTGTGTGATCGGCCGTTTAGCAGTGTTAATGCAGATCCGCGAATCAATTCATTACTATTTCATAACACGACCCGGAAAGTTATTAACAAAGAAAAATGTGGAATCAGCGGCCGCCTGTCATTAGTAGCTGCGGCGGCGGCGGCGGCGGCGACCACGATGAGGGTGGATTGAGGCCTTCCTTGCGGGGACGTGGGGAGTGGTGGGGAGGAGGGGCGAGGAGGATGATAATGATGACGAGAATGTAAGACTAGGAGGAAAGAGGAGGGAGAGGAGGAAAAGGAGGAGGAGGAGGAGGAGGAGGAGGAGAGAGTCGTCAATGAGTGGAGGTGGTGGAAGAAAGAAAATAGATCAGATTAACACAAGGTCGAGAAAGACAAGGAGGTGGACGAAGACGAGGAGAAAAGGGATAATGATTAGTATGACCAGAAAGAAAACGACGAGGAGGACGAGAAGGACGGATCAGGATCAGGATTAGAGTAATAATCATGAGGATGAGGATGAGCAGGGGAAAGATAAGTGTCGTCGGCGAGTCGTGGGTGAGTGGGGGCGGTGCTGGCGGGACGGGCGAGAGTGCGTCCAGACAAACAGACCCCGAGTGATGTGTCGCTCACGTAAAACATCGCCAAGTGCTTATTAAACCTGACCTTTGTACCTCGCGCCGTTAGAGGGCCGGAGGGGCGTCGACCAGCCTCCTCTCCTCCTCCTCCTCCGCCTCCTCCTCCTCCTCCTCCTCGTGCCTCATATGTGCTGCCTCGCTTCAAAGGTGATTGTCTGTTAAAGTCTGGAACTGTCGTCACAAAGGCCTGTTGCTTGAGTTATCAATTTGGGATTAATAAAAACAAAGCCCGCCCGCCTATTGGACGCACTCCACCCAATAATGTATGTCTAAAAAAGCCAATATCATTACCCAGAAAATTGACAGACAGTTCCGCCTCTTGACTGACCTCTCCTCCCCTCTCCCTCTCTCTCTCTCCCTTCCTCTCTCTCCCTCTCTCTTTCACTCTCTGTCTCTCTCCCTTCCTATCCCCTCCTCCTCCCTGCTGCCTCCTGCCTCCCTTTCGTTATTCCTCCCCTCTTCCCATTCTACATTTCTCTCCATTTCCTTCTTTTCGTAGTCTTCATCTCATCACACCTCTTCTTCGTTCCTTTTTTCACCTCTTCCCTTTTTTGGGGTGTTATCTTTTTTTCTCCCTTCATTTGCTCCTTCCTCCTCTCTCCTACCTTGCCTGTCTATTTTCTTTCCTTATCTGTAATTTCTATGTCATTTCACATCTATCGAATCACCACCAGCGTAATCTGTTTCTTCTCCGTTCCTTCCACTTTTCATCCTTCTCTCCCTCCATACACTGTCACTCCTCCACACACTCCCTCTAGTATTTTTCCACACCTTTCCTCTCTTCCCCCTCCTCTCCCATACCTGCCCTCCTTACCCTTCCTCTGCCTACCTCC
Source organism: Eriocheir sinensis (assembly GCF_024679095.1). Taxonomy (NCBI): domain Eukaryota; kingdom Metazoa; phylum Arthropoda; class Malacostraca; order Decapoda; family Varunidae; genus Eriocheir; species Eriocheir sinensis. Next base: position 14,592,676 of record NC_066513.1, on the reverse strand, counting down.
CTCCCCATCACATGCTCTACTTACCTTCCACCTCCCTTGCTCCCTTCCCTAATACCTTATCTTACCTTTCTTCTCCTTCCCTCGAATACTCCTCTCAATCTTTTACTTTCATCCCTTCCCCTTTATCACCTCCTTCCCCTCCTTATCCCTTCCCTTTTATCCTCTCCTCACCCTCCCTCTCTTCTTTATCTACATCATCCCTCCTTACACTCCCAACCCCTCTCTGCTCCTTAGTCTCCCTCTCCCTCCTTGCCATCTTCCTCCTTAGCCTCCCTCTCTCTCCCTCCCTCCTCCTTAACCTTCCTCCCTCTCTCCCTACGTCCTTAGCCTCCCTCCTACTCAAACCCTTCTCCCTGCCCCCTCCTCCTTAACCTCTCCCTCCCTACCTTCCTCCCACCTGGCTTCATTACCTGGCTGGACGCGGACGCACAATCTCAGCAGAAGGTAATTGCCTCTAAACACACGGCGGCCCGGCACCTCAAAAATGACGTGCTCGATCCCTACTTGAAACACCCATAACCAGCAATCTCATTTGTTAGCTGCAATGAGAGACAAAGAGCCGCCATCATCATCATCATCTGTCGTCCATCGTCCCATCAGCTTACCATCATTACTATCATTGTCAGTGTCATTATTGTCGTTATTATTATTAGCGTCTTTGTCATCGTAATCGTAATCTTATTTTCTTTATGTCTGATCTGTTTATATGAGAGGTCACTGATGCTGGTTATGGTTCTCTTTTCTTTTCTTTTTTATCTTTTAATCTCTTACGGTTGGTGTTTACCGTGTTTTTTTTTTGTTTGTTGTTTGTTTGTTTGTGTAAATATTTGGATGAGTGATCAATATCTTACGCATTTTTTTTCTTCTTTTTTTCGTTATTTTTTTATTTCGTTGTTCGACTTTCCAAATCTTCGTTTTCTTATTCAATCTGCGTTTAAAATAATTATAGATTATATCATATTTTCTTGTTCCTAAAATATGATAATCTATTCTCAATCCCTCCCTCGCTATATTCTTTTTTTCAGTTTCTGGTGCTCTTTATTTCCCTTACATCACATCCCTAAGGTCTACATCCCTATTACCATCACTGTTTTCATTTTTTCACCTTCGTACATCGCTGTCTCCTATTTTAGTCCAAGAACAATAATAACGATAATTCCCATCATTTTCCTCATCCTCCACACCCTACCTATACACCCCTTAAAGTACTCCCTCCCCATACACCCTTTTTTCCCTCCCTCCTCCTCTTCCTTCCTCATTCAGATCTTTTCCTTCATTTGCCGTCCCTTTATCCCGCTACCATAACGGGCCCATTTTTAACCCACCCAGCCTTGCCTCTTGCCCTTCACCCCTGCTCTCTTTTATCGCCCCCCTCCCCCTTGGGCCCGATGACAGAGGTTGTTCATCAGCGTTAAGGCTCCAAGGGAATTATGCTTCGGACTATGTTTTTCGTGCGACGATTTTTGGTTAACGAGCTTGTGCCGGGTTGAGAGATGTGTGAGGGAGAGAGAGAGAGAGAGAGAGAGAGAGAGAGAGAGAGAGAAAGTGAGAGGGAGTGAGAGTGAGAGGGAGGGAGGAAGGCTGAGTGTGTGAGAGAGAGACCTGTTTTGTATACTGATATACTGAAAAGGCTTAACTAAACTATACTAATTGGGTCATGTTTCCTCTTTTTCAAACTTTTATCTATACACAAGTCATTTCTTTTACCACCTTCTTTTCCCCCTCTTCATCCCCAACCTCTCCTTCTCCCCCTTCTCCTCCTAAACTAAAAGACTTCATAAACACTATAAAACTAATTGTGGTATATTTTCCGTTTTTTAAACTATTATCTTTACATCCTCTATTTCATTTCTCTCTTCCTCCTCCTACTTCACCTTACCATCTCTAACTCGCTAACTCATCACTCGCACTCTGCCAGCCGTACTGAGCGGACGTGTGGTAGCTTTCTCCCCCGACCCGTTCGCAGAGTCAGGTCAAATGCCGCCAGCAGCTAAATTTTCGTGTTTGACTTGCAGGAGGGAGTTCACGAAGGACTTCCTCAACCAGGAAAATGGTGATTACACTGTATGTTTTTTTCTGTGAAACTGAACACAAGGTAAGTGTTAAGTTAGAGGCGATAGATAGCAAGGTACAGTTTCTGGAGGGTGTGTTAGGTTTGGATGTAGCTAGTGTCGAGGAGAGTGAGTTTAAGGTAGCTGAAAAGGTAGAGAGGTTGGAAGATAGAGTAAGTGAGGTAGAGAAGAAGGTAGGTACCTTAGAGTCCTTCTAGCAGGTTAGAAAAGGGAGTAAGGCTGTAGCAGCAGATGTTAGTTACAGTGGTGTCATGACGAGGAACAGGTTCCAGGTGTTAGGAGACCAAGTTGAGAGCGATCCTAGCATCGTTCTTGTCGGTGATAGTTTGGTTAGACAGCAGGACCAGGAGTTTTGTAGGAAGGGAGCGAGGCGGAGGCATGTAGTTTTTCCTGGACGTAGAATTGAGCATGTAGCTGAGAAGGCTGACGACTTAGTCGTCACTACCTCAGAGGAGACAGTGTTTGTTTACCTGGTCGGAACAAACAATGTAGTTGCAGGTAGGTCAGAGGAGGTTCTAGACAAGTACAGGAAGTTTGTCGGGAAGTTGAGGGACAGCAGGCGGCGTTCAGTTGTGTGTGGATTGCTCCCTCGGCATGATGTTAGTTCCCTCATTCTCAGTAGAATGCTGGGGATTAACGAACGTGTCAGGGATTTGTGTAGTCGTGAGGGAGTCATGTTTGTGGACGTCTGGGATCATTTTATTCATGACAGGAGCTTGTTTGCTAACGATGGACTTCACCTAAATTGTGTAGGCAAGGCGAGGCTGGGCCGAGGGTTGGATGAGGAAGTTTTGAAAGAGTTAAAGAAAAGTCAGGTGCAGCGGGAACGAGGTGTGGAAACTTCCGGCTTGGCTGGGAGTGGGAGGAGTCTTCACTCAGACGGTGAGGTCCACGGAGGTAGGAGTGTCAGGTCTCAGGTGAGGGGGGAACTAGAGGTGTGTAGTGCTGAGGAGGACGTCAGGTCACCAGACCCCCAGGTGGGGGATACTGAGGTAGTGGTCAGGTCAACAGCCACACAGGTGAGGGGCACTGAGGTAACGGTCGGGTCACCAGACCCCCAGGTGGGGGATACTGAGGTAGCGGTCAGGTCAACAGCCACACAGGTGAGGGGCACTGAGGTAACGGTCGGGTCGCCAGACCCCCAGGTGGGGGATACTGAGGTAGTGGTCAGGTCAACAGCCACACAGGTGAGGGGCACTGAGGTAACAGTCGGGTCGCCAGACCCCCAGGTGGGGGATACTGAGGTAGCGGTCAGGTCAACAGCCACACAGGTGGGTGGTGAGATAGGGGTAGTTGTAGATAATCGGGTCTGACGCACTATTCCAGTGAAACGACAGTTGATATATGGCGCACACTCGGCGAAAAAATTAAATATCTTCTATGTAAATGCCCGTAGCATTATTCAGAAGCGTAGCCACTTGATAATTCATGCAATTACCGAAAAACACGACACCATTTTGATCACAGAAACATGGCTAAATACGCGTGACAAGCATCAGTTAAGTGAAGTAGCTATCAATGGTTACAACGCGTTTGTTAAGTATCGTCTACACAAAAAAGGTGGAGGTGTAATAATATATGCTAAAAGTAATTTAGAAGTCATTCAGCTTAACACAACCGAAACAGAGGCTTATGATTCATTGTATGTACAAGCGACGATCCATAATGAAAAGTATGTTCTGGGCGTAATTTACCGACCTCCTAAACCAAATGAAGACATTGATGGAAATCTACGCAGAGATAAATAAAATTATCAGAAGCAGAAATGCAATAATATGCGGCGACTTCAATAACCCCTCTATTAACTGGTCTGCACTATCTGCCGACAGGGAAGGATCTAGATTCTTAAATTTTGCGCAAGATACATTTCTTTATCAAACAGTTACCGCGCCGACGCGAGGAAATAACATTCTGGATTTAATCTTCACGACCGATAGTCATCTCATAACCGCCTGTGAGGTAGGCGACCCATTTGCAAGCAGTGACCACAACATAATCAGATGCGTTTTAAATATTGAAACAAAAGCACGAGCAAACTCACTCTTAATACCTAATTATAGTAAAGCAAATTTAATGGACCTAAAAAGAGAACTGGCTTCCGTAAATTGGAATCATTTGCTCAACAACGTCAGCGTTCAAGAAATGTATAATCGTTTTACTGCACAAATCACTGCGAGCGTAAATAAATTCATTCCACTCAAGCCACGAAGGACTGATAATCAAAAACCGTTGTGGATGAATAATTACCTACAAAAAATTATCGTCGAAAAAAGAAAACTTTATAAGAAATATAAACTGACATATAATTCACAGGATCATACTAATTACATCAATGTCAAGAGAGAGTGCGAAAGGAAAATCAGAAAACAGAAACGCGAATATGAGATGAAAATATCACTCGATGCCAAGAAAAATCCCAAGTTATTTTTCAGTTACATAAGAAACAAACAAAAAACTGTTAAAAATAGTATCGGCCCACTACTATTAAGTGGCAATACGATTAGTGATGATAAAGGCATGGCGTCGGTCCTAAATTCAACCTTTAGTAGCGTATTTACAAAAGAGAACATGACATCGATTCCAGCCCCAAAGAAAAATTTTCAAGGCCCTGAAGAACATAAGCTTGCATTGACCGAAATTGATATCAGCGAAGTGCGTGCGTACCTGCAGAAAATAGATCCAAATAAATCTCCGGACCCCGACAATTTATCTCCTCGCGTGTTGAGAGAATGTAGTCAACAGCTAGAATTACCCATAACATTAATATTCAACACGTCATTAGCACAGGCCAGTGTGCCTCTCGAGTGGAAAAAGGCCAATATTACCCCGATCTTTAAAAAAGGAGATAAAAATAAACCAGTAATTATCGTCCCATCAGCCTTACGTCTGTCCTAATTCAACTATTCGAAAAAATAATCAGGATAAAATGATCACTTTCCTTGAAACAAATTATTTGATAACTGATAGTCAGCATGGATTTCGTAGTAATCGGTCTTGCCTTACCAACCTATTAACCTTTTTCAACGATGTTTATACATGTTGGGACGCCCGAAGCCCATATGACGTAGTTTACTTAGATTTTCAGAAAGCGTTTGATAAAGTTCCTCACGTTAGGCTTATTTCAAAACTGCGTTCCCACGGTATTAACGACCATCTATGTGCGTGGATTCATGACTGGCTCACCAAAAGAGAACAACGTGTAGTTCTTAATGGTGAAGCATCGGATTGGCAACCCGTCACCAGTGGCGTGACCCAAGGTTCGGTCCTGGGGCCATCACTATTCATAGTTTACGTAAACGACTTAGAAACTGATATCCTATGAAAAGTAGCCAAATTCACCGACGACACCAAATTAGGAGGTACGGTAATGAACAGTCAAAGTTGCGAGAATATTCAATCAGACTTAATAAGACTTGCCGACTGGAGCGAAAAATGGCAAATGAGTTTTAACGTAAATAAATGTAAAGTAATGTACATAGGTAAAAAAAATCAAAACTTTAAATATCAGATTCAAGGACATGAGCTCAGCGAAGTAAAACAAGAAAAAGATCTTGGTGTCATTATCAGTAACACTCTTAAAATGAGTTATCAATGTTCTGGAGCGAGTAAAAAAGCCAATATGATGTTGGGATTAATCTCAAGAAACTTTGATTATAAATCACCCGAACTTATGAAGAGATTGTATTTAGCATTTGTAAGACCACACCTAGAATACGCCGTTCAGCTCTGGTCACCGAACTTTATCAAAGATCAAGTTTTGCTAGAAATGATACAGCGACAAGCAACCAAACAAATTCCAGCGCTCCGAAACTTGCCATATGACGAGCGTTTAAAGCGTTTAGATATGTTTTCCCTAAAAAAGCGAAGGATAAGAGGGGACTTAATTGAAGTGTTCAAAATCCTTAATGGATTCGACAACATTAACCCAGATAGTCTATTTCAGAGAGACACCAACACAAGAACACGCAGCAACGGTATGAAGTTAAAGGGAAACCGATGTAACACATTGGTGCGCAAAAGTTTTTTCAATAATAGAGTCGTCGATCACTGGAACAGACTCCCACCGTCAGTAGTTAGCGCACAGAGTATCAATAGCTTCAAGTCTTCATTGGATATGTACTTCAGGGATATAAGATTATACTGACCCTTCTTCGCATGTTTTCAGACAGATTGCAGCAAGACCTCAACCTAAATCCATATTATTCTCCCCCACAACCTAGATTGCAAGTAGCGTAAGTTAACAATAGAGTAAAGCAACAGTTAATGTCCGCATGACAGATGGAGTGAGGTGTGGGTGCAGTAAGGTGACAGGTTACTGGTGCGTGCCTAGTAACGCCGGTAAAACGAGGATCAAGCCTCCACCTGTGCCCCTGAAACTACACCTCACCCATCGTGAGTATTAGGGGGGATTCTGGGGCTGCCCTGTATAGGCCACTCGACCTCTTCCAGCCTCCCTGTGTTTCCATGTTCTTATGTTCTTATGTAATGAAGTCATTTTCCCCCACAGCTTAGGTTACCAGTAGTGTAAGTTAAGAGTGGTAATTTCCTCTTATTTCTCTCTTTACTGTAAAATTTCCATGTCCCTTTCTTTCTTAAAGGTACATGGTGTTCTCTTCTAACTATTTCCTGCCGGCACGTTGCCGGAGGGAGAGTTGGGTGGGGAGGAGCCTTCATCTATTCTGTCCTGTTCTACCACACGTAGATTACTAGTAGTAGCGGTAGTAAACAGACACCCTCGCCATAGACCGATAGGTCTTCTGGTGTTTGTTCTTCCTATGTATTCCTATGTATTCCTCCTCCTCCTCCTCCTCCTCCTCCTCCTCCTCCTCCTCTTACTTTCTCCATCCACATCAAAACACTATAGACATCAGACCAGCCCCTTACCCTCTTTCTCCTTCCCTTCCTCCATCTCTCCTTGCCCTCCATTCCCCGGCCTCAAGAATATTCCTGCATTACCGCCACAAAACTTGCGCACTTCAAGCCGTTTCAGAGCGTCCATAACTGATTCAGGTAATTGTGATGCACTTGGGAACACGCCCCACGCGAATAAGAGGCCGCCCCCTGGACAGCCCGCGCCCCCGTTCCCGAAGACACACGGCCCCGGGAAACGCCCCATCCGCCTCTTAACACGGCATTTATAAACCCTTGAGAGTCCTTCGCGGCCGTAAAATTTAACTAACGCCACCCCGATGCCTGCCCTACCTCTCCCTCCCTCGTCTCCCTCTCTCTTTCTCTCTTTCGCTTTCTTTCCTCCTTCTCCTCTCTCCTTTTCCTCTCTCTCTGTCTTCGGTCTCGTCTCGACACTGCCTCCTTCTCCTCCTTCTCCTTCTCTTCTTGTGCCTCATTTTACTCATATTCCTCTATTGCTGCCTCCTCCTTCTCCTTTTCTTTCTCCTTCTTCTCTTCCTCTCCCGTTTTGTTGTCGCTTTCCTTCTCCTCCTCCTCCTCCTTGTACTTCTTCTTCTCTTGTGCCTCATTTTGCTTTTCTACATATTTTCCGCCGCCACTTCCTTCTCCTTTTCCTCCTCCTTCTTTTCCTCTTTAATTGCCTTTCTTCTAGTGATCTCTTTTCTCCTCTCTCTCTTCCTTCTCCTCCTCCTCTTCTGCTTTCATTGCCGTCATTTCTACACCTCATCGTTCTTTCTAATGCTGCTTATCATTTTCCATAATAGTCTCTCGCTTTTATAGGCTACAAACTGGTACTTTTACAACGCCTCTTCGACCCAAATTGTTCTCACCCCTTTTTACAGCTTTACCTATTTATTCCTCTTTCCAAACGGGACACTAATGTTTTTTTTTTGTGATTTGCAATGTTGTGTTTTCCATCTAGTTAGTTGCCTCTGTTATCACAAAGAACGACAACCCTCCTCTTAAGTCTAGGTAAAGTTTTAATCCTTCGCCTTTTGGTTTTTTCTTCCCTCCCGGCAATCCAGTCCGTCAATCGCTACAATCATTTTATTTTCTACAACTGTCCGTCGTCTCAAACCTCTTATCCTCTCTACTTCCATTGTCTTCCAGTGTGCTATCCTTCATCAAACATTTCTCCACCTTTTCTTCCCTTTACCTTTCACTTCAAAACCCTACATAACCTAATCTCCTCAACCCCACGTAAATTTATAACCTTCACGACCTCAGTTTAACCATATCGCCACAACCGTATAACCCCATATTGCATTCTAGTCTAGGTCCATTTTACTAACGCTAACTCTTTCTATCCTTTCCCTATTCTCTTTTTTCCTACACTTTTTCTATAACCTTTTCTACCCTTTTTCTTATCCTCTTCCTATACCCTTTCCTATACCCTTCCCCTACCCTTTGTTATAACCCTTTCCACAGCACTATCTTCACCCCCCCCTCTTCCACCTCTTCCACATGTTTCATCCTACCCGATCGCCACACTTTTTCACAACCTTCCACCCCTACAACCCCTCCACCGCCTATCCACCCACCCTCGCCCCCTTCCACTCCCACGCCCGCCGCTTCTCGCTTAACCCAGCCCCGCCCCTTCCACCGCCCCGCCCCACCTCGCCCCAACCGCCCTCCGCCCTCCGCCGCCCCGCCAGATTGCAATCACGTGTGCCGGCCGCCGCGCACAACCGAAAAAATAACAAACGGCAATTTAGCATCTTTCATTGGCCACTTCGTTGACATTTTATTTGATTATTTTTGAAAAGGAAATAGATTGATATTAAGAGCCATTCAATTGTGAAAGTTACGTCAGATATAAAATATGAAGGCAATCGAAAAGCTGTTGATTGTATGACTTTTTGTTTTGTTTTAGTTTTTGTTTTGTTTTTGTGTGCATTCCTCTGTCTTACTTTTTTTTCGGGTTTTATTTTTTTACCTTTTGCCTTTTGACTTGTTTTGGCGATGTGCGATACGAAAGCAATATGAAGCGAAGGCACGGACGAGAAATTAACACTCAAGGTACTCAGTTAGCGGGCGAAGGAGGAGAGGAAGGAAGGAAGGAAAGGGGAACAGGGGGAGAGAAAAACCGAAACAGGGACATGGAGGAAAGAGGGAAAATGAGAGAGAAAAGAGAAGAGAACCGAGAGAGAGAGACAGACACACGCACGCACGAAAGAAGAAAATGGAAACAAGGAGAGAGAAAAAAATGGAAACAGAGACATGGAGGAAAGATAGAATGAGAGATAAGAGAGAACTGGTGGACACACACACACACACTTTCCTTCTCCTCTTCTTTCTACTGCTCCTCCAACTCCTCTCCCTTCTTCATCCAGGGGCCCGAAAAGTGGCAAATGTCATTCAACGTTGACAAATGCAAAGTCATGCACTTTGGTTCCATAAACAGTAACCATACATACAACATGCGTGGAAATCCTCAGCAGGTCGTGCAGGGAGGCGGTGGCTGAGTCGTCAAAGTAACGGCCTCGTGTTCAGGAGGACGCGAGTTCATCCGCCAGCGGTGCCACACTGCTTTTTTCAGCCGCCGCCCGCCGGCTTAAAATCAAGTCATGTGTTGTCCCAGAGACCACCTATCAACTGACTCTGAAGATTCTAGCATCAAAATGATGAGCTGCAGGGGGCATGCAGCCAAAAAACAGATGGCGCACACTATAAACACTGAACCTGCCAGGGAAGGCTGGGGGGACCACCGACCCACCCACCTGAATGAAGCCTGGGAACGACCATCAGGCACCGGCAAAAGCAAAAAAAAAAAAAAAAAAAAAAAAAAGGAGGAATCGGATCTTGGAGTCTCTATCAGCAGTGACCTAAAACACGCAAAATACTGTAAAAAAACATATAACAAAGCCAACACTATGCTCGGGTTTATATAAAAATAACTTCGAATGCAAGACGCCGGAAGTAATGTTATCCTTATATAACTCAATGGTAAGACCTCATCTCGAGTATGTGGTATAATTCTAGTCCCCTAATTACAGAAGACATTGAATTATTATAAAGAATCCAGCGACGCGCTACAAAGATGATTCCACCCTTGAGAGCCCTGCCGTATGAAGTACGACTCAGGCGATTTAACCTCTTCACGCTGGAAAAGAGACGCCTGCGGGGGGATATGATTCAGGTCTTCAAGTACCTAGAGCACTTCAGTAACGCTGACCACTCCAAGCTTTTTGAGCTACAGACCAGCTCAAGAACTAGAAACAACGGCCAGCCCATTCAAGCGAAGCGATGCAACACAGACATTGGTAGGAGTTTCTTCTCTAACCGAGTCATGCGCCATTTGAACGACCTCCCTGCTGAAGTAGTAAGTGCGGAAACCATCAACTCCTTCAAAAGTCGCATCGACCGTCACTTCGTGACAACAGGAGTAAACTGAAAATACGCACCGAAATGCCTTGAACTGCTCTGCAGGCACCAAGCGACTGTCAGGCAGATCACCGCTCTAAAGCAGGCAACCTCGTAAAAGAGCCAATAGGCTTTCTGTTGCCTGTCATTTCATGTTTCCATGTTTCCACGTTTCCATGTTTCCATGTTTCCATGGTTCCTTCTCCTATTCTTCCTTCTTCTGCTCCTCCTTCTCCTCCTCATACTCCTTCTCCTTCTCCTCATCCTTCTCTTCTTTATCCCTCTCCTCCTCCTTGTCCTCCTCCTCCTCCTACTCTTACTCTACCTCTTTCCCCTCCTCCTCCTCCTCCTCCTCCTCCTCCTCCTCCACCTCTCCCCCCACCACTTCACAACGTAAATCAAGGAAGCGAGGTTGTGATTCTCCGCGTTAATGTAATCACGCTTAAAGGAAAAGAAAACCAAATGGAATCAAAGGACTTACACAGACTCACATCAAAATCTGTCTCCTCCTCCTCACTCACTCACCCTCCCGCCATTATCATTATTATCATTATTCCCGCTACATCACTCGAGAGGCGTAATATATCAAGGAGCTTCTGTTTGTGGCATTAAATAGAATCACATTTGCTCTTTAGATAAACTTAATTGTGTTGTGTATAATGCAGCGGAATATGTTATACCTATCCTCTTAGCGCGTCCGGTGTTTTACGTTCCAGTGTGTGTTCTCCCGCGTAATACAGTCACTGTCCGCGCGAGAGTTGTTATGAATTGAATAATGTGAAGTAAAAGGAAGAAGACGCGTTCGCGGGGTGTGTCGAATGGGGTAGTGAAAGGTGTGAGTGTGCAGAGGGGAAGGTAAGATGTGTGTGGGTGTGGGTGGGCGTGGGTGGGGAGGTAGGTGTGTGTGTGTGCGTGTGTGTGTGAGTGAGTGACGGTAAAGTGACGGACATAAGTTTGTTCCCCTCTATAGACAATCACTGCACGTGTATATATATTATAATAATTTATGTCCGGGCAATCATGTGTTCATTAATGATACAAATTATTGCCTTAATTAATGACTCAGCAACAAGTGACGACTCGCATTGCTCAACACGTTTGGCGGTGACGGGCGCGGGGTCAGAGGAGGGGCGGGCCACGGGAAAGAAGACAAAAATAATAATAAAAAAAAGAAAGAAAACACGTGCTGGACAGGTGTGTGGCGCTTTAAACGGTCCCCATGGATTGACTCACGCACACAGAAACACACACACACACGAACACAAACACACAAACAAATAAACACATACATACACATGAACACCTCTCTTACACACACGCACAAGTACACACAAGAACACACACACGTACAGAACCCTAAGCACACACAAGGACAAGCACAAGCACAAACACAAACGGACAAACAACCACACACACACACACACACACACACACACACACACACACACACACACACACACACACACACACACACACACACACATACACACACACACACACGCATGTTAACCCCTCACACTAAAACACACAAACGTACACAGCCACCCCTACACCCAAACACACAAAAACGAACACACACACAAACACCCACCCACCCACACCTACACACACAAACACACACAAACACCTACCCACACACTCACCCACCCACACCCACACCCACCCACCCACACACACACACACACACACACACACACACACACACACACTCACACAAACACACACACAAGCACGCCAATAAAGCACAACAAAACTAATCACCTTCCTCAATAGCCCCTCCATCAAGGGCCCGCCGCTGAGGGCACTAAATTATTAATATGTTTCCCGCCTGTTGCTTGCTCATTAATTAATTTGAATAATGTGTGTAAATAGTCAAGACCTCATTTTAGTCGCCATGAGAGGCATACAAATACGCCCAATGCTTTCTCTCGCTCGCTCTCTCGATTTCTCTCTCTCGGCATTTCTCTCTTGCTTTCTCTGTCTCTCTGTCTCCGTCTCTGTATCTGTCTCTCTATTTCTCTCTCTCTCTCTCTCTCTCTCTCTCTCTCTCTCTCTCTCTCTCTCTCTCTCTCTCTCTCTCTCTCTCTCTCTCTCTCTCTCTCTCTCTCTCTCTCTCTCTCTCTCTCTCTCTCTCTCTCTCTCTCTCTCTCTCTCTCTATCTGTCTATCTATCTATCTATCTCATATCCTTACAACTGATCCTGATAATACGTTTACCTGTGTTCTTCACCTAATTTATACTACTCATTACATCAATCTCCCTCTTCTCACCAATAAAATAAAAATCTTATCGTTAATACTCAAATCCTCCTTTGGTCCCTCACTATAATACTAGTGTTATTAATCATTACGTGTACAGTTCAATCAAAGTGTCTGATTAGGCCTTTAGGTCACAAAATTTCCCCAATACTGTATTTTCTCTCTTTATTGATGTCGTAAGCCTCTGTAGTCATTCCTCTGTAGGCAAAATCTTAATTCCTTGATGCAAGAATGGTAATCTTTTTTGGGGGGGTCTAAGTCTTCAAGTTGCTCGGTTTATTTTTTTTTCTATTTTTTTATTTCCTTTTCGATGTTAGTTTTAGTAGTAATTCTCTTGAAAAAAAACATAAAAATTCAGTTCCTCGATATCAAACTCATTTTTCTTTCTTTTCTTTCTTTCTGTCTTTTTCAGTTTTTTAAGGTTTTAAGTTCCTCGTTTTATTTTTTATTTTTTGCACTGAGCATCGGAAATATTCTTGATGTATACTTAAAATAAATAAATAAAAATACTGCAGCCGCGGTGGGAGGGACAAGGGAGAGGACAAGGCGCGGGACACATCATCATCAACAGCATCATCATCAGCAACAGCAGAAAGGGATAGCAACACCTCTCCGCCCTCCCGAATATCAAGGTCGTGATGAGATTCATAGCAAAATGGCTTCATGAAACTCCGACTCTCTTTTATAATGACTTTTTCTATTTTTTCCTCTCTTAATCCTTTTATCTCTCCCTTTTACCATATTGCATCGGAATGGGAAGCGACGCGGGTTTTCTACGTTTATTTAACCTCGAGTGAAAAAATAATAATATTGCGGAGAGTAAAAAAAATGAAACAAAAAAAATATAAAACGTATTCGCGGACTTTAATGTTGGTTGTAGAGAGTACGGACGTTAGATACATTACAACATCCCGACGAAAAGAAGGAAAATGTAATAAAAGATAAATAAAAACGACTAGGATTTTAATATTGCTTGTGGACAGTTCGGACGTTAGATACATTACAACATCCCGACGAAAAGAAGGAAAAAGGAAATGAAAAATAATATTGCTGAGAGAAAATGTAATAAAAAAGATAAATAAAACGAACTAGGATTTTAATATTGCTTGTGGACAGTTCGGACGTTAGATACATTACAACATCCCATCGAAAAGAAGGAAAAAGGATATCTAAAATAATATTGCTGAGAGAAAATAAAACAAAAAATAATACAAAGAAGACGTAGAGTGATTTTAATATTGCTTGTGGAGAGATTGGACGCTAGATACAATACAACATCCCGACGAAAGGAAGGAAAAAGGAAATGGAAAATAATATGGCAGAGAAAATATAACAAAAAATAATACAAAGAAACCATAGAGTGATTTTAATGTTGCTTGTGGAGAGCTTGAACGCTAGATACTTTACAGAACCCCGACAAAAGAAGGAATAAAGGAGAAGAGAATAATAAAATGTAGAAGAGGGAATAAAACAAAAAAAGATATAAAACTAAAGTGGTTTTAGTGTTGCTTGTGGAGAACTTGGACGCTAGATACATAACGATGCCTCTGCGAAAAGAAGGAAAAAGAAAAACCATAAAAGTGGAGAGGAGAGAAAATGAAAGGAAAAAGATCTGGTCCTTTGCTACTTACTCTCCCTTTCTCACATTCACACTAGCCAGGTAATACTCGCAGGTAATGGTGTGCATAACATACTTCTCATTTCTCTTTCTCTCCTCTCCTGCTTTCATTCCTTCAAATCCATCTTCCTCTCTTTCTCCTCATTTTCACTTCATTCCTTCATTTCCATGCTCTTCTTTTCTTCCATTTCACTTTGCTTCTTGAGGTTTTCTCCTTTCCCTTCCCTTCCATTCTTCCTTCTTCCCTCTCTCTTTTCTACCACTCTCCTCCGCCCGTGTCTCATCTCCCGTCCCCTTCACAGCCTCCCTCTCACCTCTTCCCTCCTCTCCGCCCTTCTCATCTTCCTTATGGTTCGCTATGTGTCCCGCTCCCTCCCTCTCTCTTTCCCTAAATAAAGCATAAACCTTATTTCTTCCAAACCGCTCGGTAACACATGCCAATTTTCTGAACGAGAGAGGGAGAGAAAGAGAGGGAGACGGGTGCTACAATATGGGTTCTGCGACTAGGTTTTGGCTACTACTTGATATCGTACGCAGGTGAGGGATTGTCGTACGCAGGTGAGTCATTGCCGTATACCCGCATAGCAAGTCGTCAGTTCGTGGTCCATATTCTCAAACGTATCGAGCTCCCATTACGACTATTTTCAAAGGCCACAGAGAAGATATACCGGGTTTTCATGAGTCGTGATTTTCAAGTTCAGGGTGCACGGGTCATGTATAACTATCACCAGAATCACAAAACAGTACGTGGAAAGCCCAGCAACTTCTACGAGAGGCTTTTCAAACAGGCGAGCAGAGGTGATAATATGTTTTAGAATACGGGTCATTGTTTTATACAGATGAACTATTGTCGTAAGTAGAGGAGCTATTGACGTAAGTAGAGGAGCTATTGTCGTAAGTAGGGGAGGTATTGTTGTAAGTAGGGGAGCTATTGTCGTAAGCAGAGGAGCTATTGTCGTAAGCAAGGGAAATATTGTCGTAAGAAGGGGAGCTATTGTAGTAAGTAGGTGAGCTATTGTCGTAAGTAGGGAAGCTACTGTCGTAAGAAGGTGAGGTGTTGTCGTAAGCTTGGGAGGAATTGTCGTACGCCGGATAGCAAGTCGTAGTTTGGGGTCGTTCGGGGATCACAACCGCACGATATTTTGGTGTTTTTGTGACGACCATAAGCTTGATCCCATTTTCCCTTTACGACCCTCACCTCAAAGCCCCTCGTTTTATCATAGGAAATTGCCCTCATTATGAAAACTGCCTCTGAATAAATGCTTGAAATGTGTGAGGGCGAAGAGTAATTAAAATATTGCAAAATGTGTGTGTTGTTGTTTTTTATTTATACTGCGTGTGCTAATTTAGTTGACGCGTGCCTTCTCGCTTTTAATGTACTACAAAGTCTGATTTTTATTTAATGTGTGTGTTTGGAAGGAAATTAGTATTACTGTTGTTATTAGCTACTGTGGTTCTTTTATTATTATTACACTTTTTATTATTTATTTTTATTATGATCGCAAGTGTTTTTACTATTTCTCTTCTTCTTCTTCTTCTTCTTCTTCTTCTTCATTTTTTCTCTTTTTCTATTTTTCTATTTGTTTTAATTTCTTTTTTATTTTCTTCTTTTTCCTTTTCTTTCCTCTGCTTTTCGTATCCTTTGCCTTCCTTCCCTTTTCTTTCCTTTTTCATATTTCATCTCTTTCTTTTTGTTTTATCCATCCTCTCCTTCTTCTTCCTCCTCTTCCTCCTCCTCCTCATAGTCCACCTCCTCCACATTTTTCCTTACATCACACTCCCACACATCCCCCTTCCTCCTTCTTCTTAACCTCATTCTCCCTCCCATGCACTGACCAGTAATTCTCATTCCTTAAACACACTCCGCAACGCCCACCTCCCCCTGGCTCTCCTCTCCGTGCAGGCCGCCCTTACGTGATCCTTGAGGCACGGTAAGTCAGGATGAATCTTAATATTCCTCCCCGACCTCGGCCTCCTCACAGATTGGTCTAGAGGTGAAATATTTACGGCAGTCACGAATGTATGTTACCTGGTTGACTATACTTGTGGGCCATACCTATATATATATATATATATATATATATATATATATATATATATATATATATATATATATATATATATATATATATATATATATCTCTCTCTCTCTCTCTCTCTCTCTCTCTCTCTCTCTCTCTCTCTCTCTCTCTCTCTCTCTCTCTCTCTCTCTCTCTCTCTCTCTCTCTCTCTTCTATTCTGCTTGTCTAATTTCCTCTTACTTGCGTTTTTTTTTATCTCTACTCTTGTTTTCTTGTCTTTTTATTGTTTTCTCATCTTCTCTTGGTCAAATTTTCTGCATTTTTCTTATCTGTAAGTTTTTATTTTATTCGTATATTATTTTCTGTAGCCATGTTTGTCTGTTTATCTTTCTGTCTGCATTGTATCTATTGTCTGTCTGTACCTCTCTCTCTCTCTCTCTCTCTCTCTCTCTCTCTCTCTCTCTCTCTCTCTCTCTCTCTCTCTCTCTCTCTCTCTCTCTCTCTCTCTCTCTCTCTCTCTCTCTCTCTCTCTCTCTCTCTCTCTCTCTCTCTCTCTCTCTCTCTCTCTCTCTCTCTCTCTCTCTCTCTCTGCTCTAATAAAACATGCAACACAGAGAGTAATTTCAGCAAGTCTTCAAATTAGAGGGTGGCTCGAGATGGCGTGTCCGGGGCCCATCCATTCCTTGCTTTAATAATATTGTATTGTAACGCAGCCAATGTCTCTCCCTCCCTCTCTCTGTCTCTGTCTAGGTGTGTGTGTGTGTGTGTGTGTGTGTGTGTGTGTGTGTGTGTGTGTGTGTGTGTGTGTGTGTGTGTGTGTGTGTGTGTGTGTGTGTGTGTGTGTGTGTCTCTCTCTCTCTCTCTCTCTCTCTCTCTCTCTCTCTCTCTCTCTCTCTCTCTCTCTCTCTCTCTCTCTCTCTCTCTCTCTCTCTCTCTCTCTCTCTCTCTCTCTCTCTCTCTCTCTCTCTCTCTTCTTGTCTAATTTGCTCTTTCTTTAATCTTTATGTCTTTATTCATGTTTTCTCGTCCATTTTATTTTCTCTCATCTCTTTCTGGTCAATTTTCTTCCTTTCTCTTTGTCTAAATGCCTGTATCCTTTTTATATGATATTTTCTGTGCCTGTATGTGTCTCTCTATCTTTCTATCTGCATCTTCTCTCTTTTATGTGTGTCTCTGTCCCTGTCTGTCTGTCTGTCTCTCTCTCCCTCCCTCTCTCCATATTCCTCACACTTCACGCCCTCTCCACTAATGATCCTGACTCGCCTCTCGACGTTCCACGCCTCACACTTGCATGCAAAAGGAACTCATTAGGAGAGCGTTAGCGTGGACAGGAGAGGACCAATAACGCCTCCTTCAGTCTCCCTTCAACCAGCAGTAACTCGCGTCCCGTTTTCTTTCAGTTGGCAGCAGCACCACGCGCCACGTTTTCTTCGACACCGGGCACTTGTCTAGTTTCCTTCCGATCGAGTGGCGGCCGAGGAATGCGATGTGTCGTGTGCTCAGGATTCATTTAGGCAAAACTACGGCGCTCAAACTTTTTTTTTATTGTGGCGGCGGTTTGGTACTGGCGCCGGGCGTGAAGGAATGTGAAGAATGTAGGTGTCTGCTAATCATGTGTGGCTACGTACGCTTCGAGGACGCTAATTACTTGGTTTCGTGGTGGCCATAATTA
This sequence comes from Eriocheir sinensis, assembly GCF_024679095.1. Classification (NCBI taxonomy): domain Eukaryota; kingdom Metazoa; phylum Arthropoda; class Malacostraca; order Decapoda; family Varunidae; genus Eriocheir; species Eriocheir sinensis. The sequence continues at coordinate 14,574,764 of NC_066513.1, read as the reverse complement.
GCGATGCAGTCTATACTTCGTTAATACACCTCTCTTCCTTTTCTCTTCCCCCATATTTTCATTTCCAATTTCCTCCCATTCCACAAACACTACTTTTATTTATGCTTCGTCTCCTTTCAATCTTTTTTTTTAATTTCTTCCTTCAATTACAAACGAGTTTCTTTAAGCAATCGACTTTTCATCTATTCTACAATCTAAAATCTAAAACTCAATGACTAATACACAAATATCAAGGTACCAAAAATATTATCATAAACGACGATCTTCGAGAAATCTGAAAAAAACAAAAACAATCAAATTAAAAAAACGGAACCACACTCTCTTGACGTCCATCGAAGCATATAAAGAGATTCATAGACAAAGAAGAAGAGGAGTGAGACGAAGGAAGGGAGACAGAAAGAACGAAGGGAGAACAGGAAACAGGAAAGAGTGTATAAGAGGCATTAGAACCCACCATAATGAAGGAGTGTGTGTGGGGTGGGGAGGGGGGGGAGGGAGGGGGGAGTGACAAGGAGGCGAGAGGGCGGGAAAAAAAGGGAGAAAAGGAAAGGGGGAAGGAGATTGAGAGAGAGGGGAGAGAGTTAACTTAGATCAGGCGTTGAATTAAGACCCTCAGCACCACAATGACCTCCACCCACACACACCACCTCACGATTAGCCACGCGAGGAGGAGGAGGAGGAGGAGGAGGAGGAGGTTAAGGGCGATGGGATGGCAGTCTTGCGCGGCGGAAAAAAGTCCTTGAGAAGTCATTGCCTCACACTTAATTGCCTAAAAAACCGCCACTCACCCGATAAAGAACCGAGAGAGAGAGAGAGAGAGAGAGAGAGAGAGAGAAACAAACATACAGATACAGAGACAAGTCCATTGGCACACAGCTCATCAAATATAGCCACAGAAGAACACACAAACAGACACACAGACAAAACAAAAGAAAGACAGTTAAGCAAATAAATAAAGGAAAAAAAAAAAAGACAGATACACCACCTCAAAATATAAGAAAAATAAGAAAAACGCTTTACATTATGTTAGAAAATACACGAAAATCAGCAAAATATGGCGAAAAAAAACTTTAGAAATATAGAAATAAAAAAGTTATCAAAGCATAAAAGAAGCTTCAGCCAGCATCCTAAAACTGAAAAGAAATATACATCTAATTATTGTTATTATTGTTATTGCTGCTATTGTTGTTGTTGTTGTTATTATTGAAGCTGACTTCAAATTATTGGTTGTTGGTGGTCGAGGTGGAGGAGGAGGAGGAGCAGCAGGAGGAGGAGTTGAAGCAGGAGGAGGAGGAGGAGGAGGAGGAAGAGGGGGAGGAAGGGCGGGGGGGGGGGGGAAGTCGTGCAGTGCCATCTGTTGAGTGTATGCGGCGGTACATGGTGGTAGGTTCTCCCTCGTGTGAATTATTGTGGTGTAACGATCTGTGGGGCAGCACTAGATGCCTCCCCCCCTCCCCCCCTTCTCTCTCTCTCTCTCTCTCTCTCTCTCTCTCTCTCTCTCTCTCTCTCTCTCTCTCTCTCTCTCTCTCTCTCTCTCTCTCTCTCTCTCTCTCTCTCTCTCTCTCTCTATATATAGATATATATATATATATATATATATATATATATATATATATATATATATATATATATATATTGTTTTACTCTCTAGTTAGTTGGGTTTTTTCCTCTAAGTAATGGATATGATAAGAATCCGTCCCTTTATCTCTCTCTCTCTCTCTCTCTCTCTCTCTCTCTCTCTCTCTCTCTCTCTCTCTCTCTCTCTCTCTCTCTCTCTCTCTCTCTCTCTCTCTCTCTCTCTCTCTCTCTCTCTCTCTCTCTCTCTCTCTCTCTCTCTCTCTCCGCTTCACCCCACACTCGCTAAATAATTAAAACTTTATCGACTGTAATGATTTTAGAAAGCAGTCATTGCGTTTGAATTAGTCATTACTGTCCTCTTCCCTTCTCTCTATCTCCCTTTCCTTCCCTTTCTCTCTTCCCTTTCTTTCTCTCATTCTTCCGTTCTCACTTTCCTCCTTTTTTCTATTCTCTTTCTCTTCTCTTATCCTTTCGTTTTCACTTTCCTCCTATTACTTTAACTTTATCCTCTTCCCTTACCTCTGTCCCCTTTTCTTCCCTTATTTTCTTCTCTTTCTCTTCTCTCATCCTTATATTTTCACTCTATTCTCTATTCCTACTTGTGTTTCGTCTTTTTCCACTGTTTTTCTTTTCCTTCGATTTAGTTTTTTTTTTCTTGTGCAACATTTTTTTTTGTATTTTCCATCTTTTGTGTCCCTTTCTCCTTCTCCTCCTCCTCTTCTTCTTTCAGCTCCTACTTCTCTGTTTTCTATTCCTCTCCCTATTATCGATCTTCCGCTTCCATCTTCTTTCTTTCTTTCTTCTTCTCCCTGCAAACATTCGTCCTTCATCTCCTCTCCTCCCCACCATTTAGTTTCCTTCCATTACGTCCCCCTCTTCCTCTCCTCTGCCTCTCTCCTTCCTTTTTATCTCCTCTCCCCTCCATTATTATTTCCTCCCATAGCAACCCCCCTCCCTTTTTTCCCTCTACTCATCCCTCGTTTCCTCCCCTATACCCTTTTCCTCCCTCATATCCCTCCTTTACCCTTTACCTCCCTTTCTTTCCTTTCTTCATTTCCATCATTCTTATTTTCTTACATTGTCGCACTTTTTTTGTCCTATAGTGACTCGTCCTCCTTTCCTTTATTTCGCATTCTTTTCAGTTCAGTTACTATTTTTCTGCTTTGTTTCCTATGTCACCTTTTCTTTCCTTAATTCCTACATTTTTTTCTGCACTTCAATTCCTACCATCCTCCATTTCATCCTTTCAACTTTCCTTTCTTTTTCTCCTTGCCTTTTTTCAGCGCTGCATTTCTTCCTCTCTTCACTCCATCCCTTCAATTCACTCCTTCTCCTCTACTCTACCATTTTCTTTCACTTACAAACTTAGTCTTCTCTTCCTCACTCCTGTTTTTTTTTACCTCACTTCCTTCCTACGCTTTAAAATCCCTTCCCCTTTCTTAATCTTCCCATCATTTACCTTTCATTTACCTACTCCCTTCACCTTACTCCTACGACATGTCCCTCTTTCCCCCTTTCCTCCCTACCCAACAAGCTTCCTTCACTCTCCCTTCCCTCACTCTCCCTTCCTTCACGATCCTTCCGTCCTTGTGAATAATAAATGATTGTGTCTTGAGGCTGCCAGTCCGCCACTCCTGGGAGACAAAGAAAAATAATAAAGTCACCCCTACGCAACTGAGAGAGAGAGAGAGAGAGAGAGAGAGAGAGAGAGAGAGAGAGAGATTAATACCTGTGTACGAATAAGAGACAGACAGGTAGACCCAACAACGACCAGGTGAGAAATAATCATAAGTAGATACCTGTGTGTGTGTGTGTGTGTGTGTGTGTGTGTGTGTGTGTGTGTTGGGTAATTATAGAGAACAGAAGCGTGTTATTCGGCTCTGCATTATAGATTCGATCCCCTTCAGAGCCTCCAAGTATCATCTGTTTCTAGCGAGGAAGAGGGAGAGCGAGGGAGGGAGGGAGAGAGAGAGGGAGGAGGAGGGGAGGAGGGGAATGTGATCTCTCTTCGTAATATGTAACTGAGGGACGGAGGAGGAGGAGGAGGAGGAGGAGAGAGAGAGAGAGAGAGAGAGAGAGAGAGAGAGAGAGAGAGAGAGAGAGAGAGAGAGAGAGAGAGAGAGAGAGAGAGAGAGAGAGAGAGAGAGAGAGAGAGAGAGAGAGAGAGAGAGAGACTGTCACGAAAGTGGAGGTGACACAGGTGTTGGTCGAGCGCCTGCTGCGAGGGCTGGACACCCAGAAGGCGACCGGCCCCGATGACCTCAGCCCGCACCTGCTGAAGCAGTGTGCCCACGAGTTGGCTGCCCCTCTCACCACAGTCTTCTCTGCCTGCCTCCGGGAAAACACCTGGCCATCGGCGTGGAAAGAGGCTCGGGTGGTTCCCGTCCACAAGAGGAGCTCCAGGTCTGACCCCAAAAACTACCGGCCCATCTCCTTGCTGTCTGTGGTGGGGAAAGTGTTCGAGAGGGTCGTGGCAGACGTAGTCTGTCGCCACCTCAAGGACAACTACCTCCTCTCGGACCAACAGTATGGGTTCAGACCTGGCCGGTCCACCTCCGATCTGCTGATGCTCCTCACCAAGAACTGGCAGGACGCCCTTGACGACGGCCTGGACACTGTCGTGGTAGCCCTGGACATAGCGGGTGCCTTTGACAGGGTGTGGCACGGAGGTCTCCTTGAAAAACTCCGTGCTAAGGGCATTCAAGGCGACCTCCTTCAGCTCCTGGGAGACTACCTTCAAGGAAGGACCCTCCGGGTTGTCGTCAACGGGCAGACGTCCGATTCCTTGCCAGTGGATTCATCAGTGCCACAGGGCTCAGTGCTGGGGCCAGTTCTGTGGAATATATATGTGGACGACCTTCTCCGGCAGCTGCCAGCAGTCTCAGCTTACGCTGATGACTGCACTCTCTCCTGCACCTACCCCAGACAAGACTGTGGGCGAGCTGCTGACGAGGTCAATCAGCAGCTGAAGGTGCTACAGGAGTGGGGTGCCCGCTGGCAGGTGACCTTTGCCCCAAAGAAGACCCAGGCAATGGTGGGCTCTCGATCCCCCACTGCCGGGCCAGCGGTGGAGGGGAAGCTAAGCTTTGGTGGCGTCCCCCTCCCATTCCAGGAATCCGTCAAGATTCTGGGAGTGGAAGTGGATCGAGGGCTACGGTTTGACAGCCACATCAAACACATTGCCCAAAAGGCCTCCCACAGAGTCTCCTGCCTGCGAAGGGTGGCCAGCTTCCTCGACAAAAAAGGGAGGCTGTTGCTCTACAAGGCCCAGATACGGCCTTACCTGGAGTACGCTGCCCTCTCTTGGATGTCGTGTGCTGCCTCGCACAGCGGGAGACTCGACGCCATCCAGAGACGGGCACTGCGACTGGTGGATGCGGCAGACCCCCCAATCGGGCAGGAAACTCTCAGCTCCGTCGACTCCTTGGAACACCGCAGGGACGTAGCTGCTCTTGTGGTGTTTCCCAAGGCACAAGTGCAGGGAGTGCCACATCTGGTGGGCTTACGCCAACCTCCGAGAGTCACCACGCGGGACACGAGAACGGTGCTCTCCCGTGGTGACGCAGTGTAGGTGCCGTGTTCCCGTACCAGCCAGCACCAGCGCACCTTTTCGGGAAGAGTCTCCCGGATGTGGAACATGTTCACGGCCTGTGTACCAAACATCCGGGAGATGAACACCCAAAAAATAAAACTGTCGGCCCACCACTGGAGGGGCTCACTCCCCACTCCACTGACACTCGTGGTGGAGCAGTGACACGAGTGTAGTGTGCAGTGCGTTCACATATATTCTGTATTGTATGTTTTTTTTATAGTATATATATTTTTTATAGTTTATGTAGTTATTTTTTATATAGATTTTATTCTGCCCTTTGAATAGGCAGCACACGACAGTGCACCTTTGGGTATGTAAATAGTATACATGTGCCTATGTTTAAATAAAAAATAAAGAGAGAGAGAGAGAGAGAGAGAGAGAGTAATAGGTATGCCTGCCAAAAATATGTCTTGACCACCTCTATTGAAATACTCCTCCCCCTTCTCCCCCTCTCCCCTTCCCTTCCTTCCCTCCCTTCTCTCTCCTTTCCGATTTTCTTTCCTTTCGTTTCCCCTCCTCCTCCCTTCACCTCCATCCAGCCTCAGCCCTCAATCTGAAACTCAATCTTCCATTTTCTTATTTTTCTCTATCTGTTTATCTGTCTATCTTTATCGTTTTATTCATCCGTCTAACTCTGTCTTTTCCGTTTCCCCTTTCCTTCTATTCCTCTCCTTTTTCTTCCTTGATCTCTGTTCCTGTAGCCTTCCCCTTCCCTCATTCATTGACTATATTCCTCTTATTTTTAACCATTTCCCTTCTTAGCTCCTCTAATTCACCTCCCTTCCCTCTATTTCTCCTCCATTTCCTTTACTCTAGCCCAGACCTCGTCCCCCTTTCTCCATACCCCGCCCCCCTTTCTCTGTACCTCCCCTCGTCCCCCTTTCTCCTTACCCCGCCCCCTTTTCTCTGTACCTTCCTTACTCCCACTTTCGCCATACCCCGCCCCCTTTTCTCTGTACCTTCCCTCGTCCCCCTTTCCACCCTCTTCCTCTTCCCCGCCCTCCTTCCTCCTCTCAAAAAAGTGGCCAGCGTTAATGTGTTGGTGGCAGTCTTCAGCGTAACTCAGCCGATCCGGACAGTCTGCATCTTTACGAGCAACTAAATTTTCCGATAATGTTTCGTCTCATGTTTCCTTCCCCAGTCGCTCTCCCCTCTTCCCCCTCCCCTCTTCCCCATAGCTTTTCTCCCCTCAATCCTCACTTCCTTACTTCTCTACTTTCCCTTAACTCTTTTCTCTCTCTCCTTTCTATTTCCCAATTATATCTTTCTCACTCAAAATGTCGTTCTTATAGCATGCACTTCAGCTCATTTTTTTTCTTCTCCTATTTCCTTGTTATTTTCTTTTACATCTCCCTTCCACACAAATATTTCCATTTTTCCTTTTTTCCTGTCTATTTTTTTTCCTTCTTTCAAGTCGTATATATCCCTCATTTTCCTTATTTATACTTTTTCCAGTAGTATCACAGACCTCCGCAAGCATATATACAAACATAGATAAGTAAGTATACCTAGACACAAGTTAAGTAAATCTTTATCTTTCTCTTATCAATAACCCATTCTTCCCTTCATCGAGTCGTCTCTCTCTCTCCCCCCAACTTCGTAAAAAATCGATATCAACATTATCATCCTCATCCTCATCCTCCTCATCAATAAAAAGTAAGAACAGCCTCGATATTAATAACAACAGCAACAACAACAAACCAACAACCACCACTACCACCACCACTACACACCCACCTGCATCACCTGTATTTTTCACAACGACAGGTAGATCGTGTGCAAGTGTTGACATTACCTGACACAAAAAAACACGCACACACACCACAAAAACAGCATGACCGCAAATAAAGAACTGATTAAAAATGAGAACCAAATGTGAGAAAATTCAAGAGGCGAGGAAAAAACAAGAGTCAGCACCAAGGAGTAAATAACGAACAAGTAACCTCCTAAATGCGAGAATACCTGGCGGCGGCGTAACATTCAGCATGGACAGGTGCAACTCGACCGGCAATGCATTTTGCAGATCAGAGTCAAGCAGTGGTAGAGGTTTGCCTGTCTTCTTCCTCTTCAGCCTCCTCCTCCTGTTTCTTCTCTTTCCTCCTGGTCTCTTTCATCATCCTTCTATTCCTTTTTCTCTTCGTTCTCTTTCCTCTATTACTCTTGTTGGTGTTGTTGGTCTCTCTCTTTATTTTTCCTCTCTTTCTCCTCCTTCTCAACACCATTTCCCTTTTCCATTCACACCCTTTTATCCTATTTTTATCTCCTACTCCGTTCTTCCATATTTCTGATCCCTCTCTCTTGCTATTATCTCATTTTCTTCTCTCTCTCTTTCCTCTTCGTCTCTCCTCTCTATCAATCAGTCATTACTTCTTCTCCTTTCTCTCATTTTCCTACCTCAATCTATCACACTTCCACTCTCTCCCTCCCTCTCCTCCTTTCTCTCCTCTTTCACCCACTCTCCATTCTCTTCTTTCCATCATCTTCCCCCCTCAACCTAACACACTTCCATCCTCTCTCCTTCCTCTCCTCTTCCTCCCTCAATCTAGCACCCTTCCACCCTCCTCTCCCTCCATCCCTCCCTCCCTTTCTCTCTACCTCCCTCCCTCCCTCAGCCGCCACCTGCAGCGTACAGGTAAAAAAAGGTTTTCTTCATGACTTACTCAGGTAAAAACGTCCAGAAAGCAGGTGTTCCGCTGACCCATGCACATACGAACACACACACACACACACACACACACACACACACACACACACACATGGACACCACCCACCTGCATTTTTTAATACAGACACACAAATTTCCATATTAATAAGTAAACAAGCTTATGCATCTCTAGCTAGATCGAGTCAACAACAGCAACAACAACAACAACAACAACAACAATAACAACAGCAACAACAGCAACATAAACATTAAGCAGCGTAGGTAACAAACAACAACAACGACGACATTAAGAGCTGCAATAACAACACCAACACCAACAGCAAAAACAACATCCTATACAACAGCAATGAAAGCAATAACAGGGAAAAACAACCTTTAAAACAAGTGACTAAATGAATCAAATGAATACAGTAACAAAAAAAGAGACGAATAATAGTAAAAAAAAACTTAAAGCCGAACCAGATTATAAGTAAAAATTAAATATAAGTGAGAAGTCAAAGAGAAAACACACACAAAAAATAACTCACTCAAAATTAGTGACGCTGAACCGCAAAGAAAAAAAAAAGAGAGACAGACGGATAAAAAATGAAAAAGAAACTGAAAACAATAACAAAAAGGAAACGGATAACAATAACAAAAGCAAAGAGACGGGTGCCAATAACTAAAAGAATGCAAATTCAGATAAGAAAAAAAAAAAAGCGAGAAGTTAAAGAGAAAATACAAAATAAAATAGTTCATCATGGAAGTAAATGACAGAAATGAAAAAAAAAACGGATAAAATAATAAAATCACTGATGATAGCAAAACAAAGACAGAACCAGAATTAGTGGCTCGTAACCTTAAAAAAAATTAACGAAAAGCAGCCAAAATAATAAACGGATAACAATAACAACATGAAAACAAAAACAAATTATAGGCAGAAAAAAGCAAGAAGTCAAAGGAAACACGCAAAAAACCGCCTCTTCCTCGCAATAAGTGACGCGTAACAATAACTCGCCTCGTCGCCGGAACACTCTTCAGAATTTATCCCCGGCCCAAAAACACGCTCCGGAGACCGACTATATTTCCTCAGCAATTCAATACGGAATATTGCACACTCATTCTCTGTCAAAAACACGACGGAGGAGGAGGAGGCGGAGGAGGAGGAGGAGGAGGAGGGGGCGGTGGTGGTGGTGGAGGCGGAGGAATAGAAGGAAGAGAAGAAGGAAAAGAAGGAGAATCAAGGGTAAGGAAAGAAAGAAGAGGAAGAGAATGCGAATAAAGAATGTGGGAACGGAAGGACAAAAACTACAGGCGGAAGATTGACAGAAGCAGCGAGAAGAGAAGGAGAAGAAAAGGAGAATCTAAGTAAGGAGAGAAGGAAAGGGAAGAATAAGAGAATGACTGCAGAGAAAGGGAAGAGAAAATGACAGGATGAAGAAAAATAAATGGAAGGTTGGAAAGACAGATGGAGAGATCTACAAAGCCAAAAAAGGAAGAAAAGAAGAAAAAAACAGATAATAGAGAAAGAGAGGGAGAAAGAGAAAGAGGGGAATGGCAAAGGGGGACACAACAGAGAGGGAGAGAGAGACAGAATTCGTGGAAGAAAACGTGGCACTCACAAACCATACCTAGGAGTAACTAATAAAATATTCACGCCGCCAGCATAACATACAGCATAAAACCACATGAATAACCTATAAAAACACGCTCATAAACACGCTATCCATCACGCTTTAACGGCCGCTACTCAAAGGGTTCGCGAGAAATATAAATTCACACCTGGATCAACACTAACACCCCAACAGGTAAGGCAAGGCAGGGTACGTAGGTAGGTAGGTAAGATAGGTAGCAGGCAATTGGGGCGAACATGCATTACTAAAGGGCGGGCCATCAATAAAACACACCTGGGCGCCGGCCTTAATAAAGCAGGTGAGGACGCCTGACGCACCGGGGGACAGGTGAGTCAATAAGTAAACAGGTCGCCAGGTATGGGAGCCGCGCCGCCACCTGGTGTAATTTACGAAACGTGTAATATTAACATGGTGTGACCCGCCCTGCCCGCCCCGCCATGCCTTGATAATGACCTACCGAGCCCCTGCGACCCCTTACATCCTCAGAGGGGCCCTAAGTGTGTGTGTGTGTGTGTGTGTGTGTGTGTGTGTGTGTGTGTGTGTGTGTGTGTGTGTGTGTGTGTGTGTGTGTGTGTGTGTGTGTGTGTGTTACAAGTGTGATACTTTCTATATCATTTTTGTTAGTGTTTGTTATTTGCTTATGTTTGTATCGAGTCCTTGTGAGTGTGTGTGTGTTTGTGTTTGTGTGTGTGTGTGTGTGTGTGTGTGTGTGTGTGTGTGTGTGTGTGTGTGTGTGTGTGTGTGTGTGTGTGTGTGTGTGTGTGTGTGTGTGTTACAAGTGTGATACTTTCTATATCATTTTTGTTAGTGTTTGTTATTTGCTTATCTGTTTGTATCGAGTCCTTGTGAGTGTGTGTGTGTTTGTGTGTGTGTGTGTGTGTGTGTGTGTGTGTGTGTGTGTGTGTGTGTGTGTGTGTGTGTGTGTGTGTGTGTGTGTGTGTGTGTGTGTGTGTGTGTGTGTGTGTGTGTGTGTGTGTGTGTGTGTGTGTGTGTGTGTGTGTGTGTGTGTGTGTGTGTTTGTTTGTTTGTGTGTGTCTGTGTGTGTGTGTGTGTGTGTGTGTGTGTGTGTTAGTAAGTATCTGTTCACTTGTCACACAACCTCCAAACTCGACATGCACATCAACGTTAGGCGTGAAAAATATATCAACATGACATTTTCTTCTGAGGTCGACGACAATAGCAGAAAGGGGAGGGGGGACTCAGGTAAAAATATACACCAATCACCAATTACTTTATTCCTAGACAAGCTTATGAAGACTCGACTCGACTTGAGGCTTGCGTGGCGCCGTGACGAGGTTGCCAAACTTTGTAACACTCCGAGCCAACGAGTGACATTTATGGCTTGAGAATGTGATTGGAAGATGACGATGTTGTTACACGTGTTATAGTGAGTTATATATACACGTTCTCTCTTTGTCATTCTCTCTCGTTCTTGTTCTCTAGCGCTCTCTATCTCTGGCTCTCGTTCTCATTCTCTTTCTTTCTCTTGTTCTCGCTCTCGTTCTCGTTCTCGTTCTTGCTCTCGTTCTCGTTCTCGTTTTTGTTCTCTCTCTCTCTCTCTCTCTCTCTCTCTCTCTCTTTCTCTTTCTCTCTCTCTCTCTCTTTACTTGAGCGATAAGATTTAAGAAAGTCATTATTGTGTCTCGCTTTAGAAAGTTAAATAAATAAATAGATGGATAGATTATTATTATCATTACCATTATTATTATTATCATTATTTTTTAGTTTGATATAAGGTCAATCATTCATTCATTCACTCACTTATTCACTCACTCATCCATTTCTTTTTAGCGTCATTCAGTACCTACATAATTCTTCTATTTTTTCATGTGCGCCAAATATTTACTTCGCGGCCATTAATCACGGAACGGAATATAAAGAGTAAAAAGTGTCCGGGAGTTAGTGTTTTTATTGCCCGCCCATTGATTAAGAACATTACTGCAGCGGCGAGTCGTGACAGGCATTACCGGCGACCCACACACACGCCTTATCCTACGCGGGTGTCGTTTCTCACGCTTCGATTACTAGAAATTATTGTGGTCGTTATATTTTCACTGTTTTATTGTTATTGTTTTCATTAGCTTAGTTGGCAGTAGTAGTAGTAGTAGTAGTAGTAGTAGTAGTAGTAGTAGTAGTAGTAGTAGCCGCTCTTTCTATCTTCTATCGATATTTTTATGCTGACTGCTCTTCTGAACTTGCTAAGTGCATGCCTCCCCCCCTCCCGCGGCCCCGCTGCACACGACTTTCTACTCATGCTCATCCCTATACTGTCCAAACCCCTTATGCAAGAGTTAACCAGCATCTTCACTCTTTCATCCCTCACGCTGGTAAACTCTGGAACAATCTTCCTTCATCTGTATTTCCTCCTGCCTTCGACTTGAACTCTTTCAAGAGAAGGGTATCAGGACACCTCTCCTCCCGAAGTTGACCTCTCTTTCGGCCACCTCTTTTGATTCTTTTTTAGGAGAAGCGAGTAGCGGGCATTTTTTTATTATTGTTTCCTTTTTGTGTGCCCTTGAGCTGCCTCCTTTGTTGTAAAAAAAAAAAAAGTAGTAGTAGTAGTAGTAGTAGTAGTAGTAGTAGTAGTAGTAGTAGTAGTAGTAGTAGTAGTAGTAGTAGTAGTTGTGGTAGTAGGAGTAGGAGTAGTAGTGAAGTATTATTATTCGTACAGTATTATTAGAATCATTAGTATTAGCAGTGTTACTAGTAGTAGTAGAAGCAGTAATAGTAGTAGTAGTAGTAGTAGTAGCAGTGGTCATGGTAGTATTTCCATTTCGAATATTCCTCACTATTCTATAATACTCATAGTGACACTCTCTTTCCTCTCTTCTTCTCCTCCCTTCCCTTTTTATCACAGCTTCCTTTCTTTCACCTGCTCCATTTCCCTTCCCTCTCCCTTACCTGTACCTGTCCCTTCCCTGCCCCGCTTCCTCCCTTCCCTCCCCTTCCCCCGCAAACTGTTTACCTTCCCTCACAAAATGCCTCCACATGTTGGGTCAGCTCGCCACAAATTCTCCGGCAATAATAATAATGAAGACAAAAAATGTTGGTAATGCTATCAATGCTTCGGTGAATTATGCAAATTAGCGACGCCGCTGTGTTTCAAAACGGTTTAGTGGCGAATGTAATTGTCGGCCAAAAATGGTTCTGTAAATATATGTAGTGCAGCCTCCCTCCCTCCCTCCCCCCCCCACTCTCTCTCTCTCTCTCTCTCTCTCTCTCTCTCTCTCTCTCTCTCTCTCTCTCTCTCTCTCTCTCTCTCTCTCTCTCTCTCTCTCTCTCTCTCTCTCTCTCTCTCTCTCTCTCTCTCTCTCTCTCTCTCTCTCTCTCTCTCTCTCTCCCTACCTAACTCATTCATTATCACCTGCCTATTCCTCTCCTTTTCTGGTGCTCCTATTATTTATTCTCTCTGTCTGTCTATCTATTTATCAATCAAAATGGGCCTTTATATATGATTATTATTCTCGTCCTGTTTTTTCTCTTTTTCTATATAACTAATAATCAAAATGGGGGGTTATATTTCATTATTATTCTCCTTCTATTTTTTTTATTCAGTTTTTCTTTACTTTCACGCTAATTTTCTTCTTTTTTATTTGCCTTTCTGATTCATTGTATATAAACTTTCCTATTCCCTCGTTCCCTCTCCTTTCCTTCCTCTCCTTCCTCTCTTTCATCATTTTCTCCATCTGCGTTTCTTCTGTGTTCCTTCTTCCATTTGTATCGCTCTCTATTCATCTTTCACTTCTATTTTCTCTTTTGCTTTCTTCATTATTTATAATTTTTTTCATTATTCCCTTTCTTACGTGGCCTTATGCATGTTTACTGTGTGCTGTGTGCTGTGTGCTGTGTGTGTGTGTGTGTGTGTGTGCGCGTATCATGTGTGAGGTGGCCGGATCGTTGCCACTGATTAATTATTTGTGTGGAATATTCGCTCAATTATTTATGTGGATGATAAACTCCTTCACTATGCCATTCTAGTCCTTTTTTTTCTATCCACCATGTGTATGTGTCTATGTGGGTGCCTGTGGGTGTATGTGGATCTGTATGTGTGTATATATATGTGTCTGTGTGTCTGTGCGCCTGTGTTTGTGTTCAGTTGCTAATACATACCCAAAGCTCAGTTAATAAAGTAAATTAATGTGCAAACTCCCAAACATAAGCGACTCTTTTCAATGGAAGCGTCGAAATTAACAGAATGAATAAGAGAAAGCAGCGTAACGAAGAGGAACAGTAACTCTGCTTGCCCTATAAGTCACACTGTAAAATAATGTGTTACAATACTTGAGAAGGTTATGGGGGAGAAGGAGGAGAAGAGGGTGAAGAAAGAGAAAAGGTTGAAGGAGGACGCGAAGGAAGAGACAAGGGAGGGGAAAGGTGGAGGAAGAGGAAGAGGAGGAGGAGGGGGTTGGATTGAGAAAGAAGGTTAAGGAGGAGAAGGAGAAGAAGAGGAAGAAGAAAGAGAAAAGGTTGGAGGACGCGGAAGAGAAAAGTGAGGAGAAAGGTGGACTAAGAGGAAGAGGAGGAGGAGGGGGGGGTTGGATTGAGAAAGAAGGTTAAGGAGGAGACGGAGGAGAAGAAGAGGGAGAAGAAAGATAAAAAGTTGGAGGACGCGGAAGAGAAAGGTGGAGAAAGAAGTGGAGGAGGAGGGGTTGGATGAAGAAGGGGTAAGTAGAAGAAAGAGAAGACGAAGGAGGAGACGGAGTTGGAAAAAAAGGAAGGGAAAGGTAGAGGCGGAGGGGAGAAGTGGATTGGATGAAGAAATTGGGGTAAGGTGGGAGTGGGGTGGAAGAGAAAGAAGAGGGAGAAGAAAGAGAATAAAAGACGCTGAAGGAGGAGGAGAATAAAGGGGAGGGGACAGGGGAAGGAGGAGGAGGGGTAAGAAGGGGGAGAATAAGAAGATGACAAGAAAGAGATGTCAAAGAAGGAGGAGGAGGAGGAGGAGGAGGAGGAGGAGGAGGAGGAGGAGGGGGAGAATTAGAGGGGGAGAGCTGTCATTTCCAAAGCAGAGAAACGACGTGACATTAAGACCTGTCATCTCATCTCTGGCATCAATGTGGCATGAACAACCACCTCCAGAGTCACCACCACTACCACCACCACCACCACCACCATCACCACCACCTTCTCCCCCCCAACCACCATCTCTGTCACCTAAAGCTACGTGTCACTCACACCTCACAATATATATATATATATATATATATATATATATATATATATATATATATATATATATATATATATATATATATATATATATATATATATATATATATATATATATATATATATATATATATATATATATATATATATATATATATATATATATATATATATATATATATATATATATATATATATATATATATATATATATATATATATATATATATATATATATATATATATATATATATATATATATATATATATATATATATATATATATATATATATATATTATTTTTTTTTCCAGTATGGTCTGGAACTTATATTGTAATCATTGATTTTTTTTTCCTTTTTATTTATTATTTTTGAGAGTGATATATTGAAATTAATTATTCCTGTATTTATGAGTACATTAATCTTTTTAGTTATATATTTGCTGCACGTTCAGGCGCCTATTTTGTGTCATGTTCTGATTATTATTATTATTATTATTATTATTATTATTATTATTATTATTATTATTATTATTATTATTATTATTATTATTATTATTATTATTATTATTATTATTATTATTATTATTATTATTATTATTATTATTATTATTATTATTATTATTATTATTATTATTATTATTATTATTATTATTATTATTATTATTATTATTATTATTATTATTATTATTATTATTATTATCATTACTAGGTGAGCGCAAGTAATGTCAAAGGAGAACCAAAGTGGCGGTGAGAAATGTTATATGTGTGTTATTGATTATATTTCTTATTTGTTATTGATCATATTTATCATTTAGAGGGAGAGAGCTACTATTTTCTCTTTACTTGTTGTTATTATTGCTGTTATTGTTGGGTACGGTGGTAGTGGTGCTGGTGATGGTGATGATGGTGGTTTTCGTCATTGTTGTTGTTGATGGTAATGATGATAAGAAGTTGAAAGATGAAGCACCAGAGGACGAAAATAAAAGAAAGAGAAGAAAGGAGTGTGAGGTAGGGCAAGATGGGCGTCTGGGTGTTGGATGAATATAAAAAGAGAACCATGGGTGTGTAAAGGACTGGTAAGGGGTGTTAGATGGGTGAGGCACGGATGGGTGAGCGTATGGGTGGTGGGTGATGGGTGAAAGGTGCATGGGTGAGACTGGTGGGAGAGTATCTTGAGTGAGTATACGGGTAGCAAGTCTTAGAGTGGAGGGAGACATGGGTGAGTGAGTGAATGAGTGGTGGATGATGGTTGAAAGGCTCATGGGTGAATAACATGGGTCGGAGGGGGAGAGGTGGGGGAGTCAATGGATGGTGGGTGATAGAGTGTATAAGTGATGGCCTATGGGTGGAGAGCGAAATGGGTGAATAGCAAGTGAGGAGGGTGAAAGATGGGTGGTGGGGTCATGGGTGAATATCAGGGGGATGGGTGAGTAAGGGAGCGGTGGGTGCATCTATCCACCGCGTGCCGGTCATCCATCAAGGGGCATATATTTGTCGCCCCACCACCACCATCCATCACCCGCGCTATAAATGCCAAATCATTTTCACAATCTTTTTATGACACTTTGGTCGCATCATTTACATACTGCCTCTGGTTATTTCACATGCCAGCCTCTGACCAGCCTCCCCTTCCCTCTCCTACACCGTCCACCCTCCCTCCCTCCCTCCCTGCCTGCCTCCCCAATCCTCTTCCCTCACATCCCCCAACACACCTGTCCCCCATAACCATCACTACCTGAATACACACACACACACACACACACACACACACACACACACACACACACACATATACAACACACAAAAAAGAATAATACAGTTACCGTGTGTGGTGGTGGTGGTCGTGGTGGTGGGAAGGGGGAGAGGCGTTACCTGGGATAGTATGGGGGAGTACATGAGCCCGTACCTGAGCGTGAGCCCCCCTGAGTATCGGCGTAAATCAAACACACACAAAGGTCAGCTGATGGTGAACTGAGGCTCGTCTAAAAGAGAACATCAGTACGAGCGAGTGTGTGATGGCAACGCACACGCCGACAAAGGAAGGCCAGGCTGCTTGCTCTTAAGTTAATGCAATGCGTGTCAGTCACATGCTCAACGAGGCTCTCCCGTCGCCACGAGTGATAGGGGAAAAGATTGACTAAGGTGAGTAATAAGGAATGATTTAACGGAATTGAGGCCTTTTGTTTTGCTTAATGTATTCTGCTCTTTGGTAAGCTAGTGAGGAATTATTTCATGCGATGCGGATTAAGTAACAGTGAAAAAAATGTAATGTTGGGTGAGTAATACGGAGTGATTTAACGGATTTGAGGCCTTTTGTTTTGCTTAATGTATTCTTCTCTTTGGTAAGTTAGTGAGGAATTATTTCATGCGTACGGATTAAGTAACAGCGAAAAAATGTAATGTTGGGTGATCTGAAACGTATTAAAGTGTTGTTCTAGATATTCTTGCCTGCTGGGTGGCTGGCTGACTTCCTCTTTAGGTAACGCTCGTCTGTTACCTAAAGGAAGAATATTCGGTGACTAAGACTAAATAGATGATATGAATACAAAATTGTGTGGGGAGAAGCAGTGGAGTTGCTGTAAATCTTGTCATCTTAATGTTTTTTTTCTCTTATTTTTGCAGCACTGAAGGTCAACTAAAGACAAAATAAATACAAAAAGAAAAAGCAAATGCAAAGGATGTCAGTCTTTGTAACGGATATTCTCTTATGATGACGAATAATTCAACTTTCGTACGTATTGTGCAGGATAACTTTTCGTCTCATTCTCAAGGATACACAAGAATACGAGAGGAGATAAGATGAAAAAGGACAGCCGGTTTACACATGGCATCTCCCTTATTTTCAAACCGGAAGCATCATATTCAAGACCGCGTCACCACTATCACCACCATCACCATCACCACCACCAGCCTCCCCGTGGTACTTGAAATGCACTAATTAAGAAGGAAAATGACAAAATAAAGCCGCTACGCCACGATGCATTACTCTTGACACACACACACACACACACACACACACACACACACACACACACACACACACACAAGCAAACAAACATACAAACACACACATCGTTACTGCTCATTTACGCGTACAATCATAAAGAAACACATATTCGAACAACAAGCAACTCAACACCATCACCACCATTACCACCACCACCACCACCACCACTACTACACTCTTACACACCACAGTCACCGCAAACATTTCCTTTATTCTCGCATATAGTCAAGTTTTTTTTTCTTTCCCTCTTCCTCTTTCTCTCCCTTTTCCTCATATCTTTCCTCCATACATCCAATGAAAGCCAATCCTCATGTGTCCTTCCTTTCTCTCTCCCAATCCATCCTCCTTTCTCTCTTTCTTTCTGTCTTTTCCTCTCTTTTTCTCATCGTTTCTTCCATACCTCCAATGAAAAACAATCCTCATGTGTCCCTTCTCTTCCCCTCTCTCTCTCCCAATCCCTCCTTTCTCTCTTTCTGTCTCTACCTCTCTTTTTTCACATATCTTTCCTCCATACCTCCAATGAAAGCAAATCCTCATGCTTTCGTTCCCTTCTCTTCCTCTCCCTTCCCTTCCATTCCATTCCATTCCCTCTCCCAATCCATCCTCCTCTATCTCTCTCTCTCCCTCTCTCTCTTTTTCTCATCCTTTCCCCCCATACATCCAATGAAAACCAATCCTCATATTTCCCTTCCCTTGCCTTCCCTTCCCTTCCCTTCCCTTCCCTTTCCCAATCCATGCTCTCTCTCTCTCCCTCTCTCCCTCATGCCCCCTCCTCCCCTCTCCCTTCCTACCTACCTCCATCCTTCCTCCCTCCCCCCCAACAAGTAGTAATCAAAGTCCACAACAATTATTGCTCTCAAATTCATAATCAGATTAGAGAAAATGCCGCCGACTCGGAAAACTGGTTGACTGCGCTGAATGAAACATATTTATTCCTCCGTCGCGGCGTCCGGTGTGTGTGTGTATGTGTGTGTGTGTGTGTGTGTGTGTGTGTGTGTGTGTGTGTGTGTGTGTGTGTGTGTGTGTGTGTGTCAGTGCATTGTCCGCGTGTAATAATTTTGCGTTCCCTTTTTCTCCTTTTAGCTGTTTATTTCTGCTTGTTTGTTTATGTTTTTTTGTTTGTTTTTGTTTTGCTTTCCTTCTTTTTCCTGTTCGTTGTTTGTTTCTCTGCTTCTGTTTACGTTTCTGTTTTGCGTTCCCTCTTTCTCCTATCCGCTGTTTGTCTGTCTGTTTGATGTGTCTATTTATGTTTATTTTTACTCTGAGGTGACCTGATGGACGGTTTAGTAAGGATGATTACGAGATTTCCTTTGTCACGCAACTAGTGTTCAAAACTTTACATATAATATTTCTATAGATATTATGATCGTAGAGACATTAAACAACAATAATACTAAAAATGATGATGATTACGACGACGATAGTAATCATGATCATAATAAGAATAAGAATAGGGATAATAAAAGTAATAAGGATAACGATGAGGGATGATAGGGAGGAAGAGAATAAGGAAAGAGTAATATGGATGATGAAAAAGGTGAAAAGGCAAAGAAATAGAATTACAGCAGTGGAGTATGGAAAGAGGAGATGAAGAGTTGAAGGAGAACAGAAAGTGGACAGCTGGAGCATAGAAAGTAGACAGTAAAAAGTGGACAGTAGAGAGACAGTTGAGAGTACGTAGAGACAGAGAGAGAGTTGAGAGAGAAAGTAGAGAGTAGAAAGTGGACAGTAGAGAGACAGTTGAGAGTAGAGACAGAGAGAGAGTAGAGAATAGAAAGTGAACAGTAGAGAGACAGTTGAGAGTAGAGACAGAGTGGAGAGAAAGTAGAGACTAGAAAGTGGACAGTAGAGAGACAGTTGAGAGTAGAGACAGAGAGAGAGAGTAGAGAGAAAGTAGAGAGTAGAAAGTGGACAGCTGGAGGAGAATAGAAAGTGGATGACGGAGAGCTGGAGGAGAGCAAAAAGAGGACCATAGTGATCGCCTTCACAAAACCATCAGTCTAACGTGGTAACAGTTTTGCTGATGACAAGAACACACCCTCAACCTGACATTTAACGGACATTGCTTGACTGGCAAGACGTATTATTACCCAACCCTTCATTGACAGGGTATTTAATTAGCACGACATTCTGTAAACAAGTTATCATTACGTTATCGAGACACATCCTTGACAAACTTTTACCAACAACTCCATTAATCTAGAAAAAAGTGTTTGTAAGAGACTGAATTACCGTGAGATTTTTTATACATTAACTTTTGCATTTTGAGTTAGCTGGAAATGTAGCTTATGAGCGATCTATGCTGAATATAAAGTTTTCATTTTTAGCAACACACTGCACACAAAACATGAATTCTGGAACACTGAATTAGCAAAACCATTAACTCAGTGACCTTGAAAGAAAAAAGAAAAAGAAAAAATAACACTCATACATTAAAATAAAAATAAAAATGTAAAAACAAAAAGAATTATTTACTTGACACAAAATCACGAAAAAGAGAATGAGAAACACGCAGACAGGCATACAAACACACAGACGGAGAGACAGAGAGAAAAAAGAGCACATTAGGCAGCAACACAACCGAACCCAACGCCAGGCAACACAAGGCAACACAAGTAGGGCACGCGCAACACAATGTATATATAATGTCGTATAATAACGCGGCGCAACACTTAGAGCCGAGGGTCGTGACAGTGAAAAACGACCCCCGAAAACACTTGTCGCTGGTGTAAGGCGAATTTAATGCATAGTAATGAAAAAAACACGCACATGCACACACACACACACACACACACACACACACACACACACACACACACACACACACACACACACACACACACACACACACACACACACACACACACACACACACACACACACACACACACACACACACACACACACACACAAGACAAACAAACAAACACGTAAACAAACACACTGAACAGAAATGGTATAAAAAATGTAGCACACCTATGAGACACACACACACACACACACACACACACATACTCACACACACACACGCACGCACACAAGTACACACATGACGCAAAACCGTTCACGCGAAACCTATATACACACAAACACTTAACTCATGTGGGAGGGAGACAGGGAGGGAGAGAGAAAGGGAGGGAGAATGGGTGGCACTTAGGCAGGGAGGGAGGGAGAGAGAGGAGGGGGGAGGGGGAGGGAGGAAGGCGCCACTATGTATATATTTACAGAGCCATTTTTGGCCGACAATTACATTCCCCACTAAACCGTTTTGAAACACAGCGGCGTCGCTAATTTGCATAATTCACCGAAGCATTGATAGCATTACCAACATTTTTTTCTTCGTCATTATTATTATTGTAGGATTTGTGGCGAGCTGATCCGACACATTGAGGCATTTTGGGAACCGAGGGAACTCAGGTCGGGATGGGCAGGACGGGCGGGGATTAGGAAAGGGAGGGAGGCAGAGAGGGGAAAGAGAGGGGATAGAGAAGTAGGAGAGGAAAGCAATGGTGGTGAAAAGTGGAGGGAAGGAGAGAGGAGAAAGATATGGAAGACTGAGGAAGGAGAGGGACGGAATAGCGGAAAGAATGGGAAGGAGGATGAAAAGGAAGACAGAATGAGGAGAAAGTAAGAGTGGAGAGAATGGTGTATGAGAAAAAAAAGGCGGGGGGGGGGGGGGTGAAGGAGATGAATGTATGTAAGAGTAAGGAAAGAGAGGAAGGAAATGGAGGAAGAGAGGGGAAAGAGACACGTAAAAAGTAAGAAACGTAAAGATAACAAAAACAATGAAAATAATAATGAAGACAAAAAATGAAAACGGTAGCCATAAAAAGCACACAGAAAACAAGACAGTGATAAAGAAAGAATAAAAAACAGAGAACAACATCAATAGAGACAAAAGTAACAAATTGGGAAACCTGACAAAAAAATATCAAGACACAAAACAATAAGAAAAATAATTAACTAACAGAAAAAAGACAAACAAAAATTACAAAGAAACAAAAAGACAGCGAGACAGGAAACAAAGTGCAAAAGAAAAAAAAAAGATACTAGGAACAAAGGGAGAGAGAGAGAGAGAGAGAGAGAGAGACTGCACTACCTCGCTATACAACTAGTTATTCGTATACTCCCCGTTAATCTTTTATCGCCCCATTTTGCGTATGTTTCCCCCTCACCCCTCACCCCCAGCCCCCCCCTCACCCTTCGCTGCACGGTGTCGGCGCATTAAGTCACCGTTCCGCTGATACATTCCTCGGCGCTATAAGTTTCGCCCGACGCTAATATCACCCTGAAATGAGCCGCGTCGCTATGGTCCCAGGGCGTAAACTCTGACCTAAACGGCTCCCAACGCTAAAATAGGCCACACACACACACACACACACACACACACACACACACACACACACACACACACACACACACACACACACACACACACACACACACACACACACACACACACACACGAGTTTTTTTTATCTCTGACCCATGTGCTTTTTCTAGTTTCGATTTTTTTTATGCTTGTTTGTTTGTTTGTGTTTTTTTTTGCCCAGGGATGGTTGGCGGGATGGATAAACAAGCAAAAAAGCACGCACGTAGGGTACAGATATGGGTGTACGCGTATACGCACGTACACACACACACACACACACACACACACACACACACACACACACACACACACAGCCATGATTATAAATGCCAACCAGTCACCCAGTCAGTCAGCCAGTCAACCACGTACCACCCCTGCCAGTCAGCCATCTACAAAGCCATTCAGTCAGCCATCCAGTTAACCACGTCTCTTTATATAGTCATTAAGTCAGCAGGTCAGCACGGGTCAGCCATTTAGCCAGCCGTAACAGCCACAACCCCTCCAGTCAGCCCCTACACAGTCAACCAGTTTGTTAGTCACCTATAAACCAAGTCAGCCGGTCAGATAGTCAGTCACTCTTCTAACAGTCAAGCCACCCACAAGCCAGTCAGTGAGCCAGCCAGTTCCCCAAACCCAGTGATTAAATTAGTCAGCCAGCCAGCCAGCCAAGTAGTCACTCAGCCACTCAGCCATCCCAGCAGCCAGTCACTCAGCCACCCAGGACCGGCACCTCCCCGCGCCACGCCCGCCAATCAAAGGGACCATTAACATTCACGGTGACCTTGATCAAAATAATATAAACGGCCTTTTTTTTACCCATCGAAAGTTTTATTTGTTCAATATTACCAATTACCGCGAAAGCCCCCTCCTCTCACTCCCCTACCACCCTCCTCTCGCACCCCCCTCATCAGGACAACCAGACGTAGCCTCACATAGCACGTTGGCAACACTGGGGTCACAGGTGGGACGGCGGGTCTGGCAACAGTTTATAATGGCACAGGTGTAACCGCTGCGCTGGTAATAATGCCGGTCGGGTTTACCGGATTAGCCTAATCATTGTTTTTAATCTCTCTCGTGTTTGCTGTATTTCGCTGTATTTATGGCCTAATCCACTTGCCAGCCCGCATTCCGTTGCCTGTAGCAGACTGGCGCCTCCTCCTCTCCCTCCTCCTCCTGCTCCTCCTCTTCTCTCTCCAACTCCTCCTCCTCTTCCTGCTTTTCCCTCTCACGTTTCCTTTCTTCATATTTCCTTCCTTCCTCTCCTCCCTTCGAGTTTTCTTTCCTCTTTTCACTTTGTATAGCTTTATGCCCCCATGCTTCTTATTTTCATTTTCTTTTCATAATTCTTTTTCCTTTATATTTATTTGTTATCTATATATTCTTCTTGCTCTCCCAAATCTCACCCGCAACAAATATTATCGTTATTCTTACAGGGTGTTATTATTCCTTCATTCTCATTATCAATTTATTCTTCTATACCAACGTCACAACCACCACCACCACCAGCTCCATCACCACTAGCATCACCATCACCAGCATCACCACCAGAACCATACAACACTACCACCACTACCACTGCCACTATTACAACCATCACAGTCACCACCACCAGCATCCCCTCCAGCACCATAATCACCATCCCCTCCACCACCATCACCACCACCACCATCAAATCACGTTCCTTACTTCCTCGGAAAAAAACATCAGATTTATGTGACATAATTAAACGAGGTAAGGATACTTGTGTTCTGAGATATTTAGTAGCGCTGTTTCTCTTCCTTCTTTTCCTCTCCTCCTCCTCCTCCTCCTCCCCCTTTCTCCTTCTCCTCTTCCTCCTCCTCCTCCTCCTCCTCCTCCTCCTCCTCCTCCTCCTCCTCCTCCTCTTCATCTTCATCTTCGTCCTCTCATGTTTTTTCCTTGGTGTCTTTCATTCTAATCTTACTTTTATTTGCTCTTCCCATAAACTAGCTCGCCCATCCCCCACCCCCTCTCCTTTAACATTTCTTCTTCCATTACTTCTTCTTAACCTATTTTCTCTCTCTACTTGTTTTATTTGCCCGCCTGGCGAAAGTAAGCAGAGCGAGTGACAGAAAAACACACGAGAAAAACGAAAAAAAATAAGAATGAAAAAATAATGTGTGGCAATAAGAAATGACGATCAGTTCATTACTAAAGTGGAAAAGTGATAATTAGATGAAAGAAAAAATCAGAAACAGACACACTAAACAAAATAAGAAAAGTTGAAACAGTGGCAAAATAAAAGTGAAAGCCCAAAACAAATAAATTAGAA
This sequence comes from Eriocheir sinensis, assembly GCF_024679095.1. NCBI lineage: Eukaryota > Metazoa > Arthropoda > Malacostraca > Decapoda > Varunidae > Eriocheir > Eriocheir sinensis. The sequence continues at coordinate 14,550,479 of NC_066513.1, read as the reverse complement.
AATGCGATAAAACCTAAAATTTGATTGATGAAATGAATAAAATAATAGGAGGAAAAAAATATGTACCGACTAACGATACATAGAACACAAAAACAACAGAGAATAAACAAAACAGACAAAAAAATACTAAAAACCACTGAAGGAAACAGAAATAGACGGCGAGCAAGAACCAACAGCACGAAGCAACGAAAAGAAAAAATACCCCAAAGAATAAAGAAATAACTGGAAAATAATAAGGAATAAGAAGACATGAAAAGGAAGAAAGTGAAAAACGGGAAACTTATACACAGAGAAATGAGGATCTAATATTAGTACGACAAACAGAGAGAATGGGAAACAGAAAGAGAGAGAAAGAGAAGGATAAAAGGGAGGGAGGTGTAGAGAGAGGAGCGGGGGAGAGAGATAGAGGGAAGGGAGAAGAGAGAATAGAGACCAGAGGAGGAGGAGGAGGGGCCTTTCTCTCCCTCTTGTAATGACTGAGAACGGAGGAAGAGAGAGAGAGAGAGAGAGAGAGAGAGAGAGAGAGAGGGGGGGGGGGAAGGAGTCAAGGAAAGGGAAGGAAGGGGGGAAGGAAGGAGGGGTTGAGGAGAGAGACGGAGAAAGGAGGAGAAGGATGGAGGAGGCGGAATAACAGTATGAGAGAAGGGGGTAAGGAAGGAGAGGGGGAAAGGAAAGGGATGGAGGGAGGGGTAGGGGATGAAGGACGTAAGTTATGGGTTGAGGAAATAGTGTAACAAAACTAATGGGTTGCTTAGAGAGGTGTGCGTGTGTGTGTGCAGGAAAAAATGAGTGTTGAATGGGGGAGCGGTGTGTCAAATGTGTATGAGGGAATGGAGGTGAATGGGAGGAAGTAATCAATAGGTATTTATTTCGTTCTCTCTTAATGTGTGCTGTGCCTTAGTGCTGCTGCTGGTGATTCAGTTATTGAGTTGCTTTGCCTGGCTGGGTTTTGGGGTTCAGTGAGTGTTAACTGAAAACGAAAGAAAGAAAGGAAAAGAAGATAAACTAAACAAAATAAAAGAAGAAGTATAGGAGTAATAATCAACAGATATACGTAAGAAACTGCGAAAAAGACTGAATAGGCATGAAGCTAAGTAGATAAAATAAATAATATACCTCTTTGGATTTAGTGGGTGTTATTTGAAGAAGGAGAAAGAAAGGAAACAGTTGTATGAGGTGTTTTTATGATGGACAGACAGACGTGAAAGGAGAATGATATAGTTTAGAAAATAACATACACACAGACACAGAGATATACATACATACACTTGGAAAAAGGAAAAACACAGGAAAAGAAAGGAAAAGAAGTATGAGATCCTTTGATAATGGAAAGATTGACGTAAAGAGTGGATAATATTGTTTAGGAAATGACACAGACACAGACACACACATACACACATACCTAACCAACCAGCAAGCCAACACACCAAGCAGGCCAAGCAGGCAAGCAGGTAGGTACACAGGTAGGCAGGCAGGTAAGTTAGACCGCCTCCAGCAGATAAATGATACACGAACTCGACTTAAATAATTCACTCATCCAAACACCGCCCCGGCCTCAGCTTCCACCCCCGTCCCACATCCCACCCACAAACCGTACCTCCCTTCCTCCGTCCCCACTCTCCCTCTCACCTCTCTGGAAGCGCGGTGCAGGCGGAGAATTCAACTTTAACAGCGCCGCGCAACACTCAGCGACCAGGCGGAATAACTTAATGAAATTTGTTGGTATAATCACGGGTCGAGCGAAATCAAAGCCGCGGCCAGCAATTGTCACCTGAGAGAATTATATTTTAATCGGGCCGCGGAGAGGGCGTAGAATATTAGCGCAGTTTATTAGGCTCATGAATTGTTTAAAGAGAGCGTGAGGCGAGCAGAGATTGGGGACTCGGAAATGTGCGGGGTCTGGGAGTGTGTGTGTGTGTGTGTGTGTGTGTGTGTGTGTGTGTGTGTGTGTGTGTGTGTGTGTGTGTGTGTGTGTGTGTGTGTGTGTGTGTGTGTGTGTGTGTGTGTGTGTGTGTGTGTGTGTGTGTCTGTGGTGGTGGGTTTGTTGTTGTTGGTGGTGGTGGTAAGATTCATATTGGTAGGGATGGTAGTGATGGTATTAGTGGTTGGGATGGTAGTGATTATAGTGGTGGTGGTAGTAGGATTGGTATTCGTTGGGGTGGTGATGATGATGTTAGTGGTGGTGGTTGGGATGGTAGTGGTGATAGTGGTGGTGGTAGTAGGATTGGTATTCGTTGGGGTGGTGATGATGATGTTAGTGGTGGTGGTTGTGATGGTAGTGTTGGCGGTGGTGATGGTGATCTGCACCTTTTCACCCTCAAATTAAAAAAGTTGAATTTCATATTAAAAAAGTTGAATTTCAAGTTTCAAAAGTTGAATTTCATATTTATAAAGTTGAATTTCAAATTTAAAAAGTTGAAGTTTAAATCAAAAAAGTTGAAATTCAAATTTAAAAAATTGAATTTCATATCAAAAAAGTTGAATTTCAAGTTAAAAAGTTGAAATTCAAATTTAAAAAGTTGAAGTTCAAATTAAAAAAGTTGAAATTCAAATTTAAAAAGTTGAATTTTAAATTTAAAAAGTTGAAGTTCAAATATATATATATATATATATATATATATATATATATATATATATATATATATATATATATATATATATATATATATATATATATATATATATATATATATATATATATATATATCATCTATTAATTCAACTTTTCTAATTTGAATTTCAATTTTTTTAATTTGAAATTCAACTTTTTAAATTTGAATTTCAACTTTTTAAATTTGAAATTCAACTTTTTTAATTTGAAATTCAACTTTTATCATTTGAATTTAAACTTTTTTATTTGAACTTCAACTTTTTAATGTGAAATTCAACTTTTTAAATTTTAATTTCAACTTTTTAACTTGAAGATCAACTTTTTATATTTGAAATTCAACTTTTTTAATTTGAGGGTGAAAAGGTGCAGTGTTTGTGGTGGTGTCATATTGTGGTGGTAATGGTGATGTTAGTGGTGGTGATAGTGGTAAGATTGGTGATGATAGTGATGATGATGGTGTGGGACAATATGAGTGTGAATGTGTTTGAATCTTGGAGGATTTCAGAGCAGGAGCGAAGGGAAAAAGGTAAGAAGGTAAAAAATGAAGGTAAAAAAAATTCGATCCAGTTTCCCAAACGATAATTGTTAAAACTCGTCTATCATTCTTGCATTTCCAACGTCAATTTGAATTAGCATCAATGTAATCTCTCTCTCTCTCTCTCTCTCTCTCTCTCTCTCTCCATGTATCGCAGAATGTGCGTCTTTTAATTATTCATTATTTTCGACACGAATTCCAAAGGAAGTGTAAATTATTTCCCTGTTTTTCCACCTCCTTTTTCGACTCCTTGTTTTTGCCAAGCTTGACTTTTAATTTATCGCGAGAAATATTATAATTTGCAAGTGTCAGGGTATGCTGCGTGTGTGTGTGTGTGTGTGTGTGTGTGTGTGTGTGTGTGTGTGTGTGTGTGTGTGTGTGTGTGTGTGTGTGTGTGTGTGTGTGCGGTGGATAGGGAGAAAGAGAAAGAGGATTTACATATATTTTACGTGGAAATTCAGGCCACACAAACACTCGCTACATATGATACACACAAGCTGGTTTTCCCATTCCGCCAAGCACCAGGACGGAATACTTTGCTTATTTCACGGCGAGTCGCATAAGTTGGTTTTCTATTATTGCGTTACCGAACCCAAACCTTTTAAAAGGCAGATAATATGACTAAACTAACCGTACCTCACATTTCTATCAAACAGTTTCCCTCATTATCATGAAACCTATTAGCTGCGCTGCGTTGATATCATGTTTACCTTTCCTTTTCAAGTGATATTAAATTAAACTTTCTTTCTATAACCGTAGACTTCATGACACAGTTTCCCTCGATAACATGAAACCTATTAACTGCACTGCGGTGATCTTCTGTTTACCTTTCCTTTTCATGTGGTGATACTAAATGAAACTTTCTTTTCATAACCGTAGACTTCATGACACAGTTTCCCTCGATAACATGAAACCTATGAACTGCACTGCCGTGATCTTCTGTTTACCTTTTCTTTTCATGTGGTGATACTAAATGAAACTTTCTTTTCATAACCGTAGACTTAATAACACAGTTTCCCGCGTTAACATGAAATTGACTGTGTTGCGTTGATCTTTTGTGTGTCCTTTTTACTTGTGGTGATACTTAATGAAACTTTTTTTTTCTGACCGAAGACCTGACAATACGATAATTCCCTCGTTACATTAATCACATCATGTCGCAGTGGAGTGCTACGCAAAGACACACAAGAATATAAGGATGCCACAAGAGTCCAAACCGCCAACACATGGCAGCTCCTGTTAGTATGTCTGAGCAAAAACAAGACAAAATATGTTCCTAATTCAAGCATGCAAAGTGACTACTCATTCAAACGCTACATCTTGAGCATGCGAACAGGTGAAGCATCTTGTGACTTACCTGGTGTTGTAGAGAAGGTCAACCGCGCGTCCAGGCTGAGGAAGAGAAAAAAAATGTCGGGTTAGATCCTTCAATACTCTGTTAAAGGCATGTGTTCAAAGTCATTACGTTTTCATTAAAAGTTGCAAAATATCACAATTAACTCTCTAAAGAACGTATTAATACTATTTTTGGGGGTTAGAGCCTTCAGATTCAGTTAATTATTTACTTTTTTATTTATCCAACGGTAAGGTAAAAGCATGTGTGTTGTAAGTCACTATTAAGAGCTGCAAAATATCTGAACTAACGCTCTAAAGAAGACATCTACACAATTTTGGGGGGTTAGAGCCTTCAAATTCAATTATCTACTTAAACTCTGAAGTCACCAAAGTCGCCACCATCTACAGCAGACATTTACATCCCACTCTTTTTCTAAACATTTTCCAGGCTAAAAATAAAAATAAAATAAAAAGGACAAGTTTTTTAAGCATAAATAAATCGCGGCCTTTTTACCGATGCGCTCCCTATTAAAAATTTTGGTTTCACTTACATATTCGATTAGCGCATCAATATTTTCCGTGGCGATGTAAATTTCAATTGTCGTTATTATGAAAAAATATATATCGCGTTGGAAAACCTCAGCTGTTACATTTTTAACGACCGAATGAAAACTGTGACTTTTATTCTTCGTTAAGACTAAAACTTGCTGTCAATAGTTGAAGAGAGAGAGAGAGAGAGAGAGAGAGAGAGAGAGAATGAAAGAAAGAAAAAAGAGAAAGAAAGAAAAAGGAAACAGACAGACACAGGGATATATAGACAGACAGACAGACAGAAAGAAAGACAGACGAACAGATAGACAGACAGACAGACAGACAGACAGAAAGACAGAGAGACAGACGAACAGACAGACAGAGAGACAGACAGAGGGCAACCACACACATATATTTACCTTCCAGAAAAGCGAGCTAGCCACTGAGCCTTCTTATGTGAGGTGTAAAAACGAGTTAGTTTGTCAGCCCCGCGAGCAAGGAGGAAACGAAGCTAGTTCTTGTCTCGTGTTTTTCACTATCTATAAGAGCGTGAGGGCGAGACACTTGTCGGAAGATGATTATTTATAAGTGGATTTTTTATTTTTTTTTATTTTGTGGTTTATTTTTTTTCTTCATTCCTTCTGTCTCTTATTTGTCTGTCTACCTGTTTCCTGTCACTCTGTCCCCATCTATTGTCTGCCTATCTGTCTATCTGTCTTTCTGTCCACGTATCCTGTCATTCCTCCTTTCCCTTTCTTCAGTTTGTGCGTGTAAGTCCATTCATATTTTTCTTGTATATTTTCTTGCTATTCTCTCAACTTTATTCTCAGTCTGTCTATCTATCCGCTTTGGCACACACACACACACACACACACACACACGGGGTCGATGAAAACTCTAAAACATATTCCCGTGAAGCAAAGATTTATGTCCAATCTCACAATGGCCGATGCTCCGCGAGACTCACTCCGCGGCCTCTGCATTACCTGATGAGGGGTAAGGGGGGAGAGGGAGGGGAGGGAAGGGGAGGGAAAGGAAGGAAGGGGATAGTGAAGGGAAGGAAGGAAATGAAAGGGAGGGGAGGGAAAGGAAGTTAATAGGAAGAGAAGGAAAGCAAAGGGTGGAGGAGGAGGAGGAAGGAAGGGAGGAAAAGGAAAAAAAGGAAATGAAAGGGAGGGAAGGAAAGGGAAAGAAGTGAAGGGAAGGAGAGGAATAGGGGACGGGAGGGAAAGGATAGGAAGGGAAGGAAAGGAAAGGGGAAAATATGGAAGAAGAAGAGGGTAGAAGAAACTAGAAAAAGAAAGAATATAAAGGGTGGAGATGGTGATGGGAAGGAAGAGGAGGAAAGAGAAGGGGAGAGGGAAGGGGTGACAAGGTAGAAAAGGGAAGGAGGAGGTAAAGGGTGTAGGTGGTTAGGGAACGAGCAAGGAAAGGAATGAAAAGGATGGTGGAGTAAAAAAGAATAAAAGGAAAAAGGAAAAGGAGGATAAAAGAAGAAAAGAAAGAAAAGAAAGAGAAAAAAGGAGTGATGGGAGAACGAGTAAAGGGAGGGATAAAGTGAAAGGAAGATGCAAGGGAAAAGGGAAAACACACACACGCACATACACGCACACAAACAAAAACAAACAAACACACACACAGACTGATAATGATGCCACTCACGAGAAAGTCTTGCCATGTTGTTTTATATATATTTTTTTCCGGGTTCGAAGTCTGGACCTTGAGCGTTGGGGGCGAATGCTTAAACCACTGGGCCACGCGCACCGTATTTGTCACGATTTTTTCACGATTTTTTCTTCGCCGCATCACCACTTACTCCTTCTCCTCCTCCTCCTCCTCCTCCTCCTCCTCCTCCTCCTCCTCCCATAATTCTAGGAAAGGGAAGAAGAATTAGCGATGCACTGTGCGCTGAAGATAGAAAGGAGGAGAAAGGGAAGGAGGGGGAGGAGAAGGAGAAGGAAGAGAAGGAGGAGGAGGAGGAGGAGAAAGAGGAGGAGGGTTCGTCAGGGTTCGTGTCTGGAAGAGGGAGGGAGAGGAGGGAAGTGGAAGAAAGAGATGGGAGGGGCAGGGAGAAAGGAGTGAAAAATGAAATGAGGAAAAGGGGAAAGGGCAGGAGGGGGAAGGCTTGGCAGGGACAGGTGGAAACAGGGGAGAAGTAAGTGAAGAAGAGGGGAAGAGATGGGAGGGGCAGGGAGAGGGGAAGAGTGAAAAGGAGGAGGGGCAATGGAAGAGGGTAAGGGGAGAGGGCAGGGACGGGTGGACCCATAGGAGAACCAAGAGAAGTGAGGGGAAGAGATGGGAGGGGCAGGGAAAAGGAACGAGTGAGAGGTAAGGGCAGGGGAAGGGCAGGGGAAGGGCGGAGCAAGGCGGGGCGGGGCGGGGCGAACAAACCGCGCCTTAACACAATACCGGAAGATGCAGGATGTACTTAGCCGCGCCCCGCCTCAGCCACTTCGTCACAAATGCAATTTATAGGGCGCGCGCCGCTGAGTTTGGTGTCAACACTCGTGCCGGCGCAGCGCGGAGGCCGACTCGCAACTCAATAACCGTAGAAATAGAGAAGGTCAATAGAATTATTATCGAATGCGATTTGAAAACGCCTTGATTGGAGACCCGTGTCAAATTTGATCAAGAAATTCGAAGCGACGGCAGGAGGCGCGTGCAAGTTGCCGGCGCGCCCGTCTTAACGCGGTTGTTGGAATGAAGTAATCACATTTGTGTCTTGTTATACCGACACTGAAGAATGACAACATGATTTCCGAGTGTTAGACTTGGTATCATAGACTTGTGCCGAGAGAGGGAAAGGCAGGGGGAGAGGGTGGAGGGGGAGGGAAGAGAAGGAGGTGGAGGTGTGACAGGCTGCGAGGAACGTTGAAAACAGGAAAGCGAAGAAGCAGAAGAAAGAAAACACGAGGAGGATGGAAAACTACACCCACATCACTCAGCGAAATGACAGTTATCAGTTCCTCATTGTGTATGTAAACATTTAGTCTTCCTCTCCTTATCCTCCTCCTCCTCCTCCTCCTCCTCCTCCTCCTCCTCCTCCTCCTCTTCCTCCTCCTCCTCCTCCTCTAGTATCGCTGCCGCCGCCGGGTGAGTCGTCGCAAACTCACTAATGTTCTCAACCCGCGCCCTAACTGACATAACTCCGCTGCAGGGTGAACAGAAGTCGCCCGGGCCGGAGGAGGCGTGGGAGGGGCGGCACGTCTGAGCGCTGGAGGGGAAGGGAGGGACGGCAAGGACTCAAATGGGTGTGTAACGGGAAATGCAGGGAGCCGAGGGGAACGGGAAAGGGAGTTTAGGGAAAGCAAGGGGTGTAACGAATTTGGGAAAGATATTTGTGATGGTAAGGCATGGAACGAATTTGGGAAAGGTATTTGGGATGGTAAAGAGTGAAACGAATTTGGGAAAGGTAGTAATGGTCCTACAGCAGACGATCATAATGGAAAGGGAGAGCAATAAGAGTACAAGGTGACAGGTGTAAGGGACAGGCAAGAAAAGACTATGGATAGAACAAATTTAATAGTTGAAAATGAAAGTGTTAAATAATATTCCATAGATTAGGAGCTAACAAAAAAGTGCATCAGGGACGATCACATTCCATGCAATCATTTCAAGATCAGAAGCAAAAATAAACCAATAATTCTTTACGAAGAGATAAAACTTGACACTTATTAGTCATATAAATTTATATCCCGTTTAGTGTCCGGTGAAGGCAATAACAGAACTGTAATAACACACTCCCAGAAAAAAAAAATCAGATTAAGTTTGATGGGAAATTCTGAACATAAATCTTTGTCTCAAGAGTAGGAATATAGGAAACTTATTTACCTTATTTTCCTAAGATATAGACATCAATAATTATATACAAGAACAAAGGCTTTATAACCACCTAACGTGTATTTTTTAACCTTTTAATTCTCCAGTGTTGATATTAATGGTGCGAACACACCTGTCCATTTCCAATCTCTGCAGGTGGAGAAGAAATGTACAAGTTATAGGTCATGGATTTGTCTGTCTGTCTGTCTGTCTGTCTGTCTATCTGTCTGTATGTATGTTTGTATGTATGTGTATATGTGTGCATATGTATGTACGTTTGTAATTTTCTCTATAAGTCTCTCTATCTGTGCCTCTGTTTCACTCTATCTCTCTTCTCTCTCCCTCTCCCTCCCTCACTCTCACTCTCCCCTTCTCCCTCCCCCTCCCTCCCTCTCCTCCCCCCTCACTTCCCTCCTCCTCCTGACATATCTTCGTGGTCGCCTCCATCAACAAGCTCGTGGGGCGACAGGTGGCGTTGTTTATGGATGGACAACAGATGATATGACCTTCAGGAGACATTTTCTTCATCTCACCTTCATGCCACTTATTTTTAGCCTGGCGCTGCTCTCTCTCTTTCTCTCTGTCTCTGTCTCTGTCTCTGTCTCTGTCTGTGTCTGTGTCTGCTTCTCTGTTTGTCTCTGCCCGTCTGTCTCTCTCTTTATTTATTTTTAACAGTAAAGGAAGCAGCTCAAGGGGAAAAAACAACTGAAGAAAAAAAGCTCGCTAATCACTACCCCAAAAAGCCCGCTAATCACTATCTATCTATCTATCTATCTTTCTATCTATCTATCTATCGTAATCAACATCATGTGTGAAATATACTCTTCAACTTAGAACTCCTTAAAATCAACATCAGCTAGACAACGCTTCGTTTTTTTTCTTCTCGTGTGATTGAATAAGTAAAAGAAGAAAAAGGGAGAAGGACAATCAAGAGGGAAATGTGGAAGAGGTGGAGGACAGACGGAGAGGAGGAGAGAGAAATATCGGCCTCGGTGTTTTTATCTTTACGTTACTTTACTGTTTTCCGTATTTATGTGTTTGTGAATCGTGTTTGCTTGCAAGGGTGCCTAAAAGGAGGATAAGGAAGGAGCGGTGGAGGTTAAGAAAATATAGTATAATAAGTAGGATAAAATGATATTCTACTTCATTCTATTTCTTTCAACCAATCTACTACCTTTCGTTTCCTCTCTTCTTTCTTCGCACACTCCCATTCCTCATTCTCTGCCCCATTTTATTTTTTTTATTTCCTTTCACATCTCACCTCTTCCTTCCTCTTATGTCTTTATACACCCTTATTCCTTTTGCTCTATCACCTTTCTTCTTTATTTCTTTTCCCATTTCTCCTCTTCTTCGATTTTTTCCTTCATTCCTTTTCCTCATTATCAACTACTTTCTCCCTCTTTTCTTTATCTTTCCCATTTCCCTTCTTCTTTCTTCGCTTTTCCTCCTACACTCCTTTTCCTCACTCTTTATCACCTAACTTACTCATTGCCTTTCGTCATTTCTCCTCTTCTTTCTTTCTTTGTCCTTCTATACTCCTATTTTCTAATTCTCTACCTCCTTTCTGCTTAATTTCTTCTCCCATTCCTCTTCTTCCTTTTTCACCTTTCTTTCCACACTCCTGTTCCTCATTCGTTTTCATCATCCTCCCTCATTTCCTTCATATTTCTCTTCTATTTTCTTCACTTGTTCTTCTTCACTCCTTCACTTCACACTCCCGTTCTTAATTCTCTCCCTCACTCCTTGACCCATACACCTCCCCACCTTGTATGTACCTCCCCTTAATCCCCTTTCCTTCTCACCATTTTCTTCACCCTCCTGCATGCCTCCTCCTCCTTGCTCTTACTCCTCCTCCTCCCCTCACCTCCTCTCCATCTCTCCACTCCCCCCCTCCGTCCACCTCGCAGGTCATAACTCAGGTGGGAAGGATATACAGCACGACATTAATGTTTATGAATCCGTGTGAGGCTCGTCGCTCCGTTAACTAGTCACGGTGGGGGCGGGGGGAGTGTTGGTGGTGATGGTGGTGGAGGGATGGGGGTGGATGGGGAGTGTGGTGGTGGTGATGGTGGTGGAGGATGGGGGATGGGAGTGTGGTGGTGGTGATGGTGGTGGAGGATGGGGGGGATGGAGGTGTGTTGGTGGTGATGGGGGGGGGGGGTGGGGGGTGGTTGGGGTGTGTGGTGTGGGTGATGGTGGTGGAGGGTTGGGGGGGGACGGGGAGTGTGGTGGTGGTGATGGTGGTGGAGGGATGGGGGGGATGGGGAGTGTGGTGGTGGTGATGGTGGTGGAGGGATGGGGGGGATGGGGAGTGTGGTGGTGGTGGTGATGGTGGTGGAGGGATGGGGGGGATGGGGAGTGTGGTGGTGGTGATGGTGGTGGAGGGATGGGGGGATGGGGGGGGTGGAGGGGGTGATGGTGATTGTGTGTGGGGGGAGGAGGGGTAAGTTTAATGTATTCTATACCATGTATTGAAGAAACTGTACGTAAATTAGGTCTTATAGGCAACCCGAAATACAATACTTTTAATTTTATGTATATTTTCTTGTAGGGATGGTGATGGTGAGGGTGAGAGAAGGAAGGGTAGATTCAGTGTTTTCTCTACTATATGTTAAAGCAACTCTATTTATAAAGTAGTTCTTCTATTGACTTTCCGAAATATATTAGTTGATTTTACGTTCATCTTTTTTAGGGTGGTGGTGGTAGTGATGGTGGTGGTGGGAAGGACTAAAGGAGTACAGTGTTAGGAATGGTGGTGGTGGTGATGTGTACAGAGTGATGGTGTTGATGTTGGTGTTGTTGTTGTTGGTGGTGGTGATGTGTTCAGAATGATGATGGTGGTGGTGGTAGTGGTGGAGGTGGTGGTGGTGGGTCTTGAATATCACCTGTTTTATAAATGAACCTCGACCCATCCCCCTTCTACCCCCCCCCTATCACCACCACCACATCCACCATTTTCACCACCACCACCTGAAATCAACCTAACACATATTTTAAAACTCCAACTCCTGTGTTTTTCTTATCTCTCTCTGGAAGCATCACAGTAAAAAGTATTGAAAAAAAAATATTGAAAAGGTCGCCAACGAGTGAACTTATAAATTCCCTTTCCTCCATTCTTTATTTATTTACCTTTAGACGTCTCAAAAGTGGAATTAAGGACCTGAAAAGCGATTTATGGCCGGACGCGATAAGAACACGAATTTGTCTGTCAAGGGTTCGGTATTATTCTTACAGTTTACCTTTTGTTGTTGTTGTTGTTGTTGTTGTTGTTGTTGTTGTTGTGAGAGGCAGTCAGAGTACGAAGCTGTTTATATCAATTACTTAAGATCATTTGTGTCTTCAGCATAAAATATAGGGTGGGTGCCAGTAGTAAAAGTAAAAGTAGCAGTAGTAGTAGTAGTAGTACATAACTAAATCATAAGTCAGCACCATTATCCCTCCTCCCACTCACCATCATCACCCCCACCACCACCACCTCACCACCTCGCCGCCGCCGCCGTCACTGTAACTAAACAAAAGGAACGTTTGTAGTGTCTCAAGGAAAACGTTTTCATTATGATAAATCACTGCAGAAGAAACATTAGTGAGGGCCGGCGGAAGTAATCCATCTCACGTGATGGTCTCATTTTGGCTCCGCTTCTCCCCCTCTCCTCCCCCTTTCTCTCCTTCTCCCCTTTCTCCCCTCCCCTTCTCCCCGCTTCCCCTTCTCCCCTCCCCGTTTTCTCCCTCTCCTCTCAGCGTTTGGTCCTCTTTCCGGTTCCTCATCTCCTCCCGTTCTCTTCCCCTCCCCTTCTTTCCTCCCCATTTCTTCTTCTTTCGTCTTTCCTCGTTTCCTCAATCTTCCCCCTTCTTTTACATTCCTTACTTCCCCTTCACACGTTCCATTTCTTTCTTTCACCCCGTTTTCTCTCCTCTCCTTCTCCCACTTCTCTCCACGCTCTTCCATCTTTTTTCATTATCTTACTCTCGCCCAAACCTTCCCCTTTTTCTCAGTTCCCTTCTCTCCCCTCACCTTGCCTTCACATTCCCCATACCCCTCCTTTCTATCACCATCTCTCTCCTCTCTCGCCCTCTTCCTCTCCCCTCGCCTCTTCCTCCTTTCCCCATCCTTCTCCTCCTCCTCCTCCTCCTCCTCCTCCTCCTCATTTCTCCTCCCCCATGACTCCCTTTCATCTTGTGATTTATGTTGAGCTTTGTTATTTATATGTTGAATTTACGATTACTATTTTAATTGCCATTATGATTGTTTTTATATCGTCATTATTATTATTATTTTTGTTAACGAGCTTCTGACCGTAAACAAACTAATGGACACTCTTCAAAATGCTAGTCACACATTACCACATTCCACATTAGCTACGCAACATTGCTACAAGACCTCAAGCCACCTCATCCTCACCCATTAACTCCACCACAAGTCACATCAACCACATCCCTCGACTCAACCACAAGTCATCTCAGCAGACCTTCAACTCAACATCAACCAACCTCACCACACCCTTGACTCAACACAAGCTACCTCACCAACCCCCTTAACTCCACCACTAGCCACCAGACTCCCCCCTTGAACTCAACCTCAGCCAACCTCACAATCCCCGTAACTCCACCGCAAGGAAGCTTACCACCCCTTTATTAATCTACAAGTCACCCCAATTCCCCTTTGACACAACCAAACGCCACCTCAAGACTCCCTAAACCCCACCACAAACAACCTCACTTCCCCCACGAATACAAACCACCCCAATCCCCCTTTGAAGACGTCCTCCTCGGGGTACCTTTCCTTCACCCACCCCAAGACTCACCAACCTCATTCTCAACACCTGCACCTCGACCCACCACCTCCACCTCACCTGGCCACGTATATACAGTTGCAGGTAATTAGCCTCACCTTTAATGCTCCGCTCGATGCAAATATTCAGGTAAATACTCCCAATCTGTCTCCGCCTCTCCCTAATTGCAAAACAGACAAAATAAATATCTCCCTCCTCACAGGTAGCAAAGAACATACACACACACACACCTGTATATGTATATGATCTTAATTAATGAGAGGGAGGGGAAGAGAGAGGAAGAGGGAAAGGAAGGAGTGAGGGGATGTGATACGGAATGGAGAGGTGATGAGTGGGAAGAAATAGTAAGTAAGAGACAAATAAGAAAGGAGGAAGAGGAAGTGGTCGAGGAAAGGCAGATAAGATGAGAGAAACAAAAAGAATTGGTAGAAAATATGAGATAAGAAGAGAAGAGAGAAGGTGTAGGAAAAGGAAGGAAAGAAGGGAAAATAAGAATATATAGAAAAGGAAAGGTGAGAAGGAAAGAGAAGAAGGTGGTAGAGATAAAGCAAATAAGAATATAAGCGAAGAAAGTTGTAGAGAAAAGGGAGGTGTGAAGGCAAGAGAAAAGGATGGAAGAGAAAAAAAAGGAAGGTAAAAAAGAAAGAGAAGAAGGCGATAGAGAAAATACGAGTAAATAGGAAGGAAAAAGGGAGCGGAAGTAAGAAAACACAGGTATGAAGGGAATAAAAGAGAGCAGAGGGAGGAAGAAGAAGGTAAGAGAGTAAGAAAAAGATAGTAGAGAAAATGTAAGTAAGAAGGAGGAGGAAAGATGCGTAAGAAGAGAGAAGTGAGACTGTAGTGAGGAAGTAAATTAGTGTAAGGAAGACGAAAGGAACAGATAAGAGAGAGGGAAAATGGCGAGCAGGTAAGACGACGAAAGAGGAAGAGGAAGAGGGGGAGGCGGAGGCGGAGGAGAGAGCTGCGAGAGAGTGTTGCTGGCGCCTCCCTTTGGTGTACCGGTGATAGTGTTTAGTTATCAAATACGAAGAAGAAAATATAACTCAGAGCAACGCATATTCCTACACCTTGATTCCGATGGAGGGAGGGATTCTTTAACTCATTCATCCTTCGCCATGATTATTTGAGGAAGAGAGAGAGAGAGGAGGATCTGAAGAGAGGAGTGGGAGGGAAGAAAAGGGGCAAAGACGTGGAGAAGAAAGAAAGGAAGGAAAGGAAGAAAGGAAAAGTGACGTGGGGGGGGGGGGAGAGAGAGAGAGAGAGAGAGAGAGAGACGGAAAGGAGTGAGAAAGAAAAAGGGACAGAGAGAAGTGTTAAGATAAAGAGAGGTGCGAGAGGAAAAGGACAAAGACCCGGAAAAGAAAAGGAGATGAGGGGGAGAGAAAGGAAGTGAGATGGGAGAGAAAGGAATAAGGAGAGAGATAAAGAGACGAGAAGAGAAGTGTGAAGAAAAACGATGAGAAAAAAATATCAACAAACAAAAAGAGAAAAAAAAGAATAGAGAATAAAATAGCAAATGCGAAAAAACAGAAAAAAATACAGACAAACAAAATAAAATAGATGGATAAATAGAGAAAGAGGAAGTAAGAGAGACAGAAAGGGGAGGGGAAGGGAAGAAGAGAGAGGGAAAGGAAGGGAAGGGAAGGGAAGGGTGATAGGAAGGATGCGTGTTTGTACAAGAGACTTTAGCAGGTAATAAGAGCAGTGCGGTGTGTGTGGTGGTGACGGTGTTATTATTTTTGTTGGTGGTGGTGGTGGTGGCGGTGGTGGTGGTGTTGGTGTTGGTGGTGGTGGTGGCGGTGGTGGTGGTGTTGGTGTTGGTGGTGGTGGTGGCGGTGGTGGTGGTGGTGCTGTTGTTGTTGGTGGTGGTGGTGGCGGTGTTGTTGTTGGTGGTGGTAGAGAGAGATAAAAAGTGAGAGAGGGAGAAAAAAAAAAGAGAAAGATAGCGAATGTGTAAGTAATGCAAAGAAAGGGAAGTAGAAGGGATATTGAGGAAAGAAAAAGGCGAAAAGGGAGAGAGGAAAAGATAATTAAAGAAAAGGAAAACAAGAATCAAGACAAAGAGAAGAAACTAAGAAAGTTCAGAAAAACGAGAGAGAGAGAGAGAGAATCGGTGTTATATTATTCAGCAGTGTTAGGAAGGCCGGTGAATAATCGAAGGGGAAGCAGCGCCCACCACGATAATTCTCCGCCAACACCAGGAAGTGACCACCCCACGCCCTCTCTCTCTCTCTCTCTCTCTCTCTCTCTCTCTCTCTCTCTCTCTCTCTCTCTCTCTCTCTCTCTCCCCCCCCCCTGATGCCGCTTCTATATAATTAGTTTTTTTTTTTTTTATTATGCTTCGTTTTTTTCTACTTCAATTTCCCTCTACGTTTATTTATTTGTTAGCGTCTATTTTTGTCAGTCTGTCTGTATGTCCGTCTGTATGTCTGTCTGCGTCTGTCTCTGCCTCTGTCTATCTGCCTTTGCGTTTCTCTGTCTGTCTGTAGGTACGTTTCTCTGTCTTTCTCTTTTCCTATTACGCTTTACAATACTTCTTCTTTTTCTTTTTCCGTTCATTCTTTCCTCCAGATGCCGCCAAAACCTCTCTGTCTGTCTTTCTGTGCTTCTGTCTCTTTATATCTGTCTGTTCGTCTTTCTATTTCTCTATCACTCTTTCTCTTTATTACTCTTTCATTCTTCTCTTTCCTTCCTTCCAGACGCAGCCAAACACACCCACTCTCTGTCTCTCGCTCCGCTAAAAGCATTTCATTTTATATAAACACGCTGAGTGATCTTATTACCCGTTCTTAATTACTTCTGAATATTTATGGTCGTGTCGTCGCCCTACATAATGGGCAGCAATTACGAAATTACACTTTGATGAGGTGCCCACTGCTCTCCCTCGCTCCTCCATTACTTATAGCGCCTCAGTCTTCTTTCTTTCTCATTTTCTCTCTCTCTCTCTCTCTCTCTCTCTCTCTCTCTCTCTCTCTCTCTCTCTCTCTCTCTCTCTCTCTCTTTCCGTCTATCATAACTTTTCTCGTTCTTTTTCTCCTTCTAGTTCTCGTTCTCGTTCTCGTTTACGCTCTCGTTCCTCTCTTTCTCCTTTTCGATCTTGTTCTCGCTCTTGTTTTCGTTCTGGTTTTCGTTTTGGTTCTCGTTCTCTTTCTCTTTCTCTTTCTGTTTCTCGTTCTCCTTCACGTTCTCCTCATTTTCGTTCTCATTCTCCTTTCCGTTCTCGTTTCCATTCTCTCTCTCTCTCTCTCTCTCTCTCTCTCTCTCTCTCTCTCTCTCTCTCTCTCTCTCTCTCTCTCTCTCTCTCTCTCTCTCTCTCTCTCTCTCTCTCTCTCTCTCTCTCTCTCTCTCTCTCTCTCTCTCTCTTCTTTTGTTCTTATCAATTTCTCGCTGTTTTTTGTTGTTTTTTTCCGCATCCGTTGCTTCCACTATTTTCTTGTATATCCCTCCTTGTTTTTCCCCCTATTTTTTCTCCAGTGTTTTTTCAGTCCTCTAGCTTTTTTTTTTTACTGGTCTCTCTCTCTCTCTCTCTCTCTCTCTCTCTCTCTCTCTCTCTCTCTCTCTCTCTCTCTCTCTCTCTCTCTGCGAATTAACCTTTTTTCGATATACTCAGAGATCTACATCAATAAGATCTACGTCAACACCATCTTTTCCTTAGTTTCCCCTTTTTTTGCCGTATTTTTCTGTGTTTTTATTTTTATTTTTCGACTTATTACCTACCAGGATTTTTATCATACATGTGTTAGTTGCATCCTGTCTCCTCTATGCATGTGACTCTCTTCTTATATCTTTTCTACGTTAAAAACTGAACCGTGCATGCATGTATCTATTTCTCTTTCCTAGTCTCGGCAATCAAGAATATAAACACCACTAAAAGAGGAAGAACACATTACTTTATTATTCATTTTTCACAGCTGTCACTTATCATCAAATTCCGACCCCACCACCACTTGATATATTTCTCCTTCCTAGTCTTGGCAATCTTTAGGGAATATAAACACCACCAAAAGAAGAAGAAGAACACATTACTATATTATTCCTTTTTCACAACTGTCCCTTATCCCTCCCCTCGACCCCTCTCCCGATCCCTCCACCACCACCACCACCACCACCACCGCCTTTTCCGCCGCCGCCGCCGCCGCCTCGCCTCAC
>NC_066513.1:14480209-14527709 GCF_024679095.1 Eriocheir sinensis | reverse complement strand
CCTTCAGCTTCATCTCCAACAGTACTGAGCCTTCTATCTGTACCTTCCTTTGCCTTCTTCATCCCCTTCCACTATCAGTTTTCCCTCCATCTCATTACCACCGTCACCACCGCGTTACTTATCTCCCATCTTTCTCCACCTTTTCCACCATTCACCATCACCACCACTACCACCACAACTGCAAACACCACCTCCACCAACCACCACAACCACCACCACACAACCCCCACCTGCAGCATCACAACCAACAACACCAACTATTATCACTACCAACTATTACCATCACCACCATTCCACTGCCACAACCATCACCCCCACCACCCCTTCTCTCACCCCTTCCCCTCCCCAGCATTAGGGTCTTGCATGATTAACAACTATATTTAACCACAGCCGCGCCATCGATAACCACGGGCCCTCCATCATGCCCCACCAATCACGGGACACTCGCGGCACATGCGCCCTCCTGCTGTTGCTGGTGGCGCTGCTGGGGGGCGGGGGGGGAGGGAGGGGAGGGGGGTCATGGTGGTGGTGGTGGTGGTGGTGGCCTGCCTCGTATTACTCATTATGTTCTGAACGTTTAATCCAACTTATAATAGACAGACAAATACAGACTCGACCTTATCCTTTTCTTATCCCAGTTTTGTGCTTTCGTTTTTATTTTTTTCTCGTCTCCTCCTTTTTCTTCCCTTTCTCCTCAGTTACTTTCTTCCTCTCTTCCACTACTGCACTTTTCATTATCAATCTCTCTATTCTCCCTTGTCCCCTTACTTATGTCTTTCCTTCTTTACATTCCTTCGCTTTGCCTCTCACACTTCCCCCTACACGGTTTAAGAATCAGCCAATCACAACAGCCCGTAGAAGAAGCTCGGTTCTCATTGGCTGCTGAGCTGTTCGAGTCATTACCGAGACACTACCTTTATGGAAACGTTATAGGCGATGACGTATAGCGAAGTAAAGGTAGAGTTGGGGACGTACACTATAGCTGCGCGTGGCCTCGGTGCTCATCTCAGTCGCATTGGTCTTTGAGCACGTAAAATATATACAGTGTTTTGAATGCAGTAAATCATGAATGGAGGGAAGGAGAGAAGGGAGGTGGAAAAAGGTGGAAGAGAGGGGAACTGATAGAGAGAAGGGGGTAGTTTGTCTCCGTCTCCTCCTCTTCCTCCTCTTCCTCCTCCTCCTTATTCTCCTTCCCCTTCTCCTCTTCTCCCACATCCCACTCAGCGGTATGTCCATGAAACTTGCAAGTCGGGTATGGCTTATATAAACATCACATGCAAATTTCGACGCTGGTCTTTGTGTTGTACCTTCGTCTCTGTACCTTGAGGCTCCGAGTGAGAGGAGGAGGAGGAGGCGGGAGAGAGAAGAGAAGGACGAGGAGGAGTGGGGAGGGGGAGAGGGGGGTTCAGTAAAGCGAGGCGGAGCGGCTCTATAAAACCTCTATAAAAGCAGTATAACTCTATAATTAAGGTCGGTAATAAACTTTGGTCTCATCGCGAGCTGAGGGAACGGCCGGAGATATCTAACTCCCTCTTTCATTAACGCAGAATAGGAAGGTTTGCCAGCGAAATGAACGCCCCTCGTGTGTGTGTGTGTGTGTGTGTGTGTGTGTGTGTGTGTGTTATACGTCTTCTTGTGGCTGTATTTTCTTTTTTTCTCTCTCTGCCTGCTTGTGTTTCTATATCTTTGTACTTGTCTGTTTCTCTACGCTGTTCAACTACCTCTCAATCTGTTTAATATGTCTGTCTGTCTGTCTGTCTGTCTGTGATTCCTCGCCTTCAATCCCGTTTTCTCCCGCTATTCCTTCGCCTCAGTCTCTCCTTTCAAGGGCGGACTTAAATGTATTGAGCTGAGGCCACACTTTCGATTATTACTTCTTGCTGACGGCGACTAAATTACACGAGAATGCGTCCGATAATTCTGATGAGCAGGAAGGGGGAGGGATGAAGGGGGAACTGATTACGTCATGGGGAAAAGGGGGATGACTGGGATAGATAGATAGATAGATAGATATAGATAGATACAGAAAGGGAAAGATGGTTGAGAAAGTTAAAGATTAAATCACTGACAACGAATGTGAAAAAGAAGAAAATTAAGTTGAATATGAAAGTGTTAAAAAGAGGACAACCAACAAAGAAAAAATGTCATATGAATTGAAAGTATGAAAAATATCAACAAATGAAAACAGACACACACCAGTCAGAAAGCCATTTAGTCAGTCATATAACTAACCAATCAGTCAGTCACTCAGTAAATCAACTAGTCATTCAGCCATTTAGTCATGCAGCCTGCCACCCAATCACTCAAACACTCAGCCAGCCAGCCATACAGTCATCAAATCATGCACTCAGCCAGACATTCATTCAGTCAGCCAGCCAACCATACAGTCAGATTCCCAAACAGACAGACAACCAATCAGCCAACTATCTGACCATGCTGACACTCAAAAAGCCATTCAGACAGCCAGTCACCCAAACAGTAACTCAACCAACCAACCAGTCAGCCAGTAAGCCAGCCAGTAAACCAAACCCCCAACCAACCATTCAGCCAGCCATTCAGAAAACCAACCATGAAACCAGTCACGAAACCAGCCACCCAGTCACCCAAACACAGCCAGTCATTAAGCCACCCAGCCAGCCACTCCGCCAGCCAGAAGGTGCGAGAATCTGGGTCCGGGCGCAGCAAAGTCCCGCACTCTGTTCTTCACAATCCAATTACAGTAAACAACAACGCCATAATGGACTCTCGAATGACTCTGAATTAATTGGATAATTTACACTGGCATTCCGACTTCATAGGGCGAGGCGGGCACTTGCTCTGCTTATAACGACGATGCGTTCTTCTGGGCGCGAGAGAGAGAGGGAGGGAGGGAGAGAGAAAAGTGGCGAGAGAGAGAGAGAGAGAGAGAGAGAGAGAGAGAGAGAGAGAGAGAGAGAGAGAGAGAGAGAGAGAGAGAGAGAGAGAGAGACCATTAGGCAAACCAAGAGAGGACTGCCTACATGTCTAACTAACAACCCTACCTACCTACCTGCCTTCCTATTTATCTACCTGCATACTAACACATATAAACACCTATACAAGCTCACCTTTCTCCTCTTCCTCTTCCTCGTCCTTCTCCTCCTCCCCCTCTTGCGTCATCCTACCTCCTCCCTACCCCCTGCCGGCCAAGCTAGAGTAGTCCGTTCGTTGCTTTGTTCATTAATTTCCGTCTCTGTGTTTTTTCCCGCGTCTCGCTATTCAGTCTGCGTGTTGATCATGCTGCTAATGCCAGTCTTTTGCCTCCTGTCGCCCGTGTGTGTGGAGATGATGCAGCAGGAGGAGGAGGAGGACAACGAGGAGGAGGAGGAGGAGGAGGAGGAGGAGGAGGAGGAGAAGGAGGAGGAAGAAGAAGAAAGAGATGAAGTGTAAGGAAGAGGAGGAGGAAGAAGGAGAAAGAGAAGGAAGAGGAAGAGAAAATGGCATTAGAGGAGGAGGAGGAGGAAGAAAATCAAGGCAAGGAGGAAAAGGAATGCAGGAAAGAAAGGGAAAACTACAGGAGAAACAGCAACAGAAGGAATGAGAAGAAAAAGGAGTATAGAAGGATGAAGGAAAAAGAAAGAAGATGGGAGGACGAGGACGAGGGACAGGACGAGGAGGAGAAGAAGGAGGAGGAGATGGATAACGAGAAAGAAAAGGAGAAAAAGGAGGAGGAAAAGCGAGGAGAAAAAGGACAAGAAGGAGGAAGAGGGTGTGTGTGTATATATGTGTGTGTGAAAAAGAGAGATGGACAGACAGCCACACAAACACAGACACAAACACAGACACAAACAGAAGAACAAACAGACCGACAGGGAGGCACGAGGAGAGAAAGACCGAGAGAAAGATAGAGAGCTACGTACTAACCGAATGAGTGAAAAATGCAGGCTAAATTAAAATGACTCTGAAAGGAAAAAAACAGCATTATGACGTGACGAAAATATTCATGCGAAACACACGTCGACGAAAAACACACGAGCACACACAAAAAAAGACTCCTGGAAAAACACAATAATGAAAAGTAACGAAGAGCGAGGAGAAAAAGCTTGGCCGAGAGAGAGAGAGAGAGAGAGAGAGAGAGAGAGAGAGAGAGAGAGAGAGAGAGAGAGAGAGAGAGAGAGAGAGAGAGAGAGAGAGAGAGAGAGAGAGAGAGAGAGAAGAAAGGAAAGAGAGAAGGAAAGAAAGAAAGAAAGAAAAAGAAAAAAAGAAAGAAGGAAAGAAAGAAAAACATAAAAGAAAGAAAAAGAAAGAAAGAAAGAAGGAAGGAAAGACTGAGAGAAAGACAAAAAAAGAGAGAAAAAGAGAAAGAAAGAAAGAAAAATATACAATCACAAGACACAACTCCCATTACAAAAAAAAAGAAAGAAGAAAGAAAGATAAAGAAGAAAGAAAGAAAGAAAGAAAGAAAGAAAGAAAAGAAAGAAAGAAAAGAAAGAAAAAAGAGAGAAAGTATACTAACAAAACACAACCTACATTACAAAAGCAAAAAAAAACAAAAAACACGATCAAATGCGAACCAACAAAAGAAGAAGAAGGAACACAACAAAGCATTAAAATTCGTCTTTTGAAGCTGAATAAAGCAAAAAAAAAAAAAAACTCAAATGACGGTAAAATAAAAAATGAAGATGAAAAGCATAGGAAATAGACAGGACATGAATAGAACAGGAATAGGAAGAGAAGAAATGAAAGAGGAGGAGGAGGAGGAGGAGGAAGAAGAAGAAGAGGAGGAAGAGGAGGGAGCAGATGAAGAGAAAGAGGAAGAGGAAGAGGAGAATAAGGAGTAAAAAAAAAGAAGGGGACGACGAGGAGGAGAAAGAGAAAGTGGAAACAGATGGGGAAGAAGATGAAGAGGAGGAGAAAGAGGAGAAGGAGGAGGAGGAGGAGGAGGAAGCAGATTAAGAGAAGGAGGAGGAAGAAGAAGAGGAAGAAAATTGGAATATTGAGTAAAAAGAAGAATACTGCGACGACGACGAGGAGAGAGAGAAAGTGGAAACAGATGAGGAAGGAGAAGAAGAGGAGGAGGAAGAGAAGGATGAGAGAGAGGAATAGGAAGTAGAAAAGGAAGAAGGAAAATAGGAGGAGGAGGAAGAGGCACAAAAGCAGGAAATGGAGGAGGGAAAAGATGAAAAAGAAGATGGGGACGACGAAAAGCAGGAGGAGGAAACAGATGAAGAGGAGGAATAAGGAGAGGAAGAGGAGGAAGAGAGAGAGGAAGGACTTGTTTCCTCCGAAGTCGAGACAAGTTCTGGGCCTCGATAATATCCTGTTCCTGTTTTGACTAAGGCTCATCACGGATATAACAGCAGTTAGTAAGGAACTGCCGATATAATTGTTTGCCTCGCGCCGCGCCCTCGTTTTTTCTCCTCTGCTTCCTTTCCGCCTCCTCCTCCTCCTCCTCCTTCTTTTCTTATACGTCTTCTTTATCTGTTTCCTCCTTCTGCTTTTCCTGCTGTTCCCATATTCTTCTTTTTTATCTTTTTCCTCCTCCTTTGCTTGCTTTACTTCCTCTTCTTCCTCTTCTTCGTCTTCCTCTTCTTCTTCCTTCTCATCTGTTTTTATACCGTACATTTTACTTTCTTTTTCTTCTTTCTTTCATTTTTCCTTACTTTTTCACTCTATTTTTTTTATTTACTTTCTTACTTACTAATATACTTTCTTTTTTACTCTCTTTCCTGTTATCATACAACATATATTATTTTTTTTCATTTATGTTATTATTTTTCTGTCTATTTTATCTTTTCCTAAGTAGGGTATAGTGACGATTCTCTTTCGGTGTGTCCATATTTCTTTATTTTGGGGGGGTTGTTTGTTTGTTTCTGTAATGTCTTGTTTTCCTTAGTTTTGTTTTGGTCCCTAAGTGTGTGTTTAATCGTGTGTGTATGTGTGTGTATGTGTGTGTGTGTGTGTGTGTGTGTGTGTGTGTGTGTGTGTGTGTGTGTGTGTGTGTGTGTGTGTGTGTGTGTGTGTGTGTGTGTGTGTGTGTGTGTGTGTGTGTGTGTGTGTGTGAGAATGGGCAAGCAAGCACGTACGCACATTTATATCTTGTAATTATAAAAAGAATAAAAAAAACATCCCTTTATCTCTCTCTCTCTCTCTCTGAAGCCTGTTGATCGCGCCCGCCGAATGTTTTAATCCCGTAAGCCGTTTAGGTTCAGGATTTGCTTCCCGCGTGAATATTATAATTTTGCCAGATTAGTTCCGATCCTGCGAATATTTGCTGAATTATTTAGAATACGGAAGAGACGCCGCGCCTGTGTATGGGGGGCGAGATGGGTTGGGGAGCAGGGGGGAGTGGGGGGAGTGGGAGGGTAAGTGGGTGTGTTTTGGGGGGAGGGGAGTGTGTGCGTGTGTGTGTGTGTGTGTGTGTGTGTGTGTGTGTGTGTGTGTGTGTGTGTGTGTGTGTGTGTGTGAGTGTTAATGTTGTTTTTCTGTTACTTTCTTATTCTTCTTGATATTGTTGTTGTTGTTGCTGTTGTTGTTGTTGTTGTTGTTGTTGTTGTTGTTGTTGTTGTTGCTCTTGTTTCATTACATCGCAGTTGATGTTCTTTTCTGTACATTTTTATTGTTACTCTTCTTGTTGTTATTGCCGTCATTATCCTTGTACTTTTTCCACTTGTTGTTGTTATTGCATTTGTTTTTTGGTGTTCAGCTGTTAGTGTGTGTAGCTTCGTTCGTAGGCAGTGGCGGGCCGGTGCTGTTTTTACGGAGAATATCAAATTGCTGTTCTTTTCTACTCTGATTGTTGCTACTTCGTGGGGGTTTTTTTTTTTTTAGTTTTCTCATTGTCCTTGTACTTTAGCTTGTTACTGTTGCTGTTCTTGTTATTCTTGGTACGGAGGATGTCACGTTCTTGTTTCTGATTTCACTGTTGTTACTTTTTTTGTTGTGTTGGCTGTCATTCTTCCTATACTTTTGCCTGTTATTGTTACTGTTCGTGTTCGTGGTGAGGCCGCTCTTTTTACGGTGGATATCAAATTGCTAATCTTTCTACTTTGATATTTGTTCCTGTAGCTGTTCTTTGTGTTCTCCTGCCGCTAGTGTTCGTCGGCAGGCCGCTCTTTTTACGGAGGATGTCACGTCTATTATTTAATCCTCAGAAACTGTTGTACTCGAGTCCGTTGCATTATTAAGTCGGCACGCAACTTTTTCCTCTCGTCTTTTTTTCGGTTCTTTTCCATTATTCAGACTTTTTCCCCTGAGGTCCACGTCCCGGGAAAAAAAGGAAAAGAGGGGGGAAAAAAACGCTGCCACTTTAATTTGCATCATAAGTTAAAGTAGCTAAATAGATCGTTTTACGTGTGTGTGTGTGTGTGTGTGTGTGTGTGTGTGTGTGTGTGTGTGTGTGTGTGTGTGTGTGTGTGTGTGTGTGTGTGTGTGTGTAAAAAGAAATGTGTGTGTAAATCTTTGCAGAGAATGTTTGTTTTGCTGATTTTTTTCTTGTTTCGTTTTTATTTTTTTCGTTTCACATTTGATTTTACGGTTTTTGTTTTCGCTTCTTCTTCCTTATCTTCTTTATCCTATTCTTCTTCTCATTTTCTTTTTTTTTCATTTTTCCTTTTTTCTTTTGAGTATTCTTTTCTTTGTTTGTTCTGCACCTCCTTCTCCTTCCTCACCTTCTTTTTTCTTCTTCTTCTTCACCTTTTCGTTTTCTTTATTTACTCTCATTTTATTCCATTCTCATTTGATTATTTTTCCTCACCTTCTTTCTCTCCTTCCTCTTCTTCTTGCCCTTTTTCTTATTCAACTTATTCTTTCTGTTCTTCTTCTTACTCCTAACCTCCCTCTTCCCATTCTGCTTCTTCTTCTTCTTTCTTCTTCTTCTTCTTCTTCTTTTAGTTCTTCCTCACCTTCTTCCCCTTCTTCACCCACTTCTTCCTCATCTTCCTCACCTTCTTCTTCACCCTCTTCTTCTTCCTCTTCAACTTAGCGGCTTCATTATAAATCTTCACCGTTGCACAACCCGGATTAAAGGCGGGTACATCTCTTTTGCACGACCCGGACTTAGAGAGGGAGGGATGTGGGGCTTCTCGACGCATAGAGGCACAAAGACCAAGTACCAGAAGCACATATTTCGGGGTTCATAAGTTACTCTGTCTGTCTGTCTATCGGTCTGTCGGTCGGTTGTTAGGTTTCGGTTTCGGTCTCGTGCTATTTAATAATTCTAACGTTTTTTTTCGTTTTGTATTTAGCTTCTTGTTTTTTTTTCATTTTCTCCTTTTCCTTTCCTTTCCCTATTTTTATATTTGTTTTCTTTTCCTCTTTTTTTTAATTCTTTTATCTTTTATCTTCTTTTCCTCTTATTTCCTCTTTACTTTCGTTACTTTTCCATTTCTTCTTTTTTCACTGTTTCTTCGTTTTATTTTTTTTGTCTTCTTTTCTTCTTCTTTTTTCTCCTTTTCTCCTTCTTTTTCTTCTTTGCTTCCTTTTTTATTTCTCTTAGTTTTCTTCTGTTTCTTTTTTTTTTTTCTTGTATCCTCTTTTTCTTCTTTTTCCTCTTTCTTTTCCTTTGTTTCTGTCCGTTTCTTCTTTTTCTTCTTTGATCCTCTTTTTCTTCTTCTTCCTCTTTAATTTCCTTAGTTTTCTTCTGCTTCTTCTTCTTTATTCTTCTTGTATCCTCTTTTTCTTCTTTTTCCTCTTTATATTCTTTAGTTTCCGTCCGTTTCTTCTTTTTTCTTTTGTCCTCTTTTTCTTCTTTTTTTCCTTTTTATTTCTTTTATTTTTATTTTCTTCTTCTTTTTTCTTCTTTTATCCTCTTTTTCTTCTTTTTCCCCTTTATTTTCCTTTGTTTTCTTCTGTCTCTTTTTCATTTTTCTTCTTTCATCTTTTTTCTTCTTTTCCTTTTTATTTCTCTTGTTTATTTTCTGTTTCTTCTTCTTTATTCTTCTTGTATCCTCTTTTTTTTCCTTTTTATTTCTCTTATTTTTCTTCGTTTTCTTTTTCTTTCTTCTTTTTTTGCCGCTGTCATTGTCGTCGTTGATCTTTCAGTCGTCGCTGCGCTCCGACACTCTCCGACCCGCTCCTCTCTTTCCCTTCATTACTTCTTTGTTTGCTGTCCTTTCTTGCCTTCCTTCCTTTTTCTCTTTCGTTTTTTTTCACTCTTTCTGTCTCTGTTTTTTGGTATATTAGATTATTTTTTCTTCTTTCCTTTCTTTCTTCCTTTCTTTTCTTTTTTTCTGTCTTTCTTTCATCCTTCCTTTCTCGCTTGCTTGCTTTCTTACCCTCTTTCCTTCCTTCCTGTCTTTCTTCCTTCCTTCCTTTCTTTCTGCCGTTCTTTTTTTTCTTCTTTCCTTTCTTTCATTTTCTTAATCTTACTCTTTTCTCTTTGCTTCCTTTTTTATCTTTTCTTTCTCTGCTTCAATGCTAACCTCTTTTTTTTCTTCATATATTCCTACATTTTCATCCTTTAGTTAGTTATTTCGTCGCTACCTTCTTTTCTTTTCTTTATCTACTTCTTCGTTCCTCACTAAGACCCTCTCAGCCAACACAGGTAAAGAAATCCTGAATAATGTAATGCTGTGAGGAGAGCGTCATGCAGAGGTGATGGATACCGTAAGTGAGGCGCGGACAGTGCTCATGCATGTAAGAGTGAGCAGAAATATATCGTGTGAAAAAAAAGTGAAAATCGACAAAGTAAAAAAAATGTTGGTTGCACTTACCGACGGATGACAGGAAGAACATGAGCCTTGGATCTGAAAGTGGAAAAAGTAAGAATTAGATAAAGATAATAACAACAATAATAACAATGATAACAATAATGATAATAGGAACACCAATAACATCATCAACAACAAGAGAGACAGCATTGACAATAACACTAACAAAAACAGTAACAATAATAATAATAATAATAATAATAATAATAATAATAATAATAATAATAATAATAATACCCTTCATCAAATTTCTAGTCTATTTTTTTACCCACCCTCTTCCTCTCTTCCTTTCTCTTTCCATTGATCTTTACTCCGTTCTCCCTCTCACACTCTTTTCTCTTCTGCCATCCTCAATCTCCCTTTCATTACTCACCTCTTAATCTTTCCCTTGCCTTTCTTTCTACTCCTTCCTCCTCTCCCTCTCTTTCGTTCCCCTTGCCCTCTCAATCCATTCTTCCTTCCGCCAACCCTCCATCCTTCCTCTATCCTTCTTTACTCCCTCCTTGTACCATCTTCCCTCCCTCCTTTCTTCCACTACTTTTCTTCCCTTCCTCACTCCTTGCACCATCCCTCCCTCCCTACCTCCCTCTTTCCATTACCCTTCCTCTTCCCTCCCTCCCTCAATTGTACCATCCCAACCTCACTACCCTCTCTTTCCCTCCCTCACTCCCTGGCTCGCTCCCCGCCGTCTCGCCCGACACAATAAAACATATTAACAATAAGACGCCGCGTTCCTCGTATTGTTGAGGAATATCGCGAACACAAAGAACCAAAAAGCAATACATCGGAAACGGCGCATTACAGATATTGTCGGGGGGAGGGAAGGGAGGGGAGGTGGAAGGAAGAGAGGGGAGGAGAAGGGAGGGGAGGGAAGCAGACATGAGGAAGGAGAGGTAAATGGGAAGGAGATGATGAGGGAACGAAATGAAGGGGGAATAGCAAGGGGTGAAATGAGGATAGCGGAAAAGGGGAGTATAGGAAAGGTAGGCAAAGGAAAACGTGAGGAGGAAAGATGAGGTACGGAAAGGGAGGGAGAGCGATGGAAAGGGAATGCGGGAGAGGAACTGAAGACGTATAAAGAAGTAGGCCATAGGAAAGAAAAGGGCGACAAAAGAGAAAGAGTAGGATAAGGTTAAGGGAAGGGTAGGCCAAAGGAAGGAAAGGCAGACGAACAGACGGGAAGTAAAAAATAGGGAAATGAGACAAAAGAAAATAGTTGATGTTGGTAAAAATGGTGAGGGGAAGGGAGGAAAGTAACGGAGAGGAGAGAGAGAAGGAAGGCAAGGCGAGGAGGAGGAGGAGGAGGAGGAGGAGATGGAGAAGATAGTGAGGCGGGATTAGTTGATGAATGGGGGAGTCAAGGGAGAGAGTTTACCTAAAGAGAGAGAGAGAGAGAGAGAGAGAGAGAGAGAGAGAGAGAGAGAGAGAGAGAGAGAGAGAGAGAGAGAGAGACACACACACACACACACACACACACACACACACACACACACACACACACACACACACACACACGAGAAGCGGAGGAGGAGGAGGAGGAGGAAACAAGGAAACAAGCTCCAGCGTGGGCCCAACCAAGCGACTCTCTAATTTTTCATTTTCCTCACTAATTATCCGAGGTTGTAATAGTTAAATGCAATAATTGTCTTTAAGAGGGCCGGGAGATTGTCCTGGGTACCTGCCTTGGCCAATCACAGCGATGGAACCCGTGCGCGCATGTTCCTCTCTCAACCAATAGGAGGCGAGGGAGAAGGCGGTGGCGGCGGCGGTGGTGGTGGCGGCGGCGGCGGTGGTGGTGGTGGTAGTGATGTCTCGTGTGTGTGTGTGTGTGTGTGTGTAAAAAAGAGAGAGAGAGAGAGAGAGAGAGAGAGAGAGAGAATATGAGGAGGCATGAGGAATGGGGTCAGCAAATTACAGATAGACTACATTCCACAACGAAGAGAGAAAAAAAAGAATGGAGTCCAGTGTTCTCTCTCTCTCTCTCTCTCTCTCTCTCTCTCTCTCTCTCTCTCTCTCTCTCTCTCTCTCTCTCTCCCACTCACACTCACTCACACTCACACACACACACACACACACACACACAGTAAAGAGAAGCAAAGAAAAAAAAACATAATTAAATAACATGCACAGACAGAACTCATTAATCAAAACAGCGGGAAAAAAACACAAAACAAAAACAAAACAAGACAAAAATCAGCAGCAAACCTTTAGCCAAACACGGACGGAAAGAGAAAAAAAAATACTCTCGCTACAGTTAGCAGATCGAAGAATGCATAATGGCAACTCAGCAGACTGACTAGAGAGAGGGCCATTATTTATACCAGGAGCAGGAGGAGGACGAGGACGAGGAGGACGAGGACGAGGAGCAGAAGTTAGAAGCGGGTGAGGACGGTGAAGAGGAGAAGGGTGAGAACAACGAGCAGGAAGAGGAAGAGGACGAGGAGAACGAGGAGGAGGAGCAGGAGAAGCAGAAAAAGGGGAAGGAAGACGAAATTAGGAGTGGCGAATGATAACGAAGGAATGAAAGGAAGGAAGAGAAAGACAAAGAACAGGCAGAAGACGAGAAGAAGACCGAAAGAAGGAGAAGGAAGGGGAACAGGAAGGAAAGGAAGACACGAAAGCAACAATGATGAATAGCTATGATTACGATTATGATAAAGAAACGACGGTGGAATAGAAGGAAGGAAGGAACGAAGAACGGGAAAACGAAGAAAAAAGAACGAGGAGGGCGAGAAATAAGAAAGATAAAGATGAGGAACTGAAAATAGGGTGATAAATAAGAGAAAGACGATGATTATGAGGAAGAAAGCCTGAAAAAAATTTGAAAAGAAGAAAGAATTATGAGGAGGAGGAGGAGAAGAGCACGTAGGAGGAGGAGGAGGAGGAGGAGGAGGACACGGTCAGTTTAGTGCTGGCAGCCATCATCTTCACTGCTCAACAATGCAGCGTTGTATTATTTCACATTATGTTGGAAGGAAGGAGGGAGGGAGGGAGGGAAGAGCCGAGTGAAGGGCGGAGTAGGAGGAGGAGGAAAGCAGGAGACGTAGACGTATAGAGAGAAAGAAAAAAAAGATAATAAGAAAAAATGAAAAAAAATATACCTTAGGAAATATAGATTAAAGCATACATGATAGTTGAAAATATGAAAAAAGAGAAAGGTGAACATGGAATAGCAAAGAAAACAATTGAGTTAGGTTGGGTTAGGTTAGGTTAGGGAAGAAGGAAGATAAGGAGGAAAAATAAAAATAAACCTAAAAAAAGAAATTAAGATAAAAGAATACATGATAGACTAAAAATATGAAATGAAAAAGATGAACAAGGAGAAGCAAAGAAAATCAATTGTGTTAGGTTATGTTAAGTTAGATTAGGGTAGGTTAGGTTATTTTAGGGAATGAGAATGAAAATAAGGAGGAAAAAGAAAAATAAACCTAAGAAAAGAAATAAAGATAAAAGAATACATGATAGACTAAAAATATGAAATGAAAGAGATGAACAAGGAGAAGCAACGAAAATCAATTGTGTTAGGTTATGTTAAGTTAGATTAAGCTAGGTTAGGTTAGGTTAGGCATAGACTTCACAACTAGTTGACGGGAAATCTCTTCAGTCTTGGCGCGCTGGCTTCGCGTAAGGGGCCGATTGTTATGGCGACTTTCACTGCGACAACTCACACACGCGTTAAATCTTCAAGTTTTAGTGCACCAAGCAGGCAGGGGAGGTTCTAGAGTTGATTTGTCGAGGATTCAACCATAGCTTATATAAAAAACCATGTGCACTTTGAAAAAAAAAAAAATGGCAAATGGCAAATTTTGGGGTTGAAATTTGAAATCTTTTACGAATGAATGGATAATAGTGGCATAGGTTACGTAAGTTACGTTTTAGGTTAGGAAAAAAAAGAATGTTTGGTTAGTTGGTGGCTACATAACTCTCAGCAGTTCCCGCTGCAACACCACATTCTCTTCAGGTTGGGACGTGCAGGCCCCTGGACCCGGGCAGGCAGCAGAGGGGAGGACGACGACAGGATCTTCAGGCCCAGCTTGCCAGGGGAGCTGTGGCCGACCACCCGGACCTGCCGACGGGACGAGTTGCCTCGAGCTGGTCGACGGGGGAGAGCTGGAGACGGGCTGGCGGAAGCGAAGCGGCCATCTCCCACCCACCCATGGCGTCCTTCGGCCAGGAGGGCACACCTGGCCAACACCATCTTGCCCGCACATCAGCAGGTCCCTCTTCAAAGCTTGGTGCTAATTTCTCTCAACCTGACCTCGAAGCGAAGGAAGAACAGGAGCAAGCAGCTCTTGCAGGAGGCAGGAAGGAGATTGCGAGGAACAGGGACGTGTACAGTCCAGAAAACGCTGACCTGCCATGTCAAAGGCCAAACCAAAAAGGCTAAAGGAATCAGGGACGCCAGATAGCAAGACGTGCTGCGCTGATAGGCTTAGTGAATTCAACCAAAATAAGTTGTGATTGTATATAGAAAATGAATATTTTGCTTTATTAGGGAACGACTTTGAATTTTTGATACCGCTGCTCATGGGAGACTCATATATGTCTAAAGGGTGCCTGTTTTAGTTTCGTCTATGGGTTAGGTTAGGGAAGGAGAAGGTTAGGTTAGGTAAGGTTGAGGAATAAGGATAAGGAGGAAAGAAAAATTAACCTAAGGAAAGAAATAAAGATAAAAAGATACACGATAGATAAAAAATACCAAATGAAAAAGACAAACATGAAAAAGCAAAGAAAATCAATTGAGTTAGGTTAGGTTAGGGAAAGAAAAGGAGGAATAGGAGGAAAGAAAAATTAACCTTAGGAAAGAAATAAAGATAAAAAGATACACGATAGATAAAAAATACCAAATGAAAAAGACAAACATGAAAAAGCAAAGAAAATCAATTGAGTCAGGTTAGGTTAGGGAAAGAAAAGGAGGAATAGGAGGAAAGAAAAATGAACCTAAGGAAAGAAATAAGATAAAAAGATACACGATAGATAAAAATACCAAAAGAAAAAACATGAAAAAGCAAATAAAATCGATTGACTTAGGTTAGGTTAGGTTAAGTTAGGTTAGGTTAGGTTAGGGAGATAAGGAGGAAATATGAAAAAAATATACCTTAGAAAAATAAAGACAAAATACATGATAGACAAAAATACCAAATGAAAAAGACAAACACGGCAAAGCAAAAGGAAACCAATTGAGTTATAAGACATGAAAGAGTTATGAGCTGGAGTAAAACACGAATAAAAAGATAGTTTGGGGAATACAATGAAATGACATGAAAAGGTATAATGCGCGTCATATAAATGGATGAGTTTATACATAAAAAAGTTGATTTCTGAGAAGCAGCGACTTTATGGGGACTATGGTAGATGGGAATGTTTATGGGGAAGGTAAAAAAAGGAATGTAGAGGGGATAAAGAAGGAGGAGGAGGAGGGTAAACAGGATAAAGAGGAGTAGGAAGAAGGGGAAGTAAAAGATAAGAGAAACTATAATAATTGGAAACATTGAAATAAAAAAAAAAGAATCTAGAGGGAAAGAGGAGGATAGAGAAGGAGAAGGAAAAGGAGGATGAAGAAGATGGTAAACAGGAGAAAGAGGAATAGGAAAATGTGGAAATAAAAGATAAGAGAAACCGTAATAATTGGAAACAGAAATAATAAAAAAAAAGAATCTAGAGGGAAAGAGGAAGATAGAGAAGGAGGGGGAAAAGGAGAATGAAGAGGATTATAAAAAGGAGAAAGAGGAGTAGAAAGAAGTGGAAGAAAAAGGAAAGAAGAGAAAGTAGAATAATAGGAAACATAGAAATAATAATAAAAAAAACGAATCTAGAGGGAAAGAGGAGGACAGAGATGGAGGTGGAAAAGGAGGATGAAGAGGATGATAATCAGGAGAAAGGTGAGTAGGAAGAATTGGAAGTAAAAGGTAATAAGAGAAAGTATAATAATAGGAAACAGAAATAATAAAAAAAACGAATCTAGAGGGAAAGCCGAGGATAGAGAAGGAGGAGGAAAAGGAGGATGAAGAGAATGAGAAAAAAGAGAAAGAGGAATAGAAAGAAGTGGAAGTAAAAGATAAGAGGAGAAAATATAATAATAGGAAACATAGAAATAATTAAAATAAAACAAATCGAGAGGGAAAGAGGAGGACAGAGAAGGAGGAGGAAAAGGAGGATGAAGAGGATGATAAACAGGAGAAAAAGGAGTAGGAAGAAGGGGAAGTAAAAGATTAGAGAAACCATAATAACTGGAAACATAGAAATAATAAAAAAAAACGAATCTAGAGGGAAAGAGGAGGATAGAGAAGGAGGAGAAAAAGGAGGATGAAGAGGATGATAAACAGGAGAAAGAGGAGTAGGAAGAAGGGGGAGTAAAAGATAAGAAGAGAAACTATGATAACAGGAAACATGGAAATAATAAAAGAGAATGTATAAGGGAAGCAGGAGGAAAGGGAAGAGAATATAGAGGAGGAAGGAAATGAGAAACAGGAGAAAGAGGAATAGGAAGAAGAAACGGATATAGAGGGGAAGTAGATAAACTATAACAACAAAACTGAATAATCAAACATGGAAATCAGAAAATATGCTAAAAAAATGTCGTTGTAACGGGAAAAAAATGGTAAGAAGAAAAAAATGATAATGAGAACTAGAGAAAAAAACGCAAATGAGAAAAACTAAACACACAAAGAGACTTACACGGACTCATTATCCACCAAGGAAGAACCAAAAACAACCACATAATTTAAGAAGAAACAAAAAATAGTGCAAAAAAAGAGACGAAAACTGAAATGATTGTGCAAAAGAGAGACAAATATAGGAAACAGGGAAAAGAAGTAGAGGAAGATAACTCAGAAGAAGGAGAGAAGGAGAGCGAAGTGAGAAGACGAAGAGGAGGAGGACGGAGAAGAAGAAGAGAAGGCGGAGGACGAGGAGGAGGAGGAGGAGTAGGAGTTGACATTCTAAAGCGAGGAGAAGGGACGTTGGTTATTCATACTAAGAAACGTCTGGCCGCAGTTTTGTTGACGGCTCGGGAGTTAATTATGAGGCTGATGATTAACCGGCAGGAGGAGGAGGAAGAAGAGGAAGAGGAGGAGGAGGAGGAGGCTGGGTTGTCGCCGCCGTTATAAGTGATATCGCTCCCCCAAGTTCTCCGGCGTGAAACTTTCAACACTTCTGATTGTCTTGATCTAGTATGGAGACAGATAATCGATAAGTCCATCTCAGTGACTCTCTCTCTCTCTCTCATGGAAAACATCAGAAACATCACCGATCGCATTTTATTTTGATCTTCGCTGAACCAAAAAGGAAAGGAAGAGGAAAGAAGAAGGGAATGTATGAACAAGAAGAAAGGAAAAAGAAGGGAATATGGAGGCAAGAAGAAAAGGGAAAAGAAAAAAAAGTGTTGAAGGACGGTGAAAAGTGGAAGGGAAATAATTATAGAAAGTGGAAAAAGAGAATGGAAAGAGAACGAAAGATGGAGATAATGGTATAAACAAGCTAAAAAATGTAAAAAAACAGAGGGAAAGTAAATGAGGATGAGAAAACGGATATGAGAAAGAAAGGAGAACAGGCATAAAGAAAAATGGGAGAAAAATAATGAAAAACGGAGAAGAGAAAGAAGGAAAACAAACGAAAAGGGAGAAATAAGAAAAACAATAATAACAGGCAATAAAAAAGAAAAAAGAAAGAAAGAAAAACATAAAAGAACCAAAACTCTCTCTCTCTCTCTCTCTCTCTCTCTCTCTCTCTCTCTCTCCTTTCTCTCTCTTCCATTTCCCTCATTCAATCTTACTTTTACATCTAATAAGAGAGGAGTGGTTATTAGGCCTATGCAGGAGGGAGAAGAGGAGGAAGTGAGGAGGAGGAAGAGGAGGGTGAGCAGAAGCAAATCGAGGAGGAGGAGGAGGAGGAGGAGCAACATGGTGAGGAGTTCATTAAGATATGGAAGGTTCTGATCCTCTCATTACCTGCAGTGGGTTCCTCATTCTCCATCATCATTGTTTTATTTTCCCGCAGCGGTGGTGGTGGTGAAGGTGGTGGTGGTGGTGGTGGTGGTGGTGATGGAGGTGGTGGTGGTGGTAAGGGTGGTGATGCGCTCTCTCTCTCTCTCTCTCACTTTTCTTCTACGTATTTTCCTCCTTGCATCATCATTTTTTCCTTTGTTCCTTCCTCCTTCCTTCATTTCATCATTAGTTCAATTTGCATCTCTTTCCTTCAGCCTAACCTTCCTTTTTTTCTTCTCTTCTTCTTCCATCTTCGTTTTCCGTTTTGTCTCTCCCTCTTTCTTCTCTTCCCATTTCTATCGTCTTCCTCAGCTTTCTTTTTTTTCTCTTCCTCCTCCTTATTTCTTCTTCCTTCTTCATCTCTTCCTACTTCTACTTCCTCGTTCTTCTTTTTATTTTCCTTCTCCTCTTTCCTTTTCCATTCTTCACTCCTTACTCCTACTTCCCCTTTTTTTTCATTTTCCTCCTTCTTTGCCACTTCTTCTATTCCTCCCTTCCTTCTCCTTTTCTTCCTCCTCCCTCCTCCTCCTCCTCCTCCTTCTCCCCCTCCTTCCTCCTCCTCCTCCTCCTCCTCCTCCTCCTCCCCCCTCAAGCTAGGCGTCTGGATCTCCCTCCAAAACATTCCTTCATTTTGATTAATGTCTGTAATAATTTTAACTCAGAATTCTTACTCACGTCGGCTCCCTAACCCAGCCTGTGTTATTCTCTCTCTCTCTCTCTCTCTCTCTCTCTCTCTCTCTCTCTCTCTCTCTCTCTCTCTCTCGTATTTGCGTTTTTCTTGCTTCTAAGTGAGTTATTCATTCGTTTTCTTCTTTTTTTACTTTCTTTTTGTCTTTTCCTTTTCAATTCCTTCGATGCAATAAATTTCTAACCTCAAGGAATCTCAATATTCTTCATAGTTTTCATTTGTTTTCGTTTGTTTTCATTTTCACGCACAAAGAGAAACGTTATCTGTGACTGGTCGATCTTTAAAGGCCGTGGACCAATGAATGACTGACTCGTCCTTTCTCGCACATGATAAGAAAAGAATGATTATCTCGCACAACAAAAATATTGATAACGATACATTATTCTCTCTCTCTCTCTCTCTCTCTCTCTCTCTCTCTCTCTCTCTCTCTCTCTCTCGCTCGCTCGCTCGCACGCGCACGCACACACACACACACAAAAAAAAAGATGTCAAGGTTCACTGATCACATTTTTTCTTATGCTATATTTTGACATACTGATAAGAGGAGGAGGAGGAGGAGGAGGAGGAGAAGGAGCGATGGAGAATAAATGAATGGGAAGGGAAAGGAGAGAAGGAAGGGATGGAGGAGAGAGAAGTACAGAAAAAAGATGAATGGGGAAGGAAGGGTGAAAAAGAGGGAATGGAAGGAGGGATGGAAAGAGATGAATGGGAGGGAAGGGAGAGCAGAAAAAGATAGACAGTGATGGATAGGGATGGATAGGAAAAGGATGGATGGAGACGGAAGGGATGTAGGAGGGAGAGACCAAGAAAGAGATGAACTGAAGGTAAAGGAAGGGAAGGGAGAGAAGGAAGAGGAGGAAGGAAGTGGAAAGACAGATAGAGAAGGGAGGGCTGGAGAAGGAAGGAGGGACGGAGGAAGACATGAATGGGAGGGGAAGGGACAGAAGAAAATGAAGGAAAGGAAAAGGAAAGACGGATAGGGAAAAGAGATATGAAGGAGAAAGGGACACAGAAAGAGATGAATGTAAGGAGATTGTAGAGAAGGAAGGGAAGGAAAGGGAAGAGGCAAGACGGATAGAGAAGGGAGAGATGGAAGAGGGAGGATTGAAAAAGGGATAAATGGGAGGGAATGGAGAGAAAGAAGGGATGGAGAAGGGAAAGATAGAGATATAAATGAAATGGGAGGGAAAAAGAGAGAAGGAAGGGAAGGAAAGGGAAGAAACAAGACGGATAGAGAAGGGAGAGATGGAGGAGGGAGGGATGAAGAAGAGATAAATGGGAGGGAAGGAAAAGAAGGAAAGGATGGAGGAGGGAAAGATGGAGATATAAATGAAATGGGAGGGAAAAAGAGAGAAGGAAGGGAAGGAAAGGGAAGAAACAAGACGGACAGAGAAGGGAGAGATGGAGTAGGGAGGGAGGAAGAAGAGATAAATGGAAGAGAAAGGAGAGAAGGAAGGGGTGGAGGAGGGAAATATGGAGATAAAAATGAAATGGGAGGGACAAAGAGAGAAGGAAGGGAAGGAAAGGGAAGAGGCAAGACGGATAGAGAAGGGAGAGATGGAGTAGGGAGGGTTGAAGAAGAGATAAATGGGAGGGAAGGGAAAGAAGGAAAGGATGGAGGAGGGAAAGATAGAGATAGAAATGAAATGGGAGGGAAAAAGAGAGAAGGAAGGGAAGGAAAGGGAGAGATGGAGGAGGGAGGGTTGAAGAAGAGATAAATGGGAGGGAAGGGGGAGAAGGAAGGGAGGGGGATAATGCTCTCTGCTGTACTGATAAGCAAGACGTACGCCCCGATCCCTTTTTTATGCTCCTCACTGGTTTATTTCATTATAAATTCGCTTTTGAATAATCCAAGTTGTATCATATTTCACCAAAGCTTTATGGAGGAAAGAGGGAAGGAAGGAATGGAGGGAGATGGAGGGGAGAAGGAGGAGGGATGGAGGGAGATGGAGGGACTCTTAAAAGGCAGAAGGAGGGAGTGAGGGAGGAATGAATGGGCGAAGGCAAGGAGGGAGAAAGTAATGAAGGAGGAGGAGGAGGAGGAGGAGGAGGCGGAGGAGGAGGAGGAGGAGAAGGAAGAGGAGGAGGAGGAGGAGGAGGAGGAGAAGGAGGAGGAGGAATTGGAGGAGGAGGAGGAGGAGGAGGAGGAGGAGGAGGAGGAGGAGGAGAAATCAAGAAACAAAACGATAATAGGATGGAGAGAGAGAGAGAGAGAGAGAGAGAGAGAGAGAGAGAGAGAGAGAGAGAGAGAGAGAGAGAGACGAACAACTTATCTTTCAAAACTTACAGCAATTTCCTTTTTGACAGCAACATCGCTATCAAAAACCTCTCATAAAGATAAAGAAATAATGCATGATAAGAATAGTGAAAGATTAGAAGAAACTTAAGAGACGAAGCATAACTAACCCACTAACCAAATTAGCATCATATTCTTAGTCGTTGATTGAATAACTTAAGTAAACCATAAAATAAATATATGTATGTGTGTGAAAATCCTGCGTCAGTTGAAATAATGACATCTAATAAATTTTAACACCCACCAACGTCAATAACATCTTACAGTAACCAGAGAAGAACAGTTTAGGGCTTTGTTAGTGTTGTTTATCTATTAAGAGTAACATGATATAACAATTCAATATTCTTTCACACACACAGTTCATTCACTTCATCTTTCATAAATACATCAATATCTCCATCAACTTTTTCCATTACGCCTCAAGTTAATCCACTAGCCATTATCATTTATATCCATCAAAAATAACATCATATAACAAGCCAATATCCTCTCACACTAACAGCTCACCCATCATAAATACGTCAATCTCCATCATTTCTTTCTATTACGCCTAAAGTTCATCTACAAGCCACGGAGCACAATGTAAGGAAGACAATACGTAATCATGAAAATCTTACCAAGTCTCAGGGCGCCGTTACGTCATCTTTTTGTGCGCTACCCAGAACGGTCGGCCAGAAGGAACATGCAAGTTGTATTAGGCTTCCAGAAAAGACGTCGAACCGGAGCTACTATGAGAAAACACGCACCTGTGAATTTGGGAGAGGGAGGTTAGAGAAAAATAATCAGCGGTAAAAAAAACTACAGGTAATTATTTAGTGGAGAATAAGGTGAGGTAAAGTTAATTAAAAGATGATGTGAAAAAGAAAAATAGGCAGAGAATATATGTAAACGTAGGTAAATGGGAATATGATAGAGAGAGGGAGACTGAAAATAGAGGAAGACTAGGGAACGATATTATATAGTGGAGAATAAGGTAAGATAGAGGTAACTGAAGGAGATAAAGGAAAATAGACCAATTATATGTGTAAAACTAAGCAAAGGGAAATAAAACAAAACAAAAATAAAGAAAGATTATAAAAAGAAATTAACAACAGAACAACGAATTTAACGAGAAGCGAACGAAGAACATAAATGGAAGGTTACCAAAGAAGATGAAACAAAAGGTAACTAAACGGTAACCTCGTGTTCAGAGAGCAGACACTAATTAAAGGTAAGAATAGGTAAGGTAAGGAAAGGTAAGGTAAAGGAAAGGTAAAAAAATTCAACGAGGAACGTTTAATAAAAACTGTTACCAATTAAGGATGATCAAAAGTAACAACAAAAATAGACAATAAGTAAAAATCGAATCTACATTGAACGAAAACTAACCGAACGTAAACTAAAGGTAAAGAAACCGAACATAACTAGGAGAAAAAAAAATCACCCGAACATCAACAGAAACTAAGTAAATAAAAATTACACGAACACACGAGACGTCTCCCTCATCTTCCCTCCCTCCCTTCCTTCCTTCCCTCCCTTTCCTCCCTTCATTTACCCTCCCTCCCT
The DNA here is from genome assembly GCF_024679095.1 of Eriocheir sinensis. Taxonomy (NCBI): domain Eukaryota; kingdom Metazoa; phylum Arthropoda; class Malacostraca; order Decapoda; family Varunidae; genus Eriocheir; species Eriocheir sinensis. Next base: position 14,505,527 of record NC_066513.1, on the reverse strand, counting down.
CCCTCCCTTCCTTCCTTCCTACCTTCCATTCCTCCTTCCATTCCTCACTCATTCACCTTTCCTTCACTTCTAACTTCCCTCCCCCAATCCCCTCCTTCCTTCCTTCCATTTCTCCCTCCTTTCCTTTCCCTCATCTTCCCTCCCTCCCTTCCTTCCTTTCTTCCCTTCTCCCTCATTCACCTTTCCTTCCTCCATTACACCTCGCCCTCCTTCCTTCCCTCCCCCTCATTTTCCCTCTATTCCTTCCGCCAATCCCCCCGCTTCTTCCTTCCCTCCGTTCCTACCTTCCTCCATCATTCACCTTTCCTTCCTCCATTACAACTCGCCCTCCGTCCTTCCCTCCCCCTCATCTTCCCTCCCTCCCTTCCCTCCCTTCCCTTCTTCCTTCCTTCCTTTCCTCTCTCCCTCATTCACCTTTCCTTCCTCCATTACACCTCGCCCTCCTTCCTTCCCTCCTCCTCATCTTCCCTCCCTCCCTTTCCTCCCTTCCCTTCTTCCTTCCTTCCTTCCCTCTCTCCCTCATTCACCTTTCCTTCCGCCATTACATCCAGCCCTCCTGCCTTCCCTCCCCCTCCTCCCCCACCCTTCCTCCCTTTCCTCCTTCCCTCCCTCCCTCCCTCAATGAGAACCGAGCCAGCTGGACGTCAATCTATAATGTAGGGAAGATGTAAACATTAAGTAATGAAAGAGAAGTAAATTATTCCACGCAGGAGTGATGGCGGGTGACAGTCTGGGCCGAGGCGGTGGTGGTGGTGGGGGGGGGGGGGGGGTAGTGGTAGTGTGGTTGTGGTAGTATTGGTGGTGGTCGTTAGCATGATTGTGGTGATAATGGTGAAGATGATGTAGTGGTGGTGGTGGTGGTGATGGTAGGGGTGGTCAAAGTGGTGATTGTGGTGACAGAGGAAATGGTGATGATGGTGGTGATGACGAAGTTGGTGGTGATGGTAGTGGTGTTAGTGGTGGTGGTGATGTTACTATGAGCCATATCAAAAGAGAACTAAAAGGGGTGGTAGATTATGTAACACCGGAATAAAAATAATGATAGTAATTATAACAATGACAATAATAGCAATAGTAGTGGTAGTAGTAGCAATAAAAAGTACCACCAACAATAGCATAAATAGAATAACAGAATTAGTAGTAGTAGCAGTAGCAGCAGAGACAGCGGCGGTGATGAATTGATATGTGGTGGTGGAGGTGGAGGTGTTGGAGGTGGTGATAACGGGTGTATTATTGGCGGTAATGGTGGTGGAAGGCTTGACAATGGTGGTCGGGGTAAAAGTTTCATGAGCCCCAGTGAAGGAATGTTATCACTTATGGAGGCGATGGTGGCAAGGAGTAATGGAGGTGGTTGTGGAGGTGATGATGATGGGAGAACACAGCGAGGGGGGTGCTTAAAAGTGCAGGAGGAGTGATTGGTGATGGTGTTGGTGGTGTTGATAGCGGTGGTGGTGGTGGGTTTTGATGAAGGTAAACGAGGTAAAGACAGCGTAACAGTGAAAGCGTTAACGGTATCAGTGAAGTTAGTTACCGTTGATGAGAATACATAGAAAAGAATAAACAAACAAAAACGAAGAGACAGACATTTTGAGAAAGCAGATGGAGATAGTCAGTGTAGCAGAGGATAAATATAAATAAATAAATAAACACACGCGGAGAGTCAGAGATGAGAAAGAATGTATATTAGACACAATACAAGAACAAAATAACAAACACAAGCGAAAGAAGTGAACAAAACAAAAACCTATAAAAATAACAAACAAATACCACAATAACACAAATCAGAGAACAAAACAAAACAACATAAAAAAACAATATTCCTAACCGCAAAACAAACACCGCAACATTAATCAACCAACACCCACACAAACACCCACACACAAAAAAGCATGTCATTACCCAACCTTAACACCTTCAGCGCTTCCCTTCCGTCACCCTTTATTTCACACAGGTAAGTAAAGTCCCTCAACCACACACCTGGCGTTCCCCCCCCCCCCACACACACACAGGTAAAGGTGGCCCAGGTGAACGCTAAAGCCCTCTGTGTGTGTGTGTGTGTGTGTGTGTGTGTGTGTGTGTGTGTGTGTGTGTGAGGAACCTTTTACATTAAACGAGACGCTAAATGTTTTACGCAGCTCTGGAATTATGGCCAAAAGTTAAGAGGAAGATAAATCATTCGTGAGGGTATTGATTCCTCCTCTTCTCTCTCTCTCTCTCTCTCTCTCTCTGGCTCTCTCGCTCTCACGCACACGCACACACACACACACACACACACACACACACACACACACATCTCTTTAGGCATCCCTCTAGCTTACCTCTCTCTCACTCTCACTCTCTCACTCTCTCTCCTCTTATTTCTTTCCTCGCATCCCTATCCTCTCCACCTTTCTCTATCTTTCCTCACTGCTCCCCTTCAACCCTACCCCACCCTCCTCCTCCTCCTCCTTCTCCCCATCTTCTTCCTCCTCGTCCTCCTCCACCTCCTCCTCCTTCTCCTCCTCCTCCTGCCGTAGAAGAAAGCCCCTTGGAGGAGGTATTAACCCCTTCAGATCCTCTTTGGTGTGTCGGCGGCCTCTGTGTGTGTGTGACCCGCCGGCGAGGAGTCATCCCTTTATGCTGGCCACACAGAGGTCAGGGAGGAGGAGGAGGAGGAGGAGGAGGAGGAGGAGGTAAAGTAGCTCGGACGACCCTTCACTGACCCAGCTTCGCCTTCGTCAGAGAGAGAGAGAGGGGGGTGGGGTGGGGTTGAAGGCGTTCTTTTGGTTATTCTTGCTTAGGACTACAGCATTTTCCTCTCTTTCTCTTTATCCTTCCTCTCTTTTTTTTTCTCTCTCCTCTCTGTCTCTCTCGTTCTCTTCTATTTCTACTTTCTCTTCTTCTCTCTTTTTGGTTATTCTTCCTTTCGACTAAAACATTTTCCTTCCTCTCTCTACTTCTCTTTTTAACATTCGTCTCTCTCTCTCTCTCCCTTTCTCTCTCTCTTCTCTCTCTCTCTCTCTCTCTCTCTCTCTCTCTCTCTCTCTCTCTCTCTCTCTCTCTCTTTTTTATCTCTCTCTATATACAACTACAACATTTTCATTCCCTCTCTCTCTCTTTCCTCTCTCACGCTTATCTCTCTCTTCCTCTCTCTTGTCTCTCTCTCCTAAGGTGTCATAAGCTTCACACACACCCACAGTCTCGAGGCCTCACCTGTACACCCACAAACAAAAAAATAGTAAAGTCACACCTGCAAACACCGAATTCCTCGCCTCCTCTCTCTTGGATTTCCACGCCGTATGAATTGCGACACACACACATGACCGCGACATGAATTCCTTACCTCTTTTATCGTATTTCCTCGGATGCATTTTTCTCTCTTTACTTTAGCGACCAGACCCGAAAAAAATGCACCTCGGGAAAAATAAAAATTGGGAGGCGTGGACGAGGAGGAACCAGAGGAGGAGGAGGACGGGGTGAAAGAAGGGGGACAAAGGGGGAGGCCAAAAAAGATAGAAGAAAACCTTGAAATGAACTCGACCCGGCAGCCTCTCTAACATTAAGCTCATCAGTAAAGACTTAACTATGTTTACTCTTAATATCTGAGCTCCTTGTATTCCCTAAGCCCACCTAATATATCAAGAATATTAGTTTGAATCCGATTACGGGCGCGTGCAGGGGAAGAGGGAGAAGGAAAGCGGGCGAGGGGAAAAGAAGGATAAGGGGAGAGGGGGAGAGAAGGAAGAAGAGGGAGAATGGAATAAAAAGGAGCTATGGGGGAAGACGGATAGGGAGTGAAGGGGGAGAAGAGGAAGAGGGAGAATGAAAGGAGGCAAAGGAAAGGAAGGGTAGAGAGTGAGAAGGAGAAATGAAAGGGAAGTAAGGGAAGGAGAACGAGAAGAAAAGGGAGCAATGGGAAAAAGATAGAAATAATGAGAAGGAGAAAAGGAAGACGAAAGAAAGGCAAAGGATGGAGAAGAAGAATTGGAGTAAAGACATAGAGGGAGAAGGAAAGAAGAGAAGAAAAAGATAGGGACTGAGAGAGAGAGAGAAGGAAGAGGAATGAATGGAGTAGAACAGAAAGAAAAAGGAAGGTATGGGAGGAAAGAAGGAAGGAAAGGAAAGTGGAGAGAAGGTAGAAGAGAGGAGGGAGGGAAGGAGGAAAGGGGAGGAGCATAATGAGGGAGTGATGGAAGAGGGTTTGGAAAAGGAAAAAAGGGTTGTGTTGAGTAATGTGTGTGTGTGTGTGTGTGTGTGTGTGTGTGTGTGTGTGTGTGTGTGTGTGTGTGTGTGTGTGTGTGTGTGTGTGTGTGTGTGTTTGTGTGTGTGTGTGTTAGATCAGTTTCTCAGTATTTACGAGTATTTCGGAGTTACGTTTAAATACATACACATAATTTTGTTCATCTTATTGTCGTTGCTGTACATGTTCCAACACGTTATGTGGGTAACGGGAAACAATACCAAAGAATAACAAAAGAAATACAATCAGACTTTTTAAATACCTAGAGTACATTTTCTAAGCATGGTAATAACTTTTAGCCGATGTTTTGCTGTAGTTATATAATCACGTCAAATAAATATCCGTAGGCGTCACACATTAAAAAAAAAGATCATACTTCATGTGTTTGGAATTTAAGAAATGTCAAAGTGTAAAAATGAAAAACAAAACAATATTACCATCCTTATTATCTATGTCATCATTATTATTTTCTTCCTCTTCTCTTTCTTGTTTCTTTTTCACTGACTATTATTTTCTTCCTCTTCTCTTTTTATTATTTCCTTCTTCCTCTTCTCTTTCTCATTATTTTTTCACTCACTATTATTTTCTTCCTCTTCTCTTTTTTATTATTTTCTTCTTCCTCTTCTCTTTCCCATTACTTTTTCATTCACTATTATTTTCTTCCTCTTCTCTTTTTATTATTTCCTTCTTCCTCTTCTCTTTCTCATTATTTTTTCATTCACTATTATTTTCTTCCTCTTCTCTTTTTTTATTATTTTCTTCTTCCTCTTCTCTTTCTCATTATTTTTTCACTCACTATTATTTTCTTCCTCTTCTCTTTTTTATTATTTCCTTCTTCCTCTTCTCTTTCTCATTATTTTTTCATTCACTATTATTTTCTTCCTCTTCTCTTTTTTATTATTTTCTTCTTCCTCTTCTCTTTCCCATTACTTTTTCATTCACTATTATTTTCTTCCTCTTCTCTTTTTATTATTTCCTTCTTCCTCTTCTCTTTCTCATTATTTTTTCATACACTATTATTTTCTTCCTCTTCTCTTTTTTATTATTTTCTTCTTCCTCTTCTCTTTCTCATTATTTTTTCATTCACTATTATTTTCTTCCTCTTCTCTTTTTTATTATTTTCTTCTTCCTCTTCTCTTTCCCATTACTTTTTCATTCACTATTATTTTCTTCCTCTTCTCTTTTTTATTATTTTCTTCTTCCTCTTCTCTTTCTCATTACTTTCTCATTCACTATTATTTTCTTCCTCTTCTCTTTTTATTATTTCCTTCTTCCTCTTCTCTTTCTCATTATTTTTTCACTCACTATTATTTTCTTCCTCTTCTCTTTTTTATTATTTTCTTCTTCCTCTTCTCTTTCCCATTATTTTTTCACTCATTATTATTTTCTTCCTCTTCTCTTTTAATTATTTTCTTCTTTCTCTTCTCTTTCTTATTACTTTTTCACTAACTATTATTTTCTTCCTCTTCTCTTTTTTTATTATTTTCTTCTTTCTCTTCTCTTTCTCATTACTTTTTCACTCACTATTATTTTCTTCCTCTTCTCTTTTAATTATTTTCTTCTTTCTCATCTCTTTCCCATTACTTTTTCACTTACAGTTATTTTCTTCTTCTTCTCCTTCTTACTTTTCACTTATTATTATTTTCTTGTTCCTCTTCTCTTTCTCATTACTCTTTCACTTACTACTATTCTTCTTCCCCTTTTCATTCTTATTACTATTTTCACACCTACGCCATCATCGCCCACAGTCACTCCTTATTCCCCACTTTCAATCTAGTTTCCCTTCCGCTCCGCATCATTTCCCCCTTTTTATTTCTCTCTCACTCTCTCACTTGAAGGACAGTTACAATCTTTTAAACATTACGCTTTCTTTCTCTCATCATTTAACCTCCTTTTTTTCTGCCATTCTTATCACTTCACCTTCATTTTTTTTCCCCGCTCCCTCGCTTCCTTCAACACACACACACACACACACACACACACACACACACACACACACACGTCACACAGGAGCCCAAAACAACGTCTCCCTTCACGGTATTTCTCAAACGAGTCAACGCAAGAAAAGAACTCAAACAAAACACTTCCAAAATGCCCCCCCCCCATCGCCCCCCTCTGCCCCCTCTCTTCCTCTTCCTCACCCCTTTCCTCCCTTCCCGGCTCTCCCTTACCCCCCTTCAGAAGTCTCGTGTCACCGGCCAGATTTTTATCAACTGTCACTTCGCCGCTACAGGTAGGGGGCCGCCGAGACACCTGACTGACGTATTTAAACATTGCTACTCGTACGGGCCTTCCCTTGCCTCCCCTTACCTTGCCTACCCTTACCACCCTTCAGCACCCTTACCCCATGCCTACCCTTCCTTCCCCTTGTTCTTCTTCTTCTTGTTTTGTTGTTGTTCTTCTTCTTTCTTCTTCTTTATCCTCCTATTCATGACACTATATCTTTCTAGCCAGTCTTTCTTCTTTCACCTTTCTTTTACAATGCCTTAGTTTTCTTCCTCCCCTTCCCTCCATTTACCATCCTTACTCCTGCTTACTCTTCTTCTTCTTCTTCTTCTTCCTCTTCTTCCTATCCAGTCTTTCTTCCTTCTCCTTTGTTTTCCTATTTCTTCATTTTCTTTTTTCGTTCATGCAGTTTTTCCTTATCTACACGTTCTTTCTTTTCCTCTTACTCATCCACTCTCAAAAACTAAGTCCATCTCTCTCTTTCTTTCTTTCCCTCTCTCACCCTCTCTCCTCCTCCTCCTCCTCCTCCTCCACCTCCTACTCCTTCTCCTCCTCCTCCTCCTCCTCCTCCTCCTCCTCCTCCTCCTCCTCCGCCCTTCCTCGCTTCATGAGAACAAATGAAAAATGATAATGATGTCAGTTCTCATTGTTTCGCCGTTTAGAGGACCCAAGGACCTATCTTCGCCCGGGAAAAATTTGGTAGCCTTCAGAATCTCGCTTCGCATCGCTCGGACGGCGGCAAGAGTCACCGGCCGATGCCCTCTCCGACCCGCCCGCGTCCCGATCTCCCACAAAACACCTTCCCAGACCTTCATAACAGCCCCCTAAACGCCCCTTATCCCCCTAGAAGCTGCCTTGGGTCTGTATGAGGGTTTAAAGAGTGAGGAGAAATAAGTCGCAGGCGAGAGGTAACGGAGTGGAACGTAGCATATGAGAAAGGTGTAAGCCCTCTCCTCCTCCTCTTCTCCTCTTCTTCCTCCTCCTCCTCCTCTTCCTCCTCCTCCTCCTCCTCCTCTCCGGACACATCCTTTACGGTAACACTCCTGTGATAATGTCAAGTGGTTTCCTCTTCCTCTCTCTTTTTTAGCAATGTGTAGTGCGGACGAAATTTTAGGGGCGACTACGTAAAGTTCTGGAGCGGAAAAGAAAGAGGGAGAGAAAGGAGGAAAGAGTCAGAGGGGAAGGGAGAGAAAGGACGGCCGGGAAGGAGGGGGAGAGATGTATGAGGGAGGGAGGGAAGGCTTGTGTGTGTGTGTGTGTGTGTGTGTGTGTGTGTGTGTATCTATAAAAGTACTGAAGAACGCAACCTGAGGAAATCAGAGTACAGAAAAAAACACAAAAACGAAAAAATAAAGAAAAAAACAGAAAATCGTCAGGAAAGGGAAAAGGCAAACTAAAAAGAAACAGAGAAGAAAGAAAACAGAAGGACTGAAAATAGAAAAGCAGAAACGAAATAACAAAAATACGAAGAAGAAATAGAAAAAAAGAAAAGAAAAACATTGAAAGAAACAAAAACAAAATACTTCTCCTCTTTTCTTGAACTAAACTAAAAAGAAACAGAGAAAAAAAGGAAATAGAAAAACTGAAAATAGAAAAGCAGAAACAAGATAAAATAAAAAACGAAGAAAGGAAGGGAAAGAAAAAGAGAATAAGAGAGAAACAGCATAAAAATAAATCTTTTCCTCTTTTCTTCAACAAAACTAAAAAAAGACAAGAAAAAAGTGAAAATAGAAAAGTAGAAGTACGATAAAATAAAAGAGAGAGAGAGAGAGAGAGAGAGAGAGAGAGAGAGAGAGAGAGAGAGAGAGAGAGAGAGAGAGAGAGAGAGAGAGAGAGAGAGAGAGAGAGAGAGAGAGAGAGAGAGAGAGAGAGAGAGAGAGAGAGAGAGAGAGAGAGAGAGAGAGACAAACACAATTTTTTTTCCTCTTTTCTTGATGCGCACACGACCAAAAAAAAAAAAAAAAAAAAAAAAGACGGCTAACTGATAATAATAATAACGTTAATGAGGAGGACTCGTTTAAACAGGCAGGCAAGCAGGTAAGCAAGCAGGTGTCAACATACTAAGACGAGGAAAATTGCAGGTAGGTAAATTATTATTCGAGTTTAAAATGTGTGAAAAAAAATCTTGGAAAAACGCAAAAATTAAAAAAAATTAAAAATACATATTCCTGGGTAACAAAAATACGGAGAAGAAAAAGAAGGACAGAGAGAGAGAGAGAGAGAGAGAGAGAGAGAGAGAGAGAGAGAGAGAGAGAGAGAGAGAGAGAGAGAGAGAGAGAGAGAGAGAGAGAGAGAGAGAGAGAGAGAGAGAGAGAGAGAGAGAGAGAGAGAGAGAGAGAGAGAGAAAGCATAAACACAAAAACGCAGAACTTTTCACTCCTTTCTTGAACCACACGAGAAAAAAAAACTGACACTTAACTGATAATAATAATAATAATAATAATAATAATAATAATAATAATAATAATAATAATAATAATAATAATAATAATAATAATAATAATAATAATAATAATAATAATAATAATAATAATAATAATAATAACGTTAATGAGCAGGCAAGCAGGTGTCAACATACTAAGGAGAGGAAAATTGCAGGTAGGTACAGGTAAATTATCATGCGCACCTAACCGTGAAAAAAGAATCTTGGGAAAAAACGTAAAAAATTAAGAAAAAAAAAACATTCTTGGGTATATCACGTGAGGCGCCTCTTTCCCTGTTATTCATTTTCCTTCATTTTTTTCCTCGAAGCCAACAGCCACGGGAGGAAAAAATGAGGAGATTAGTAGCCGGGATTCTGTCTTTTTTCTTCTCTTTTTTTGATCCCTGGACATGCAGCTTATTTTTCTAGTATGAGGGGTTTTTTTTCTCTCTCTCTCACCCAACTAATAAATATTGAGGATAAGACCCCCGCGTGTTACATTATGAAAATACTGCAAGATGGGAAAGCAAAAAATATCCTGATCCGCTATTAAAAATGGAGCGGAAATTAAAACAAAAAGAAAGAAGGCTGATACAAAAAGCAAGACACACAAACAGACATAATGAAAATACTACGAGATTGAAAAAGCAAAAAATTATCCCGTTCCGTTATGAAAAATGGCAAAGTGGAATAGAAATAAAAAACAAAAACAAAGAGAAAGAAAGCTACTAAAAACAGAAAGACAAACAAACAGACATTATGAAAATCCTACAAAATTGAAAAAGCAAAAAAATATCCTGTTCCGTTATTAAAAATGGCAAAGTGGAATAGAAATAAAAACGAAGAGAAAAAGAGCTAATAAAAAAGAGAGAGAGACACACAAACAGACATTATGAAAATACTGCAAGACTGAAAAAGCAAAAAAGTTTCCTGTCCCGTTATTAAAAATGGAAAAGTGGAACAGAAATAAAAACGAAGAGAAAAAGAGCTAATAAAATAGAGAGAGAGACACACAAACAGACATAATGAAAATACTACGAGATTGAAAAAGCAAAAAAATATCCTGTTCCGTTATTAAAAATGGCAAAGTGGAACAGAAATAAAAACAAAGAGAAAGAAAACTAATAAAAACAGAAAGACACAAAAACAGACATAATGAAAATACTACGAGATTGAAAAAGCAAAAAAATATCCTGTTCCGTTATTAAAAATGGCAAGTGGAATAGATATAAAAACAAAGAGAAAGAAGGCTGATAAAAAGAGGAAGACACACAAAGAGACGTTGTGAAAATACTGCAAGATTGAAAAAGCAAAAAAAATATCCTATCCCGTTATTAAAAATGGAAAACTAGAATAGAAATAAAAACAAAGAGAAAGAAAGCTAAAGAAAAGAGGAAGACACACAAACAGACTGATGAAAATACTACAAGATGGAAAACGAAAAAAAATATCCTGTTCTGTTATAAAAAAAAGAGGAAAAATATATACACAAAGAAAGAACAATACTAAAAACAGAGACACAGACACACACACACACACACACACACACACACACACACACACACACACACACACACACACACACACACACACACACACACACACACACACACACACACACACCACATACACACACACACACACATAAAGAAAAAATAGAGATATATAAATGATAAATAAAGAGAGAGAGATTATACAGACACATAAATGCATAAAGAGACACAGACAGACAGAACAAGAGAGAGAGATATGAAACAAAACAAAAAATCCGCTAATCCAATGACAGACGAATGCAGATGTTAATCTATCAAATGGAAAAAAATTATGATAATCCTAATCGTATGTATATTATCAGAATAATTCTGCAGCACGTCACATGTCATATATACCATTATTAAGGCACACACACACGCACACGCACACACACACACACACACACACACACACACACACACACACACACGTTCATACATCTTTTTTTTCTAAGCATGTCTATAAGTATACACAAACACAAACTAGTAAAAACAATCAAATTACTAGGTCTCTCTCTCTCTCTCTCTCTCTCTCGTCAATCAGTCAGCTGTCTGTCACCTTTTTTGTTTGTTTCATTGTTTGTTTGTTTCTTCTCCTCAGGTGACATGTGCCTCTTCCTCTTAGCTACACCTGATTAACGCTCACCTGCCCCTCTTCCTCCTCCCCTCACCCCCTTCACCTGTCCCTCACCCTCTCCCTTCACCCTCTTCCTTGTTCCCCTTTATCCACATCATCCATTTTTTTTATACTCGTCTTCTCATTTTTTGTTTCTACCTCATCTATTTTTTTTTCATTTCTATCTTTTATCTTTCTCTTCCTTATGTGTTATCTACGTTTCATTATTCTTCTCCTCTTTCTTTTTTTCTTTGATTTCCTCTGTCTATTCCTCCTCTTCTCTCTCCCTCCATTCTCTAATTATTCCTCCTCCTTCTGTTCCATTATTCCTCCTCCTTCCATTCCTCTGTTCCTTTCATTAATTTCTGTTCTGCGTTCATCACATTCCCACAGCAAGCTTTCTCTTTCTCTTTCTCTCGCCAAACACACACATGCACACACAGACACACACACACACACAACATAAAAAAAACATCACCACACATCTCAGCCTTTCAGCATATATTCCAGCTTCTCTCTCATCCACCTTCACCTCCTCCTCTTCTTCCTCATCCACTCATCCATCTCCACCTCAACTCCTTCTGATCTCTCACCCATCACCTTCTAACTCATCACTATCTCCTCACGTCACCCATTCTTCACCCACTTGATCTATTTCACTCTCTGTTCAAGTTCTTTTTCATAGTCATCCATATTATTCCCCCATCACCATTATCCTTCACCCAGCTCACCATCTTTCCTCCGTCCACTCACTCACTCACTCATTAACGCCACTCATTCATCCATCACTTTCATATCTTCCTAAATACATCTTTCCTAAGACATCACCCATAATCATATACACTCCAAGTTCCCTAATTCATCCACCTGACTCACCCATATCCCTTCACTCCTTCACCAACCCCACGCATCCACCCATCTCTAATATGTCTTCGCCATCTCCCCAAATACGCGTTTCCTAGACCTTCACCCGCCAATACCAACCCTGCAAGCCAAGTTCCTACCCTTAGCAAGAGTCAGAGTCATCTACATCATTCAGCACGCTCCAGCCTTCACCCAGTTATTCATTATCACTACCCATTCACCCATCAATCCTCCCCATTTCCCCCATCTCCCTAAATACACGTTTCCCATGATCCCACCCGCTACCATACACACCCATTCCTCCACTAGTCACCCTCATCACCCTACTCATTCATTAACACCACCCATTCACCCATCCTCCCATCTACCTACACACCCCTTTCCTACACCATCACCCGCCAGCAGAGACCCTTCAACCACCAAGTTCTCCCCCATAACAAGCCCCGTTTCACCCACCCTCACCCACCACCAGAGACCCTTCAGCCACCAAGTTCTCCCCCATAACAAGCCCCGTTTCACCCACCCTCACCCGCCAGCAGAGACTCTTCAAACAGCAAGTTCTCGCCGGCAAGCAAGAGTTACCCCCATCAGCAGACGCTCCGCCGGTACACGCCTCGCCCACGCATCGCATCGCCTGACATGAAACCTCCCGCCATGAGAGCGCAACAAGCACGCCTGCGTTGACTCTAGCAGTGCCCCGCCGCCTCACAGCCTGCTCCGGCGCATCGGTGGGCGTGTCTCCCTCCCGCCTTCCCTCCCGGCCTTCCTCCCAGCGCCGCCCGGTCACATCACGCCCCAGGTTTCGTTCTCCGCCTTCCTCCCTCCCGCATGCCTCCCGCTCGGCCTCCCTCGCTGCCTACGGACGAAGGGAGGGTGCCGTGCGGGGTGGCGTGCGCTCTCTCCCACTCTCCCGCTCCCCCGCTTCCCCGTCGCCTCCTTCGTCTACATTCTGCCCCGCCCGGAGGTGCTGTGACTCCTGCTGGTGGTGTGTGTGTGTGTGTGTGTGTGTGTGTGTGTGTGTGTGTAGGGAGGACATGGGTTTTGTGGTTTTTTTCTCTTCAGGAATTTTGCATTTCTCTCTCTCTCTCTCTCTCTCTCTCTCTCTCTCTCTCTCTCATCTTTTCAATGGTTTCTTTGTTTATTTTCTTCTTTTTTTTTTGTTTGCGTTGTTTTTTTGGTTTTCGTTATGTCGCCCTAATTGTGTTTCGCATTTTTTTCCTTCTCCTTTACTTCACCATTCTCTTTCTTTACTCATTTTTTTCCTTCAGTTTCCTCCTCCTCTTCTTCTTCCTCCTCCTCTCCGCCAACTCCTCCTCCTCCTATTCTTTTTGTTTTGTCATTTTCTGTTTGAGCTTTTTTTTTTTTCTTCAAATACAGTTACTATTACTCTTTAGATTCACGTTAAATTATTATTATCAACATCATTACTATTATCATTACATTATCATCACCACTATACACATCATTGTTATTAGTGATGATGGTCTTTTCTTGTTGTTGTTTTTATTGATGTATACACTCTTTTTCTCTAAACTTCCATTGGCTTATACCTTGCTACCTACAAAGTCCCTGATTCCTTATATATCAAGGTGGGCACAGGGAACCACCTCACCTGTTCACACCTGCCCATAACGATTCCTTATACTACACACCTTTTTCTTACAGTTTATTTCCCTTTATTCGTGAAAACAGAACAAAACGGCGAACATCAGGACAGCATGACCCAGTTCACATTCAAATAAAATAAAGCGGGTGATGAATGCTTACAAGATATTCAAACTACAGAGTCAAGAATAAAACAACTAAATTCGAATCATGTGTCCATAAATAACAATGATGGGAAAGAAAAAACACTAGAGAAAAAGATGTGAAGAAGGAGGAGGAAGAGAAGGTAAAGAAGGAGAAGGAGGAGGAGGAAGAAGAGAAAGAGGAAGAGAATGAAGAGGACGTAGAGGAGGAGGAGGAGGAGGAGGGGGGGGAGGAAGAAGAAGAGGAGGAGGAGGTAGAAGACAGAAGAGTCATGCAGCTCTCCCTTACAACAGAGTAACTCGATCAGGGAGGAGTAGAAGCAGCAGGGAGGAGGAGGAGGAGGAGGAGGAGGAGGAGGAGGAGGAGGAGGAGGAGGAGGAGAAGCAACCCACTCCTCATCTTCGGTGGGGATCTGAGTGCCACATTTGGCGTCTGGGAGAAGGAGGAGGAGAAGTAGGGGGAGGAGGAGGAGTAGGAGGAAGAACGAAGAAGAATGGAGGAAGGAGGAGGAGGAGGAAGTTAGGAAGATATGATATACAGTAACAGTAAGAAGGAGAGGAGGAAGAGTGAGAGCAAAAGAAAGACATATGGGAAAAGAGAGAAGAGGGAATATTAAGAAAGAGAAGACAAGATGGCAGGAAGAGGCAAAGGATGCAGAGAGAAGAGAAGAAGGAGGAAGGAGGGAGAGGGGGAGGAGGAGGAGGAGGAGGAGGCGGCAGAGGAGGGGCCGTAACCCACTTAACCTGCCCAATCACCAGGCTCCGTTGAAATATGTCTCCTTCTATAATGAAACCGAGCACGGCTAACACAATACCGTCAGAATTATTACTCGGAGCAGCGCGAGGCCATTTCAGAGCGCGCGCCTCCCTCCCAAAATTTAGTTACACTGAAAGGAGAAATTTAATATTCCTTAATCTCATTACATTTCCATTATTCTGCAAGCCAAACGCGATTACTGAGGCATCCATGAGGGGCCCCAGGATAGACGGCGCGGCCCATTACATATCGCCGATGGAACTGACTCCGGGGCTTGCCAGGCGCCTCGATGTCTTATTTATGCACATTAGTCCGGCATATGAACACGTGATGCGAGCAGGGGAAATTAATAAAGGCCTCCACCACCACGTCTCAATGGAATTATAACTCTGCTCTCTGTCTGGCAGGAAGAGGAAAGGGAGCAGGAGTGAGAGGGGGAGGGGGATCTCTAGCAGGAGAAAGAGGAGGAGACGAAGAATAAGAGAGAGAGGAGAGGAGAGAGAGGTCTTCTGGTGAGTCTTGCGAGTGAGGAAAGGAACATGGAGGGGAGGGGGAAAAGGGAGGAGCAGGAGAAAGAGGAGGAAGTGGAGACGAAGAAGAAGAGAGAGAGGAGAGGAGAGAGAGGTCTTCTGGTGAGTCCTGCGAGTGAGAAAAGGAACAGTGTGCGTGTGTGTGTGCGTGTGCGTGTGTGCGTGTGGGGGGGGGGGGGGTCGGGGGGGTGCAGTATGTGGATAATATGCTTACAGAGTACGAATTATGAGGACGAAGGATGAGTGACGAGCCTAAAGCAAGTGAAGCGAGGGCTGAGGGAAGAAAGATGAGGAGGGAGGAGGAGGAGGAGGAGGAGGAGGAGGAGGAGGAGGAGGAGGAAAGCCAGGAGGAGGAAGAGCAGGAGGAGAAGGGGAAGAAGAAGCAGAAGGAGCCGGAAGAGAAAGAGGTGGAGGAGGAGTGGACGAAGAGAAAAAAAAGGTAAAAGAAAGAAAAAAGAAAAGGAAAAGAGAAACAGAGAAATAATAATGGAAACAACAGAAAGAAGCTAAGACACTAAGAATCATAAGAGTAGAAAACAAGAAAAATAAGTCGCAGAACAGACGAACAAGAGGTAAAGGAAAAGAGGATGGAAAGGAAGGAAACAAGGAAGAGGGGAATGATATCAAGGAGAAAAAGAAGTGGACAAAAGAGGGGGAAAAGGGTGACCTTACTTGACATAGAGGGGTACAGAAAAAGAGAACGAAAGAGGTAGAGAGAGAGTAAAGAGAAATAAAGAGCGGGCAGGTAGGGACAGGGCCAGGTGTCACAGTGATTGGCAATACCGGGCGAAATATTTTCCCAATAATACTTATATTTAATATTTTGCTCTCGACAATTTTTCACGACCCAGAACGCAATTACGCTGACACAGTCCTCAAATAACTTGTTTATCAACCTAACGGTAAATCATTAATTCCAAATTCCCATCCATATTAATAACGGCAGAAAGCGAACGGAACACAGCCGCACACGCAAAGCAAAAAATACATATAATGGACTACAGATTTAATTTGCTTTCAGAATTGGACAGTTTGAGTGAAAATGGAACCATTATTATAAGTAGACCATCGGTGGACCTCACATGGGAGGGAGGGGAGGGGAGGGGAGGAGGAGGGGAAGGGAAAAGGGGAAGGGATGAGGAGGAGAGGGATAGGGTGAGGGAGGAAAGAAGGAAGGGATTTGTGAATGAATGGATTGGAAAAAATGAGACTACAGCAATGGATGGAAGAAATGAAGGAAAGGGAGGATGAGGGGAAGGGAAAGGGGAGAGGGATGAGGAGGAGAGGGATAGGGTGAGGGAGGAAAGAAGGAAGGGATTTGTGAATGAGTGGAGTAGGAAAAAATGATACTACAGCAATGGATGGAAAAAATGAAGGAAAGGAAAGGGAGGATGGGGGGAAGGGAAAGGGGAAGGGATGAGGAGGAGTAGGATAGGGTGAGGGAGGAAAGAAGGAAGGGATTTGTGAATGAGTGCAGTAAGAAAAAAAAATGAGACTGTACAGCAATAGATGGAAGAAATTAAGGAAAGGGAGGATGAGAGAGGAGGAAAGGGATAGGGTGAGGGAGAGAAAAAGGAAAGGATTTCTGAATGAGTGAAGTAGGAAAAAATGAGACTGTACAGCAATGGACGGAAGAAATGAAGGAAAGAATGGATTTTAGGTATATCAAGAAAAACTGTGTGAGAAAAAGAGAAAGAGTAAACAGAAAAACAGACAAACAGAGACACACAAACACAAGAAAGGAAAGAATTTGTGAATGAGTGGAGAGACGAAAAAATATTAAACTGTGAAGCAATGGATGGAAAAAACGAAAGAAATTGTGAATAATATGAAAAGAAAGAGTGTAAAGGATTAAGAAAAGGAGAAAGACAGAGAAACAGAGACAAACAGACACATAGATAGGTGAAAAAAGGCAAAGAAAAAAGACATGAAGATAAAAGGAACTATACAGACCAATACTCAAGAAAGAAAAAAATATTTCTTGAAGGATAAAACACAAAACAAAATAACCAAAAAAACACACAATAAAACAGAAGATAAAGAAACATACAAAACAATAAAAAAACAAGAGAGAAAAAACGAAAAAAGAAGAAAGAAGAAAAAGAAAGAATACCCATATAAAGAAAAATATATATAGACATTGAGTGATAGAAAGAAAGAATGAAATGTAGAAAGAAAAATAGATGAATGAAGAAACACATACACAGATAAATACGTAAGTAGTTGAAAAGGGAAAGAAAGAAGAGAAGAGAAAGGATAATAGCAATCAAACACACAAAAAAGTAAAAAAAAATACAATGAAATGAGAAAGATAGAAAAGGAAAATAAGAAAATAGAGAGAAAGTAAATACGAAGAAGCAAGGAAAACACGAGAAGGTAATAACAACATAACGGGGGTGGGGGGGGGGGGAAAGAGAGAGAGAGAGAGAGAGAGAGAGAGAGAGAGAGAGAGAGAGAGAGAGAGAGAGAGAGAGAGAGAGAGAGAGAGAGAGAGAGAGAGAGAGAGAGAGAGAGAGAGAGAGAGAGAGAGAGAGAGAGAGAGAGAGAGAGAGAGAGAGAGAGAGAAGGGGGAGAAAGAGCGAGAGAGAGGAGAGCATTGAAAAATTAAAAACTCTTGGGTTCTAAAAACGAGTCTGCCTCTCCAGCAATGTTTTTTAAAAGGCTTCAACAATGGCGAAGTAATTAGTTTTCTTCTGTAATTATAACTTTAATTACGACATTCTGATGGAACAATAATTAAGGCCGCTAATGAGTCCTCGCCCCGTAATTATGAATTCGACATGTATCAATTGCAAATTCATTTAGCAAAGGGTTATTATAAGTAATTAAGGCGCAGAAGTGGAGTGAAGATTGGTATTTTTTTGCGGAGGAAACATGGAGGGAGGCAGGGAGGGAAGAGGAAGGAGAGGGAGGAAGGAAGGGGAAGGGAGGAAGA
Source organism: Eriocheir sinensis (assembly GCF_024679095.1). Taxonomy (NCBI): domain Eukaryota; kingdom Metazoa; phylum Arthropoda; class Malacostraca; order Decapoda; family Varunidae; genus Eriocheir; species Eriocheir sinensis. Next base: position 14,487,678 of record NC_066513.1, on the reverse strand, counting down.
AGGAGAGAGAGAGAGAGAGAGAGAGAGAGAGAGAGAGAGAGAGAGAGAGAGAGAGAGAGAGAGAGAGAGAGAGAGAGAGAGAGAGAGAGAGAGAGAGAGAGAGAGAGAGAGAGAGAGAGAGAGAGAGAGAGAGAGAGAGAGAGAGAGAGAGAGAGAGAGAGAGAGAGAGAGAGAGAGAGAGAGAGAGAGAGAGAGAGAGAGAGAGAGAGAGAGAGAGAGAGAGAGAGAGAGAGAGAGAGAGAGAGAGAGAGAGAGAGAGAGAGAGAGAGAGAGAGAGAAGGAAGGAAAAGAGGAGGGACAAGACGGAAAGACTGATGAGGGATGTATGAGTGTTACGGAAAAAAGAAAGGAAGAGAGAAAGGGGGGAAGGGACAAAGGAAGACTGAAAGAAGAAAGGAGAGAAGGAAGGATAGAAAATAGGGGAAGCAAGGGGGAAAGAAGGACAGATGAAGAATGGGAATGAAGAAGGGAGATAATGAGGAGGGGATGGAAGACGGGAGTGAGAAGTGAACAATCAAAATAGGAAAAATAATCTGGTGGAGGATGAAAAGTAAGATAAGGGAAGGAAAAGAGTGAACTAAAAGGCGTAAAAAAAATGAATTGACGGACTGCGCAGAAAGAGTAAAAGGAAGAGAGTAAAAGCAATATAAGTATATCTAAGAAAAGACAAATTCTGAAAGGATTAATTCACCATTCTCCCTCTCCATTCTAATAATGTTTTTCGTATTCATTATAAAATCGTTAACGTTTGTCATTTCCACCGTCATACTTCATATTTTATCTATATTTTTATCTACTATCTTTTTCTTCAGCACTTGCTTCTTCAATTTCAACTCTACTCAATCTGTTATGTACACTTTGATATTCTTTCTTTTTTCCTTTATCTCTCATACTCTTTCACCTCATTCCTTATTGTTTTCCCTTACAAATTCCTTCGCAAACTCATCTTCATACTCTCTCTCACTCCCTCCTTCATCCACTCCTTCCTCACCCCTCTCTCTTACCCTCTCCCTCTTCCTTTCCCTCTCCCTCCCGTTCTCCTTATGTTCCAGCCTACAGCTGCTCCGCTATCTACAGGAGACTTTCAATTATGTCTGGAGCATAATTAGTGATCTCCATATGTAATCACGGCCAAGAATATTGCTAATTACAGACCTTGATTAGAGTCGAAAGAGTTATGCTACAAATTGGCCTGACCGGGTCTTGGCTAATGAGTTCATACAAAAAAGGAAAATACGTCGTTGTTTGTGTCTTGATGTTGGCTCCTGTTGCTCTTTTCTTTTTTGCTGTTTTCGTTTTAAGGGGAATGGAAGATGAGACGCGTGCACACCTTTGTATAATCATGTTTTCGTGTGTGTTTCAGTGTTTTCCTTTCTCTTACCCCTACAAATTTGATCTTTACTGTTATGAACGCTTTATTTTTGTATGTGTGTGTGTGTGTTTGTATGTATGTATGTATGTATGTGCGTGTATGAGTGAGCGTGCAATGAAGTATGTGATTGTATTTGTGAATATTGAAGACTATACATTTACACTTGACTTACAGAGAGAGAAAGAGATAAAACGGAGGGTAAGGTGAAAGAAAAGAGGATAAAAGAGAAGGGAGGAACAGGAAGAGAGGAAGGAGGAAGACTGGCATAAAAAGGAAGAAAGAAAAGGAGTAATCGAAAGTGGAGGAACAGGAAGAAAGTGACGTAGAGGAAAGGCAGAAGGGGAGAAGGAGAAGGAAGGAAGGAGGGGTGGAGGCGGGAGAGAAGGAAGAAGGGAAGAAAGGAGGGAAGGAAGGAGAGAAGGAAGGGTGGAGGCGGGAGGTAAGGAAGGAGGGAGGGAAGGAGAGACAGCGGTAATAATCACACGTCAACCATCTCCATCACAAATTTGAGACTTTAATTTAAATCTTGATTAAATTATGCCGAAAATAGTGACGTCAGAGCTGTCCCGGGAGATCGGCGACGACAGGACGGCGACAGGACGGCGAGCAAGACAGAACCACGACGACGATGACGACATAAATAACAACAATAGCAATAACAACAACAACAGCAACCACCACGACGAGAATAACATGAAAATGAATGTTAGAATGGCAGCAAAATTAAGGATTATTGTTATTGTTATTATTATTATTATTATTATTATTATTATTATTATTATTATTATTATTATTATTATTATCAGGCTTTACATCACGAAATCAACAACCACTTAAGTAATAACACCGGCAACAAAAATAACAAAACAACAACAACAACAACAACAACAACAACAAAAACAAGAACAACAACAACAACAACAACAACAAAAACAACAACAACAACAGCTACAAATAAGGAAAAAAAGTAGAAAATAATGAGGAGAGGATGAAACCATATGACATTAGAAAATTGGATTGAGAAACACACACACACACACACACACACACACACACACACACACACACACACACACACACACACACACACACACACACACACACACACACACACACACACACAAATTGCACATCCATATACACACACCAACCTACACACTATATACACACATATATACACACAAAAAAAACTAAGTGAAATATAGGTATCATTAACCGTAGACTTTCATCTGCTAACAAAATACGTCACATTGATATTCGGTAACTGCTGGTTGAAATATATAATAATCATAAGAAGATAAAATTAATGAGTAGAAGGAGAATTTGAAGAAGAAAGAGAAATGGTAGATAAAGACGAAATATAAAATAATGATAAACTTGTATTCTTATATTTTTTGTTGATATTATTATTATTGTATTTAGTGCCATCGTTATCATTTCTATTATTATTGTTACATATATTGAAAGGTTTTTTTGTTGTTGTTTTTAATTGGCGATAATAGGTTTTTGTTTGTTGTTTTTTTGTTCTTTTCTCTTTTCTTTTCTTTTCTTTTTTTTCTTTTTGGTGCCATAGTTCATATTTTGTTATCGCTAATATTGTTGTTGTTGTTGTTTTGTTATTTCTGCTTAAACTCTTATCTTGTTATCACTGTTATCGTTCTTTTATTGTTGTTTCTGTCGCAGTTCTCCTTTTGTCATCGTTGTTATTGTTCTTTTCTTGTTGTTGCCGCGCAGTGCTCCAGTGTCCTCCTCCTCACCTCCCGCCAACACTTTCAGAATTACGGGGCAGACAAGTTGGTGGGTCATCTCAGGTGAGCGGGAAGTAATTAGGCGAGGCGGGCAGGTGAGGAGGGATGGGAGATGAGGCCGCTCAGACAATTACCTCTCCTGTTCTCACCTACGCCTCTTACCTACCTCGTTTTCTCCCTCCCTTCATCCCTACCTGTCTCCTCCAAGCTCATTATACCCCAATCAACACCGCCATACAATATAACACTCTTTAACGTAACTATTGAAGCGTTTGTGTATAGAAAACTGCAGTTGCATCTATTTGTATAACCTGCCACGGTGAGTGAGGGAGAGGCGAAGTTCAGTGGAAGCGCAACATATAAAACGAAACATTATGAATCAGGTTGGCCCCCTCATTCTTCCCGGGAGAGTTCTCATAATGGCCTTCTTGATCGACGGAAGATATATTTTGCTTATTAGTTTTCTGAATACTTTTGCAGGAGAGCGAGTGTGTCGGCGGGCGCGCGGAGGACGGAGAAGTGGAGGAGGGCGCTGCCAGAACCCGACGAAATGATCCACCGCGCATCGCCGCATCCCAAAACGTATCGCCTGGCCTGAAACTTCCACAGCGGGGTGATGCGGAGCGGTCAGACCCTTGCCGATGACACCCTTCACTGCCTTGTCTTACTGTTCACTCCACGGCAACGAAAAGACTCCAAGAAGCCAAGCGGTAAACACATGAAACTCCTGACCGAGGGATTCGCTCCGCTCCACTTCTTGCTCATGTAGGGAACGTGAGGAGGAGGAGGAGGAGGAGGAGGAGAAGAGGAGGAAGAGGAGGAGGTGTGTCGCGTATTTTTCAGCGACAATGAAGTCTTATAATTGGTTGAGGTAATTGCAGCCAACGAGGAAAGGCGAGCGAGAGTTTGATGACTTCTGATATTAGCTGTGATAGCGACCAAGATTCCAAAATTTCCCGGCTCTGCTGAGTGACTTTTAGCGATGCTTCCAAACTATGGCGTCGGCGAGGAGTGGGAGAGAGAGAGAGAGAGAGAGAGAGAGAGAGAGAGAGAGAGAGAGAGAGAGACGATGCTGATGCTGATGTTGCTTCGTCACCTTTGGCAACGCTCTCTCTCTCTCTCTCTCTCTCTCTCTCTCTCTCTCTCTCTCTCTCTCTCTCTCTCCCGGGTTGAAAGAGAAGGAGAAAATGACGTTATTGCTCGATATTCTGGCCCACTTTTTCCCTCGCTCGCCTGCCTGACAAAATGAGAGAGTGTTCCCTCAATGAAAACGGAGCCCCGGTGACGGACAACTGTTAAAGAAAACGGGGAAGGGCGACACCCATACACCCGCCTGCACATCTCTCTAATTTCCACCTAATTGCGTGTTGCTACTTGTTATTATTGGCATTTTTTGTGATCGTACTTTTTATAATGCTTATTTCAGAATGGCGACGGAAATTGAAATACACCTTTTTTTTACTTGTTCCCCCTGGTCGCGTGTACCTGTCCCCTGGGTTACCTGGGGGCGAGGAGGAAGAGGAGGGGGATGGAAGGTGGTACAGGTAAGGGAGGAGGTGACAGAGAGAGTGGCAGGTCCTCTAGTGAACGTCAAACAGGCAAGCAGGGCGGTGACAGATGGACAGACGGACGGACAGGCAGCCAGGCCGAGGGAAGGCAGGCACTGGTGTAGCAAAAAGTGCGTGGAGGAGCCGAGACATGACGCGTGAGGGAAGGACGCAAGTAAATGAAGGAAATTAAGAAGCCTGTCACGCAGGGAAACAAGGTAAAAAAGACGAAAATAGAAAACAGAAGACATAGCGGTAAATCGGTATAAAACAATGTATGGAGGAATTGAAGACATAAGGGCTGGACGCAAGTAAATGAAGGAAATTAAGAGGCCTGTCACGCGGGGAAACAAGGTAAAAAGAGACGAAAATAGAAAATAAAAAGGACATATGGTGGAAAATCAATATAGTCAAAAAATGCGTGGAGGAACTGAAGACATAAATGAAGGACGCAAGTAAATGAAGAAAACTAAGAGGCCTGTCACGTGGGGAAACAAGGTAAAAAAACAGATGAATATAGAAAATAGAAGACATAGCGGTAAATAAGTATAAACAAAAAATGCGTGGAGGAACTGAAGACATAAGGGAAGGACGCAAGTAAATGAAGGAAATTAAGAGGCCTGTCACGTGGGGAAACAAGGTAAAAAAAGACGGAAAGAGAAAATAGAAAGGACATATGGTGGAAAATCAATATAGTCAAAAAATGCGTGGAGGAATTGAAGACATAAGGGAAGGACGCAAGTAAATGAAGGAAACTAACAGGCCTGTCACGTAAGAAACAAGGGATAAAAACACAAACGAAAATAGGAAATAGAATAGACATATGGTGGTAAATCGCCATAAATAATACAAAACAAATGATTTATATAAGAAGAACGTAGGATAACAAACAAATATCTGGATAAAATAATACATATGATACACACTTATATTTATACTAGCAAAAGGGGGGGATTAATAAGAACCTATTTTAATGCAAAGAAGAGTTCAAACATTTGGTGACTGATAGATTAAAAAAAAAATATATATATATATATATATATATATATATATATATATATATATATATATATATATATATATATATATATATATATACATATATATATATATATATATATATATATATATATATATATATATATATATATATATATATATATATATATATATATATATATATATATATATATATATATATATATATATATATATATATATATATATATATATATATATATATATATATATATATATATATGAAAATCTGCGCCATCTAATTTTACCTTATTAACAACGTACTTCTAGCTCAGGACATTTTTTCATACATAGTTCATGCGTGTTTCCGTTGCCGTGAGCTGCTACATAAAGGTAAAATTCAAACTTTGAAGGTCTCTAATTTCCCTCCTACAGTTTTGTTCGGGGCAAAATCACAGCCTAGTTATACCTTTTTCTGCTTGTTTTCTTTTTTTGTGTGTGTGGGGGGGGAAGGCAGGGGAAGGAGGGGGAGGGGGATGAGGAGGGGGGATAAGGGTATCTTTCTTACCTTATAATTGGTTACACGGTACGAAACAACAACCCCAACACATTAAAAGCAAAAACAAAAACTTAATCCAAAAACACAGAGAAGGGGAAAAAACAGCTTGTGAAATTACGACTCCCCGGATTGAATAAAAAAGAATCTGAATATCACCCAATTGTAATTTCAACGATGTATCTCCATCTTTTTATTCCGACGCTTAGCCAGACTGTTGCAGCACATTTCCGAAACTAGAGAAGCTCATTAATTAAACATGCCGCCGTATTACCCGTGTCCCCGATAACAGAGCGATATGGAGGGAAAAGAACCGACTTACTGGATGGCAACAGAGGCAAAAAGAGCATCACAGACTTCGGATTACCATAACATTATAAATTCCGGTAAATACGCGGACGAAAATCAACGGGGAGGTGCAGAATAACAGTCGTCAATTGGTGTTGGAAACGGGTTACAACGAAATGTGAAATGAGACACGTAGGAAAAAGAAGAGTATTCATCATCGTAGAACATAATACGAGCCTCTTCAACCACCTGTGACATATGTTAAAGGGAGAAAGTAAAATAAGGGACCACGTCAAAGGAATAAAAATAAACCTATAGACTTGACTAAACACTATCAACTAGACATTTATTTATTTATATTATTATTATTACTATTAGTAGTAGTAGTAGTGTTTACGTTTCTATGGCGCCGGTAAGCTTTTTTGGTGGGAACTGATGGTCGGCCCCAGCCCATTATAGCGCAGGCAAGTGTTTATAGTGGCGCCGAGAAAGACTAGAGTACAGGTCGATAGGTGGTCTTCAGGAGAGCATGAGGGTAGTCGTAGGCCACTCGGCGATGACTGAAAAATCCCGAGCCTGTTACAAATTTTCGAGTGTCGTGCGATACATAAGAACATCAAACGAAGACGATAAACCCACGATAAATTAGGAGAAGAAGCAAAAATATGAAAGACGAAAATAAAGAAAGTCAAAATAATAACAGAAAAAGAAAATAATAACCCTACGTATTACTACATCGGAGTCTCCTACATCAACAACAACAACGGCACCAAGAACCACGCGCACGGTAACTTAAAACACAGAAAATACAAGACACGAAGGGAACATCATATCGAAACCGTGCATCACATCGGACATCAGCCATGTCAAACACCCCCACCACCACCACCACCGCCACCAGCAAGAAGGAGGTTGTGAGTGCACGATAACCGCCGGCACGTGTCGATACTTAGGGCGAGTGTTAAACAATAAGGACCTCA
>NC_066513.1:14475209-14477709 GCF_024679095.1 Eriocheir sinensis | reverse complement strand
ATAAAAAGCGAGGAAAGATAACCACCATAAGAAGTACTCACAGCTCTACGCCTTTTCTCTATAAAAACAAAATAAACCAATACACAGATAAATAAACAACATGACTAAATACACCAACCAACACGACCATCAAGCACAGCGCCGCGGACCCCCGGCGGTTGCGGCGACAGATACAAACAGAAAGGTTGACTAAATCGCTCACATGATATTCTCAATACCAGGAAATACGTTATAATCACCGCCGCATTAGCTGAATAAATTATTAACGGGGAAAATAACTGTGGTCATCGGTCGGTTGAGTATTATATTGAATGCATGCAAATACCTGGCCCGGGATTGGAGGCGGGGAGGGAGAGGGAGGAGGAGGAGGGATGGAAGGAGGGAGAGAGAGGAGAGGACGGGAAGAGAAGGGAAGGGAAGGAAAGGAAAGGAAAGGAAAGGAAAGGAAAGGAAAGGAAAGGAAAGGAAAGGAAAGGAAAGGACAGGAAAGGAAGGAGAGAGAGAGAGAGAGAGAGAGAGAGAGAGAGAGAGAGAGAGAGAGAGAGAGAGAGAGAGAGAGAGAGAGAGAGAGAGAGAGAGAGAGAGAGAGAGAGAGAGAGATAGAGAGAGATAGAGAGAGAGAGAGAGAGAGAGAGAGAGAGAGAGAGAGAGAGAGAGAGAGAGAGAGAGAGAGAGAGAGAGAGAGAGAGAGAGAGAGAGAGAGAGAGAGAGAGAGAGAGAGAGAGAGAGAGAGAGAGAGAGAGAGAGAGAGGAAGATAATGAGAATGAGAGGGCAAGGGAAAGAAAGAGTAACAGAAAGAGAAAGACAGAAAGAGGAAAAAAAAGAAAAAGAGAATGAGAAAGATATATATATATATATATATATATATATATATATATATATATATATATATATATATATATATATATATATATATATATATATATATATATATATATAAAGGAACCGATATACAGAAAGATAGCTAGGAAGAGAGAGAGACAGAAAAAGTGAGATAAAAATGTAGAGCAAGAGATAGACAGAGAAAGAGAGAGGAAGTTATAAATAAACAGAGAAAAACAAAAAGTGAGAAAGAAAGATATAGAGAAAGAGAGATGAAGAGAGACATAAAGAGAGAGATAAAGGAATAGATAGTGAGTGAGAGAGAAAATGATAAATAAATAAACAAATGAATAAATAAAGAGAGAGCGAGAAAGAGGGAGATAAAAAAATAAAAAAATAAAATAATTAAATAAAGAGAGAGCCACGTTCACGTTCGCCGGCCGGCCCAAACACTCGAGCACTATACTACACGCGTACGTTTCTATTTACGCTGAGCTACTCTATTCCATTCATGATTAAATAAAAAAAGAATGCCGAAAAATGGAGTGAAGTGGGTCGGCCGCCTCCCCGCCGCTCTAGTCGCTATTAACATACAATCATCGTTATAATGTGAGGGATAAATACATTAGCGTTTAATTGTGGATGCTTCGGCGCCAAATGTGTGAGGAGAGAAATTACGACCGTGCGATGGAATTATATATATTATATTTAACAAAAAAAAAGAAGGAAGGAAAGGAGGGGAAAAGAAGGAAGGGAAAGGGACATTAGCGTTTAATTGTGGATGGAAGGAAGGAAAGGATGAGGAGAGAAATTACGACCGTGCGATGGAATTATATATATATTTACAAATGAAGGAAGGGAAGGAAGGAAGGGAAAGGAAAAGAAAGGATGGAAAGGAAGAGAAGGAAGGAAGGGAAGGAAGGAAGGAAGGAAGGAAATAAGGATGGAAAGGAAGGAAGGAAGGAAGGAAGGAAGGGAAGGGAAGGGAAGGACGGGAAGGATACAAGGAAAGCAAGGAGGAAGGAAGGAAGGAAGGAGAGAAGGAAGGAAGGAAGGAAGGGAAGGAAAAGAAGGATGGGAAAGGAAGGAAGGGAAGGAAGGGAAGGAAGGAAGGATAGGGAAGGAAGGAAGGGAAGGGAAGGAGAGGAAAGGATGGTAAATGAAGGAAGGAAGGAAGGAAGGAAAGAAAGGGAAGGAAGGAAGGAAGGAAGGGAAGGAAGGAAGGAAGGAAAAGAAGGATGGAAAGGAAGGAAGGAAGGAAGGGAAGGGATAGGAAGAGAAGGGAAAGGAAGGGAAGGGAGGGGAAGGGAAGGGAAGGAGAGGAAAGGATGGTAAATGAAGGGAAGGGAAGGGAAGGGAAGGGAAAGGAAAAGAAAGGATGGGAAAGGAAGAGAAGGAAGGAAGGAAGGAAGGAAGGGAAGGAAGGAAAGGAAGGGAAGGGAAAAGAAGGATGGAAAGGAAGGAAGGAAGGAAGGGAAGGGAAGGGTAGGGAAGGGAAGGGAAGGGATAGCAAGGAAAGGAGGAAGGAAGGAAGGGAAGTATGGAGGGAAAGGAAGGAAGGGAAGGAAGGAACGAGGAACGGAAGGAAGGAAGGAAGGGTACGGAAAGGAAGGAGAGGAGGGGAAGGGAGGGAAGGGATAGGAAGGGAAAGCAAGGGGAAGGGAAGGGAAGGGATGG
>NC_066513.1:14367709-14472709 GCF_024679095.1 Eriocheir sinensis | reverse complement strand
CATTATCAGTGCATATATAAGTTTGAAACCGGGCCCGGGGACTGATGTGGCGGGGGTAGAGAGGAGAGGGAGAGCCAGAGGAGGAGGAAGAAAGGGGGTAGGACGAGGAGGAGGAGGAGGAAGAAGAGGAAGAAGAGGGGGTGGAGTAGGAGGGAGATGTAGAAGAAGAAGAAGAAGTGGCATTCAAAAGGTGAAGAGAATACAATGTTCGATTAGATTACCAGAAGAGAAAAGAAGAGGAAGAGAAACACAGCCTAAGAATAACAACCTATGAAAAGAAGAATATGTGATGGAGGAGAAAGATGGTAATAAGAGAAAGGAAGAGAGAGAGAGAGGAGGAGAAATAGAATAATAAGAAGTGGCATTCGAAAGGTGAAGAGAATACAATGTTCGATTAGATTACCAGAAGAAAAAAGAAGAGGAAGAGAAACACAACCTAAGAATAACAACCTATGAAAAGAAGAATATGAGAGAGAGTAATAAGGGAGAGGAAGAGAGAGAGGAGGAGGAGAAGTAGAATAATAAGAAGTGACATTCGAAAGGTGAAGAGAATATAATGTTCGATTAGATTAGCAGAAGAGAAAAGAAGATAAAGAGGATAAAGGCAAAGAATGACAAGCTATATGAAAGAGAATACGTAAAAGAAGATGAGAGAGATAAAAAGGCTGAGAATAACAAGCTATGAAAAGAAGACTATGTAGAGGAAGAGGGAGTAATATTAGCTAAAAGGAGAAACTAAAGGGAACACAGACAAAGAAGAGATATGTGTATGAGTAGAGAAGAGAAGAAAAAAAGATGACGATGAACACAAGCTGAGAGAGAGAGAGAAGTTATGAAAATGAGAACATGCAAAAAGAAGAGGAGAAATAGAGAGTAACATAAGCCAAAAGAAGAGAGGGGAGAGGACACAAACAAAGATGATATCAGTGTAGAATTAAAAAAGAACAGAGAGAAGAGAAAAGAGGAATAATACATAATAAAGAAAAGAGATGATGCACTTCCACTCATAAGAGGAAATAAAAGGAGATAAAAGAAAAAGGGAAGAAGAGAAGGAAATAAGGATAACACGTAAGAGAGAGAGAGAGAGAGAGAGAGAGAGAGAGAGAGAGAGAGAGAGAGAGAGAGAGAGAGAGAGAGAGAGAGAGAGAGAGAGAGAGAGAGAGAGAGAGAGAGAGAGAGAGAGAGAGAGAGAGAGAGAGAGAGAGAGAGAGAGAGAGAGAGAGAGAGAGAGTGCGTGTGTGTGCTCGTTCGTGGCTGTCATTGTTTATTTGTGAAGTGATTGTTTATTTATCTCGTTTTCTTTTTTACGTAAACTGCGCTGCGTTGTGTCTTCCTTTCGTATGCAGGTGATCACTATATTTTATTACCCGCCATCTTTCTTTTGTGGGTATGTTTGAGTCTGTTTGTTTGTTTCATTTTCTGTCTTTATTTATTTATTTATTTATTTATTTATTTTTCATGTTTTTTTTTCTTGTGTCTTGTTTTCTTGTTCCCTGTTTTCTTGTTTTTAGTTTATTGGTTTCTTTTTGTTTTCCTCTCTTTCTCCTGTTTTTCTTTCTTTTAATTTTCATGTTATTCTTTTTCATTTTCCTGTTTTTTTTCTTCTTATTTTTGTCATTTCCTCTCATTTTCCTGTCTTTCTCTCTATTTTCACGTTATTATCTTTTATTTCCCTGTTTTTTTTCTTTCTTTTCTTTTCTTTTTCATGTTATTTTCTCCCTCTTTCCTGTCTTTCTTTCTCTCTTTTACTTTTCATGCTATTTGTTATTCTCTCTCACTTTCCTGTCTTTTTTTCTTTCTTTCTTTCTTAAATATTTTTCATGTTCATTCCCTCTCACTTTCCTCTCTTTCTTTCTTTCTCTTTTATTATTTTTCTTCATGTTTTTCTCTCTCACTTTTCTGTCTTTCTTTCTTTCTTTTTTTCTTTCTTTCTTTCTTTCTTTCTTTCTTTCTTTCTTTCTTTTCTTTTTCTCATGTAATTCTCTCAACAGTTTGCTTATTATCGCCACCTGTTTTGTTTTGCTATTGTTTTTGTTAATGTTTTTTTCTTGTTGGTGTTGTTTTTCACTCTCTCAACTGCATAATTAATCTGACTCACCCTTTTTTTTCTACTATCATTGCCTGCACTTAATTTTATTTGTTGTTTTCGTAAGTGATTAGTTTTCATTAACATGTTTTTTTTCTCCGCTTTTAATATATGCAAACGTTTCCACTTTCCCCAAAAAAACGTTCCTAAATCTTTTAATATATGCAAGCGTTTCCACTCTCCCCAAAAAATGTTCCTAAGTCTTTTAATATATGCAAACGTTTCCACTCTCCACAAAAAACGTTCCTAAGTCTTTTAATATATGCAAACGTTTCCACTCTCCACAAAAAAAATGTTCCTAAGTCTTTTGCCATATGCGAACGTTTTCACTCCCCCCAAAAAACGTTCCTAAGTCTTTTAATATATGCAAACGTTTCCACTCTCCCCCAAAAAACGTTCCTAAGTCTTTTACATAAGCAAACGTTTCCACTCTCCCAAAAATACGTTCCTAAATCTTATCCATACACACACACACACACACACACACACACACACACACACACACACACACACACACACACACACACACACCAAAGAAAAAAAAACAATCCTATCCCCCAAAAAATTTTACGAAAAAATCAAATCAACAAACAAAGAATCAATGAAGGAAAAAAAAAGGAAAGACAAACGGTGAGCCGGAAGAGACGACGAAAAGAAAAGAAAAAAAAGCAAGAAAAAAGATAACACAGGACAGACAAGCAAGCAAAATCGTGTCACTTTATACATTTCTTCACGAGAGAGAGAGAGAGAGAGAGAGAGAGAGAGAGAGAGAGAGAGAGAGAGAGAGAGAGAGAGAGAGAGAGAGAGAGAGAGAGAGAGAGAGAGAGAGAGAGAGAGAGAGAGAGAGAGAGAGAGAGAGAGAGAGAGAGAGAGAGAGAGAGAGAGAGAGAGAGAGAGAGAGAGAGAGAGACTAATTAGACACATACATAGTTTAATTTTCTTTCAACTCGGCGCTTATCGAAAATACACAAAAGAACTTAATTACACAACAGGAACTTGGCCACTTTTAAGGAGCCTGACACTGAAGTAATTAACCTGCTGAAAAATGTTACTCCCGCCAGCAGGTAGCAGGAAAAAATAGAGATACGACTTGTTTTTAGCACTGGGGGCGAAGGGGGCGGGAGGGGACGGAAGGGAGGCGGGAGGGGGCGAAGGAGGGTGAGAGGGAGCAAGATGGGGGAGAGAGGGGGGGAGAATGGGGGTGAGGAGGAGGGCAAGGGGGGAGCGATGGGAGCGAGAAGGGGGTGAGAGGGAGGCGAGAGGGGAGCAAAGGGAATGAGTGGGGCCAAGATGGGGTCGAGAGAGGAGCAAGATTAGGGTGAGAAGGGGAGCGAGGGAGCGAGAGAGGGGGCAAAGAGGGGACGCAGTAGGCAAGGCTGGGGTAAGGGAAAGGGGGATGAAGGGAAGAGGGGCAAAAGACGGGGGATGCCAGAGGAAGTGGGACGAGAGAGGCCTAGAGGGAGGCGAGGGGGAGGTGAAAGGGGGAGTAGGGACGCAGTTGTGAAAGTTTAGGATGAGGAGAAGGAAAGGGGGATGAAGGGTGAAGAGGGTAGGAAAGAGGGGGATGCAAGAGGAAAGAAGAGACAACTGGGGAGAAGGAGGAGAAGGAGAGGAGAAGGAGAAGAGGCGATGTGGTTGGGAAGAAAAGAGATACCAACTGGGGAAGAGAAAGAAAGGAAGGGGAGGAAAAAAAGAGGAGGAGGTGGAGAGAAGATAAAGAAGGGATAGAAAGGGAATGAATGGAAGGGGTGGGGGACAGAAAAAAGATTTGTAGAAAAGACGATAAAATAAAAGAGAAGGAAGAAAAAGGAAGAAGGGAGAGAGAATGGATAAGAAGGGTGAAGAGCATGGTGAAGACAAAAGAGAATTACAAGAGGAAATAGAAGAAGCAAAAAGGAAGAATAACTGAAGCGATGAAAGGATAGGAAATGTGGAAAGGAAAGAACTCGACGAAGGAAGCTAAAGGAAGATGTACAGATGGAGATAGAGAAGGAAAGGAAGAAGAGCCACACTAAGGAGGAATTGAAAGGGATTAAAGAGAAGAGAAATCAATGAAAAGGGAAAGTGGAGAAACAAGAAGGATAAAGTAAAGGAAGGTAGAGAGAGGTAAGCAGAAAGAAGAGGATAAAAGGAGAAATAAAGAATGGAAGGGAGGGAGCAGAGAAGGCATGGAAAGGAAAGGAAAGGAAGTAAAGGGAGAGGAGAGGAGGTGGAGAAAGGCGTAAAGGAAGGCAGAGAGAAAGGAGAGTAAAAAAGGAGAGATAAAGAAGGAAGGGAGGTATAGAAGGCATGGAAGAGGGGAAGGAAGGGAGGGAAGGAAGGGGAGAGGAGGAGGAGGAGGAGGAGGAGGAGCGGTTTGCAACTCGCCCGTCAAAATAGACGCAAAAAATTGAATTACCAATTTTGTTTGAGTTTCGGATTTGGCAAGGTTGAAAATAAGGAAATGAACGCTTAATTGAAATAAGCATGTTTGTAAGGCCGATTAAGTGTATTTGCCGGGGCCGCATTGCCGAGTTTCCGAAACGAACCAAGCTCTTCCTTTTTATATTAGCTCTCTCCCCCCCTCTCTCTCTCCCTCTGTATCTATCGGTCTCTGTCTCTCTCTCTCTCTCTTTCTATCAGTCAGTGTCTCTCTTTCTCCTTTTATCTCTCTTTTTATCTCTTTTCTTCCTACTTTACTCTTTTTATGTTTGTGTTTGTATCTGTATATTTCTTTTTCATTATCCTTTTCTTCCTAGTTTATCTTTTTTCATCTTTTTCTCTCTTTCTGTCTATCTTTACTTTTCATCTTTCTCTTTCTCTGTTTCTGTGTATCTATCTTTTTATCTATTTTTCATTATCTTTCTCGTTTTCCTCTTTTTCTCTCTTACTCTCTCACTCTCATACTCTCTCTCTCTCTCTCTCATCCATTTCACAGGTGGACCGATCAATACATCATTTCCATCATTCTCACCTGTCTTTCCGGCGACCTTGAGATGGAAAGGTAACTCAAAAGTTCACTTTAACCTTCAACTGGGTTTTTTTTTTTTTCGAATTTTAGAGACCGACCATAAAGACCAGTTTATATATATATATATATATATATATATATATATATATATATATATATATATTTTCATGTTTGTTTGTTGTTGATATAATGATTGCCAGTGGAAGACGAGACAGCTTCTTTTCTTTTTACTTTGTTTTGTGGTTTCTTTTCTTTTTTTTTAATTATGCAGTTGTTTTCTCAGACTGTTACTCATATATGTTACTTTTTTTTTCTCTATTTACAGTTGGTCATTCCGTCTCTTCTACCTTATTGTCCATTCCTCTCCTCTCACACAACTGTCCTTCTCTGCGTCCTTCCTTCCCTCCCTCAATGATGTCATCCCTTCTCTCCCTCCTGCAACTCTTTTCACCTCGCCTTCCCTTTCCTCCCCCTTCCCTCAGCCTCTCCTCTTCTACCCTTCTTTTTCTTTCACTCCATCTCTAACACCTCACTGTCCATCCTTCTCCTCTCCCATAACCATCTTTTACTGCATCCTCCCTTCCTTCCCTCAATGATGTCACCCCCTTAATATCAACTAGAGTAGAAATGCAACGTTTTGGAGTCTTCTGATTAATGTAAAATCACTTAGGTTTAAGGACAGACCACCAAGTCTGGACCATGGGGTCTGTGTGGTCTGATTTTCTATGTAAATCTATGTAAATCCTGCAACTGCCTTCACCTCGCCTTCCCTTCTCTCCTCCTTCCCGCAGCCTCTCCTGATCTCCCTTTCTTCTCCCTCTCCTTCTTTCATTCCAACACTACCACCTCACTGTCCATCCGTCTCTTCTCACACAACTGTCTTTTTCTGCGTCATTCTTTCCTTCCTTCTCTTATTCACCCCTTCTCTCCCTCCTGTAACTGTCTTCACTTCATCTTCCCTTCTCTCCCTTTCCCACATCCTCTCCTCATCTTCCTCTCTTCCTTCGTCTCTCCCTCCCCCTGTCTGATGATGGTCTGTCTGTCTCGGTCCGCCGCGTCACCGTCAATCTGTCCCATTGTTTACCTGTCCCCCTGGTCCGCCCGGATCCACCCTCGACTCTATTTCCACAAGTGCTCAAGTTATAATCTTAAATTTGCATTTTAATTCCGCGCCATTTGTCGAAAGAATTAAGCTTCCCCCGCGAGAGAGAGAGAGAGAGAGAGAGAGAGAGAGAGAGAGAGAGAGAGAGAGAGAGAGAGAGAGAGAGAGAGAGAGAGAGAGAGAGAGAGAGAGAGAGAGAGAGAGAGAGAGAGAGAGAGAGAGAGAGAGAGAGAGAGAGAGAGAGAGAGAGAGGGTGAGTTCGTCCGTTCGTTCTACCCGCCCACAACGAAGCTTGGAGCCTTGTTGACTTGGGGATTAACATATTTGCTCATGACTTGATACTCTGCGCACGATTTTACACATCCAGACTCCTTGTTAGATCAGGGATGCCTCCACCGCTGTGAGAGAGAGAGAGAGAGAGAGAGAGAGAGAGAGAGAGAGAGAGAGAGAGAGAGAGAGAGAGAGAGAGAGAGAGAGAGAGAGAGAGAGAGAGAGAGAGAGAGAGAGAGAGAGAGAGAGAGAGAGAGAGAGAGAGAGAGAGAGAGAGAGAGAGAGAGAGAGAGAGAGAAGGGCAAGATGGTTGAGGACACGGGAAGAAGATGCAAAAATATCCACAGGGAAGATGGGAATTAGGGAGAAAAAGAAGAGGAATGAAAAGTAAGAGAAGAAAAAGGGAAGATGAACGACAAAGGCAGAGGAAAAGGAGGAGAAAACTAAAAAAAAAAAAAATGATGAGAATGAAAGAGTATGAGGAAAAATAGATAATTGAAAAGGGAACAGTAAGTAATGAAATGGAAATCTAAGTGAAATGAAAGGAGTAGGAGTAAGACAGTATGTGTGTGTGTGTGTGTGTGTGTGTGTGTGTGTGTGTGTGTGTGTGTGTGTGTGTGTGTGTGTGTGTGTGTGTGTGTGTGTGTGTGTGTGTGTGTGTGTGACCGTTTCTATCCTCCTACAACATTCTTTTATTGACAGTCACAAAAAACGAAAAGGCCTCAAGTGGATTTTAACGTTAACCCTCTTAACTTTTTGATGTTGAGAAGAAAATAAGAGAGAGAGAGAGAGAGAGAGAGAGAGAGAGAGAGAGAGAGAGAGAGAGAGAGAGAGAGAGAGAGAGAGAGAGAGAGAGAGAGAGAGAGAGAGAGAGAGAGAGAGAGAGAGAGAGAGAGAGAGAGAGAGAGAGAGAGAGAGAGAGAGAGAGAGTAAAGAATGAGAGGAAGGAACAAGAAGGGATCATTAAACGGAAAATCAAGACAAAAAATGCATCGAAAAAAAAAAATCATTATTCACGAACGAAGTATTCACACCAACAACCGCTCAGAAAAAAAAAACCGCTGGAAAAAAATTGAAAACAGAAAACAATCAAAGTTCAGCAAATTACTAAATGGAAAAATGGGAAATGATTGGAGAGAGAGAGAGAGAGAGAGAGAGAGAGAGAGAGAGAGAGAGAGAGAGAGAGAGAGAGAGAGAGAGAGAGAGAGAGAGAGAGAGAGAGAGAGAGAGAGATTGACAGACGGACAGAAACACACAGACGGTTTGAAAGTAAAGAACACACAGACAGACAGACAAGAAGAGAAGCGGGTATAGAAAAAGATACAGGTGAAGATTTCCCAAAAAAAATAATACAAACATAGGAAACGATAAAGGAAAAAACTGAAATTCCAAATAGATGAAAAGAGAACAACAAAAAAAAATGTCAACTAAAGAAATCGAAAAAGAAATATTGAAAGAAAAAACAAACATGAATCTCGAGAAAGCAATAAATGAAACGGTCTGAAAAAAATAACTCCAAGAAAGAAAAAAAAAAGAAAAAAAGAAAAAAGCATTCAGGAGTCAAAATTAAGTTCGACAACGACACTGATCAGCAACACAACTTGGTCCCATCCCTCCCTACCTCCCCACTCCCCCCCTCACCTGTCCCTTTATTAGTCTTTGGGCGTCACCTGCGCGGCGTGTGAAGGCAACATTTACCATCAAGAAATTGTCCCCATGAAAGCGAGGAACCAGCGCCCCGTAACTTCAGAAGCGGCCAAGGGGGTGGACGAGGCAATATTGTTTCTCATCGATACCCCTACCCCCCCCCCCTCTCTCTCTCTCTCTCTCTCTCTCTCTCTCTCGCTCGCTCGCTCGCTCTCGGTCTTGCTCTTTGCATACTATTGTCTCCCCTTCCCACCAGTTACTCCAAGTTTTCTTTTATTCATGCGAGGAAAACGGGGAAGGGACAGTCGATTTTCCCCTAATTTGATGTTCTTCTGTCCTTCCTTCCTTCCTATCCTTCACGAATGATTGGTGATGGTTTAATATAAGAGAGAGAGAGAGAGAGAGAGAGAGAGAGAGAGAGAGAGAGAGAGAGAGAGAGAGAGAGAGAGAGAGAGAGAGAGAGAGAGAGAGAGAGAGAGAGTTCAAAAAGGCATTGGAAGGTGAGAGAATATGTAAGGAAGGAAAAAGAGAGATAAAGAGATAGACGTAGAAGACGAAAGAATAGCTAAGGAAAGGAGACGAAAGAGAGATAGAGAGAAAGAAAACATCAGCAATAAAAAAAATGCAATAATAACACCATCAAAAGTGCAACAACACGAAAAACCCACACAAAAACACTGCCCCATCTACCCACCATACTCAAACACACACACACACACACACACACACACACACACACACACACACACACACACACACACGCACGTAGGGAATAACATCTGTATAAAAGGCCAGCGTCGGAGCCAATACTAACAGCCATTTTTTCCCCGCAGCGCCACAAAACATTTTCCGCGAGAGGACAGAACGCGTGATTTGTTTCCAATACTTGGGCGGCAGCGTGAGCAGGGGCGGCGGCCGGGCTCTTCCCCTCGCTTTCTGCCAATCAAATCACCGTCCCCTCTCCTCTTGCACACTGTCATGCAAACTTCAGCCAAATTGTTCACATTTCAGCCCTACAAGTAATAATCAGACCTGTAACGACTCTATTAACAGGCCATCAACAGCCCCGACTCTGGCCCGCCAATCATCGCGCGAGGGGGAAGGCACGTCGTGTTCTGATTGGTGCAACAAGAATGAACTCATCCATTGGTCAATCAGTAGCCATGTAAAGGTTGCGCCAATCACCGTCCTCAATAAAGGCTAGATCCATTTAGGTACATAGGTAAAGAGGTAGAGGTAGGTAGCTGGGCAGGTAGGTAAAGTGTGTGTGTGTGTGTGTGTGTGTGTGTGTGTGTGTGTGTGTGTGTGTGTTTAGTTACAGTGGATAAACAGGTAAATATATATATGAAGGTTAAAAGAAGGGTGTGAGAGTATACGTGTGTGTGTGTGTGTGTGTGTGTGTGTGTGTGTGGAGGGCGGCAGGGCGGCGGCAATAACTGGTGTGCCGCTCCCATGCCGCCCCGGCCTCGCAAATTGATAAAAATGAGCCCAAGTTAACTCTGTGTGGGTCCGGCGAGGCTTTGCCGTGTGTCGACGCTTCTACTGGGGAGCCGGCGGGTGCGTGCGTGCGGGCGGGCGGGCGTGAGTGCGTGCGTGTGTGTGTAAGTGCGTGTGGGTGTGCGAGCGTGTGTGGGTCTGTTTTGCGTGAGTGCGTACGGGTGTGTAAATGTGTGGGTGTGTTTTGCGTGCGTTCTTTTTTTTGCATGAACTCGTACGGGTTTTTTTTTTTTTTTTCTTCTTCTTCTTTTTAATATGTGTATATGTTTGTGTGTGTTTATGTGTGTGATTGGTATGGCTAGTTATCATCCCTAATCTATCTTACACACACCAAACATAAAACAAACCATCACAAACGCTCTAATACACCCACAAACACATACATTCTTAATACAACAAATAAAGCGGCGAAACTAAAAATGAAACATACTCGACCGTAACAAAAGCCAAATTGACAATAATATCCCCACGTATATATCGATACACGCGGAACTTTATTAAATACGGGAATCAAAGCAAAACAATGAGAGAGAAGGGAAGGGAAGGGAGGGAGAGAGGAAGGGAGGGTTGAAGGTAGGAAGAAAAGGGGACGAATAAAGGAAGAGGAGAAGTAATAGCGAAAAGGAAGTGAAGTAAATTGAAGGAAGAATGAGAGGAGAATTAAATGCAAGAGGGAGGAGAAAGGAATGACAAAATGCGAAGTAATAGAACGAAAAGGGAATGCAGAGAAAAATGGAAATGACGAGGCAACACACACACACACACACACACACACACACACACACACACACGACGACACGGATGAGATGGATGGTAAAGAGGAAGATAAGGAAAATGAGGAAAACCAAACGTAAGATGAAGGGAAAAGAAGAAACGAGGAAGAAGAAGAGGAGGAGGAGAACCAGGCGTAAGGTGGAAGAGGAGGAGGAGGGAAACCCTACGTCGCTGTCTCTGTTGGAAAATATTATCAACAAGTTCAATACTATTTTGCTGCGGCCATTTGTGGTTGGCGGCGACGAAGCCTGAGCGCGGAAACCTTAGAGGCGCCGCTGCCTTGATCGTCCCCGTGTGTGTTTGTGTGTGTGTGTGTGTGTGTGTGTGTGTGTGTGTGTGTGTGTGTGTGTGTGTGTGTGTGTGTGTGTGTGTGTGTGTCTTCGTGAGTGTTTTCTATTACAATTTTACATAAAACAGAAACCCAAAGACAAGTTAAACGTTTGAGACCGAAAGACACAAGAGGTCAGTATGTCTTAATGGAGAACTAAAATAAATAAATAAAACTGACTTCTATACGATAAAAACAAGCAGAAAAACCGATTATCACTAATGCTTCGAGGCAGGAGTAAGAAAAAAATAATGTAATGCTCCATGAAATTCGAGTCAAGTTACGCAAGCAAAGAATTTTGTCAGTATGTTTTAATGTAGAACTAAAATAAATAAATAAAACTGTCTTCTATACAATAAACACAAGCAGAAAAAATATTTATCACTAATTGTTCGAGGCAGGAGTAAGAAAAAAAATAATGTAATGTTCCTTGAAATTCGAGTCAAGTTACGCAAGCAAAAAATTAATAATGAAAAGCGTAAAGTCAGAAGAAAAGTGAGAATACAATAGACTAAAAAACAATAATAGTGATAACAATAGTGATGATAATGGATATGAGAAGGAGGAGGAAGAGGAGGAGGAATAATTTATGGAGATGAAGATGAAAATAGAGAGAGGGGAGAGGAAGAAAAGGGATGAAGGAATAATGGGTTGGCGTAGGACAGGAAGAGAAGGAGGAGGAGGAGGAGGAGGAGGAGGAGGAGGAGGATAGGAATAAACGAAAAACGGAAGGATGGGTAAGCACAAAGGAGAGGAGGAGGATATAGGATAGAGAGATGACAAGAGTCGATGACAAGGTGGATGCAAGAAGAGGAGGAGGAGGAAGAATGGATAGAAAGGGAGAAGAAGAAAAGGAATGACGTGTGGGTGGGTGGGTGGGCGTGAAGACAGGAGGAAGGGTGAGGAAATGAAAAGATATATAGACGGACGGGAGGGAGGAATATAAAACTTCCTGATGCTCCCAAAATGACTAAGACATCTGTGAGTTAGGAAGAGTTTTGACACCCCGTCGGATACAGCCTAATTCTGGACGCTGATGAAATAATAATGTAAATGTTCGTAAGGTTCTTCGGATACGTTAAAAAGAAAAAGGAGTTCGGTAACGTTAGGGGTATAAACTTTTGAATACATGTGGGTTTTTTTTTTCCTCTCTCAAGTTTTGTTTATTTTGTTTTCCTTTTTTTGCTGTTGTTCTTTTGTTTTCATGTCGGCATTTTTTTGTTGTTGTTATTTCTACCACTGTTTTATTTTTATTTTTTCTTAGCCGGGTCAATCGTTTTCCTCTCTCTCTCTCTCTCTCTCTCTCTCTCTCTCTCTCTCTCTCTCTCTCAAGCATACAATCAAAACAAACTCCTTTTCCTCAACTTTTCTTTTTTTTTCTTCTTTCTCTTGTATTTTTAAGTTAATTTTCCTCTTCTATTACTACTACTTCTTTCTTCTTTCTCCTCTACTTATTCTTCCTCTTCCTCCTCCTCCTCCAAGTCTTCAGAGCCGGTCAGGGAAGGTCATTAAGTTTGGGGTTAAGATTTTCGGGTTTCAGGCGTCTTCGTGAAAGTTTGAGGAGGGAGAGAGCGAAGGAGAGTGAGGAAAGGAGGGAGAGAAGAAGAGGGGTGAATGAGGGAAGGTGATATAATGAAAGAATAGGAGGGAATAGGGGAGGAGGAGACGAGAGAAGAGGGGAAGGGAGACGATTTGAGGGGAAGAAAGAGGGGAAGAGAGTGAAGGAAGAAAGAAGAGAGAAGGTGAGAGGGAAAAGGTGGAAGAGAATGAGGTAAGATGGAAAGGAAAGAGGGAAGATGAGAGGAAGTGAGAGTGGAAGAGAAGAAGGAATGAGTGAAGGAAGAAATGGATGAAAGAATAGGGAAAAGAGTGAAAAGAAGGGAAGAAGGAGGGAGGAAGGAAAAAAGATACTGCTGTAGGAAAGAAGGGAGAGAGAGAAAGGGTGAGGAGGGAATTATAACAAGAGGAAGGAAGGTTTAGTGAGAAAGATGGAAAGGAAGATGAAAAAAATAATAATAAACTCCTCCAAGGAAAAAAAAATACCAAGAGAGAAGAAAAAAAAGTGACCAGAAATAACCTATAAGGCAAATCAACAAAAATAACCAAACAAAAAAATCAACAAAAAACACAAAACTAAAAACCAAAGCCCCAAAACAGCCCAAGAATACAACAAAGAGAAGTAAACAGCCAATAACCAACCAACCCTTCTTTGTGTGCTGCCATGGCGTCAAGGCGTGTCTCTGGAGGCGTTTCTTTCTCTTTCTCACGGCCATCGTCCCCCGTCTAATTAACCTTTGCACACCGCCGGCCAGGTAAGAAGGAGCGACAGGTAATCTTTCATACATGCGGCTATCGATCGGTCGTCTTATGCACCCGTGTCGTTTGCTGAGTGGCCGCCTGTGTCCCTGGCTAAGAATATATTCCCAAAACATACAGGGACACGTGTTACACTCTAAGAAACAAACATACACACACACGTAGACACACAGGTACACGTGTTACACTCTTACGAACACACACACACACGCGCGCAGGTTGAAGTTCGTGAGTTTAGTGCGTGATCGGACCATGGGGAATAACGCACTCTTAAAAAAAAATAATAATAATAAATACAGGTTGGGGATCGTGAGTCCAGTGCGTGATCTGACCATGGGGAATAACGCAGCCTTACACACACACACACACACACACACACACACACACACACACACACACACACACACACACACACCAGGCTGGGAATCATGAACCTAGTGCGTGATTTGACCATGGGGAATAACGCACTCTTAAAAACACAAACACACTCTTACAAACACACACACACACACACACACACACACACACACACACACACACACACACACACACACACACACACACACATACACACACACACACACACACACACACACACCTTGATCTATCTATATGACACAACACATCTCGCTTTGATAATGAACAACAATTTTCTTTTTATTGACGATGATATTATGGTGACATGTTTCTCATGATTTGGTAGGTTAATACACAATTGAACATTAAAACGCTATATAACAGTTTAACTTATCAAAAAAAGAGATGTCATGTGATATTAAGAAAAAATAATGGATTTTCTTTACTTTGTACACATTATGGCATGGTTGAAGCATTGTGCATTGCATAATTATTACCTAGTCTAAGGGATTGTGTTGAATATATCCCGTATTAGACTGATTAATTATATGAAACGGAGAATGTTTACAACGTATACACTATTATAAAAATTACACAAAATAACAGTTCAGTGGGTCGTGGTATTTATGAACCGCTACAATAACCTTTCTTTTTTTTAACAAACAACTCCAAACAAGTGAAAAAAAAATCGTACAACAGTTCATATAAACTTCCAGGAACTTCAACAAAAGATGAAAACACGACGAAAGCTTTCTCCCGGCGGTGGACTTGTCACGGTCAACTGGGCGGCGCGAGACAGACACAAGGTTGCAGGATTAAACTCGGGTCGTTTGAGATTCTCGGTCTGACAATTACTCGAAGCAACACCACCGTTGCCCTTCACGCCGGGACCAAGACACCTCACCACCACCGCCTCCACCACGCCCCCGAAACTTTACCTTATCACGTCAGACTAAAAAAACAAGACATAAAAGAATCCAGCGCCACCGAAGAGCAGAAAAAAGGGATTTGTTTCGTGAACCTCGTGAAGAGAAGAGTTTTACCCGCGGCATTTCCATCTTTAAGTTAACTCGTGAGCTTTACAAAGGTCGCCTGAACTCTTAACGTCTCCCTCAGTCTTTATTGAACACCCCGAGCCGCCTTGCAGCGAACCTTTTACGCCACAGAACCAACCTGTGAATGCCTAATGAACACACACACACACACACACACACACACACACACACACACACACACACACACACACACACACACACACACACACACACACACACACACACATATGCAGGTAAACAAGCAGGAGTCACACACACCTGGTCATCACATCTTCCTCCTTCCCTCCCTCCCTCCTCCTCCTCCTTCTCCGCCTCCTCCTCCTCCTCCTTCTTCCTCCTCCTTCTTATCCTTCTCTTCCTCTTCCTCCTCCTCCTCCTTAAGGACTTTACATACGACTTTCCCCTGCAATAACAACAACAAAAACAAAAATAATAGGAATAACAGTAATAATAATAAGAATGGGAATAAAAAGAAAAATTAATAATCACCAAATCTCCTTCCAGAGTCGCTTTGACCTTGCAATGGTGGTGATGGTGGTGGATGAAGGGTCAGAAGGGTGATGATGCCCCCTCCCTCACCTCCCTCCCTTTGCACTTAGATCATCGGAAGAAGGGTTTTTTTTTTTCAGGTATTAACTTGTGGCAGACCCGATCGAACGCCACGTCCCCCTCATCACTGCCTCCCATCGTCACTTCCTCCTCCATCACTTTCTCCCCCCTATTACTCCCTTCCACTCGTCACCCCCCCCCCCACCCCCTCCACAAACACACACACAAGTTGCGGGAAAACACTGGTCTCTCGTCTCCTTCTTCAGTCCCTTCCACCGTCCATCATAACACTACCTCGCCATATCATTTTTGTAATTTCCAGCCCTTTTTGTCGCATTCCAGCCGTATCACTCGCTTGGAAACACATGAATTTGCACGTTACTAACACTTACGGTACTCCATAACACTTTGAGGGCGTATATGATCGCTTTCAACACGTTTTTCTTTCTTTATCGTTCTCCTAGGCGTCTTATTTGTAACATTCTCTATGCTAAACGTTTTTCTTTTGTTTCTTTTCAACGCTTCACTTTAGCAATTTTCACTCTAACAATCAACAATTTTCAATTTAAGAATTTTACGTTTTTGCTAAGCTATTTTCTTTTTTTTTTTCTTTTCAGCACTTCACTTTAACAATTTTCTTAGCACGTAATTTTCTAGCACTTTATCTTCAGTTCACCCCCTGCAACCCGTTTATGGCAGCACACAATTTTCTTCCACTCCTTTCTTTTCCTTCGAGTTCCTTATTTATCAGAAAAATATATATAAAAAAAACAAGGTTAGCTATACATCAACACCCAGTCAAGAACATAATACTACCATGTCTTTTTCCTCCGAACTATAACTAAAAAGACATAATTAATAAAGTATGATTTTGGATTTTTTTTTTTTTTTTTGTGTGTGTACAGGAAAAAAGGTAGCTCAGGGGCTCAAAAAAAAAAAAAAGAAACAGAAAATCCCGCAATGTTGCTGCTCCCTCAATTAATGTTAAATTGAAATGTTCGAAATAGATGATAATAGACTAAATAAACAGTAACATTCACACCAGCTCCTCCAATCGATCAAAATCCAACCCTATCTCTTAGCCTCGCAGTCATTTGGTTAGTAAAGAAATCTAGCGGAAAAAAATAAGTAAACAAGACTTTCCCAGCACCCAAAACAGGTTACAAGCTACAATAGACACAACTTCCTTTCTCAGAACAAGAGGCACGAGGGAAACAAAACAAAAACATGTATACTAGTTAGTTTATTGGGAAACCTTACACACGTACCATCTTTCCGGGAAGCGAACAGTGCCTCACAGAGCTGACGTTACCGACACACACACACACACACACACACACACACATTCACACAACAACAACAACAACAACAACAACAACAACAACAACAACAACAACAACAACAACAACAACAACAACAACAACAAACAAACAAACAAACAAACAAAAACAAAAACATTTAAAAGGTCTGAGAAGCTAGCGGTGAGACTCGACGCTATGGCTTTGGCGAGGCTGTAACGGTGATTCCCGGGGGGGGGAGGGGGGGCATCGTCCGCGAGCGCTCTACACACAAACAAATCAAACACACACACACACACACACACACACACACACACACACTTGCTTATTGCAGTCCGTCGCATCCGATGGCGACTTTCATTTCTTCCTAGGATGATGCGATGAAAGATGAGGTGTTACTGTAGTTGGAGCTCCCGCCGTCCGTGAGCGTTCGTGTGGCTCACCAGTCCAATCCTTGAGTTTCACACCTTCCCACAGGTTGGACATATCCAATGGGGGTTCGGTGCTACAGGGGCTTCTCTACTGACATGGCGCCGTTGTCTTTTTAGTGCACGTTGGGTTGTGCGATTCTGTTCCATGACGGCAACCCCTTGCTTGATCTTTGCTCTCCAGGTGGTGCGATTGTTTGCGAGTCTCCAGGTTGGAGGGCGTTATCATGCATTTCTTTAATATCAATTTTATGTGATCCTTAAACCTCTTTTTGAGGCCACCAGGTCTTCGGTGGCTGTTTTGCAGTTGCCCATATAGTATTCTTCTTGGCAGTCGTTCCTCTGGCATGCGGATAACATGGCCAAGCCAGCGAAGCTGCCGTTTGGCAATCATGGCCTCGATGCTTACGCTTTTTGTACGTTCAAGGATCCGGGTGTGTAGCACTCGGTCTTTCCATGTGAGGCCTAGGATCTTTTTGAGACACGAGATGTGGAAACGCTCCAGTTGTGCTAGGTGACCTCGGTAGATGGTCCATGTCTCAGCACCGTACAGCAATGTAGAGATGCATACAGCTTCATATACCTGGATTTTGGTTGGTAGTGTTAGATGTTTGTTGTCAAAAACTATGGACCTTAATGTGCCAAAGGAACGCGAAGCTTTACTAATTTTGTCGATAACATCGTTGTCAATCTTAATGGTGGGAGAAACGATGCTGCACACACACACACACACACACACACACACACACACACACACACACACACACACACACAATCACGCCGGGGGTATACAAATAAGGTGCCCAATAAACACTAACAACACCAAAACAAACATAACACCATACACCTGTACACTCCTACTGTCTTTCCTTCTCCCCCACCTGTACCTTCACCGCTAACCCACTTTCTCTGCTTACTAAACCCTCGATAAAAGAAATAAAAAATGCGTCCCTCTGAGCACCGCCGCGGGGGACGAGGAAGAGGAGTGAGTGACAGGAGGGAACATTCGATAGCATTCAATAATTGGGCCAAAGAATAAGAACACGAGCATGCAAGAGATGAATGTTTGCGATGATATTCGTTGATAGATATAGAATGAAACCTCGTGTAGGAGACAATGAAAAGATGAGCTGCACCTGAGTTAATGATAGTTATTTAAGAAAAGATGTCTAGAGAGAAGTTCCGAGTAGTGAATGAATATAAACGAAACGAGATAAAAGGAAGAAATGGAAAGGTGTGAGCAGAAAAAACAGGTACGGTAAGTAACATTCACACCTGGTTCTCAAATCGATCAAAATCCAACCAAACTCGTTCTCAACCTATAAAAAATAGGATTGATTTAAACGAACAAAGAGGGAAAGGAAGAAATTTAAAGATATAAGTAGACAAAACATGCAGTAACCTTCACACCTTTCCTCGAATCGATCAAAATCCAACCTTTTCTCTTAGACTATAAAAAAAGGAATTGATGAAAACAAAAGGAGAGTAGGGGGAGGGAAGAAATGGAAAGGTAGCAGCAAGCAAGACAGGTAACATTCACACCTGCTCCTCAAATCGATCAAAATCCAACCTTTTCTCTTAGCCTATGAAAAAAGGAACTGGTTAAAACGAAAAAGAGTATATAGAAAGGGAAGAAATGGAAGGGTTGAAGTAAGCAAGACAGGTAACCTTCACACCTGCTCCTCGAACCGATCAAAATCCAACCTTTTCTCTTAGACTATAAAAAAATTTGATTAAAACGAAAGGAGAGCAGAGAAAGGGAAGAAATGGAAAGGTAGAAGTAAGCAAGACAGGTACATTCACACCTGCTCCTCGAATCGATCAAAATCCAATCTTTTCTCTTAGGCTATAAAAAAAGAAATTGATTAAAACGAAAGGAGAGCAGAGAAAGGGAAGAAATGGAAAGGTAGAAGTAAGCAAGACAGGTAACATTCACACCTGCTCCTCGAATCGATCAAAATCCAATCTTTTCTCTTAGACTATAAAAAAAGAAATTGATTAAAACGAAAGGAGAGCAGAGAAAGGGAAGAAATGGAAAGGTAGAAGTAAATTAGACAGGTAACTTCCCGAATCGATCAAAATCCAACCTCTCTCTCTTAGTCTCGCCGTAAACAAATGAGAACCAAAGCGAAGCACAAAATGTCACACGTAATCGCCATCTTCTTCAGGACCATAAATATTTCTACACCGTAACCCAGATGACGTAACTATCGACCGACCTTTTTGTGTGTTTTGTTTAACGTATGACGGAAATGCCTTTTTTTAATATTTATGGGAACTGAAAAAAAATAGAAACGAAATATATAAGGGGGAGGTATCAAGAGTAGAAATGAGATATAGAAAGGAGAGGAGAAAAGAGGAAGGAGAAAGGGAAAGGAATGTTAGGGAAGGGATAGGTAATGGGATAGGGAAGGAAAGGGAAAGAAGAAAGAAGAAAGAAGAAAGGAAAAGGAAAAGAGAAGAGGAAAGTAGGAGGGAAGATGATGAGGAGAGAAACAAAAGAGAAAGAGGAAAGGAATAGCGAATGGGAAAAGAGGAAAGTGAAAAAATATATAATGCAAATGCGATGAATTATTACCAGTGAGGAGGAGAACGAAAAGGAGGCGGAGGAGGAAGAAGAGGAGGAGGACGACGACGACATCAAGAAGAGAGAGGAAGAAGAATAGGAACAAAATGACTACGACAATGACGACGATCATTATAATAAGAAAAAACTGGAGATGCAAAAGGAAGCGAAGAAAAAGTAGGAGGAAGAAGAGGAGGCGAAGAAGAAAAGAGAGAGTATCGTAGCGAGGGGTGGAAAAAAGAGAGAGAGAGAGAGAGAGAGAGAGAGAGAGAGAGAGAGAGAGAGAGAGAGAGAGAGAGAGAGAGAGAGAGAGAGAGAGAGAGAGAGAGAGAGAGAGAGAGAGAGAGAGAGAGAGAGAGAGAGAGAGAGAGAGAGAGAGAGAGAGAGAGAGAGAGAGAGAGAGAGAGAGAGAGAGAGAGAGAGAGAGAGGGGGGGGGGGGGGTTGGCACTGAGAAAGAGGGTGCCAGAGTCCAGGAATACATAAGTAAAGGCGACATACTTGAGAAGAACCATTGGTAATAATACATAGGATGACCGCCCGGGCAGAGCCACTCACGCCGGCCTCAGCACGACGCCCTACCTCCACCTGGCCCTCCTCCCATTCTTCCACTCCTTCACTCCTTCAACTCCTTCCAGTCCTCCACTTCTCCACTCCACTTCTTCTACTCCTCAGTTATTCCTTTTTGAAGAAGAGCATTGACGAAGAGCATAGAAGAAGATCATTGAAGAAGAGGGGCATTGAAGAAGAGCACTGAACAAGAAGAGCATTAAAGAAGAAGAGCACTGAAGAAGAGCATTGAAGAAGAGCATTGAAGAGGAGCATTGAAGAAGAGCATTGAAGAAGAGCACTGAAGAAGAAGGGCATTGAAGAGGAGCATTGAAGAGCATTGAAGAAGAGCATTGAAGAAGAGCACTGAAGAAGAGCATTGAAGAAGAGCATTGAAGAAGAGCATTAAAAAAGAAGAGCATTGAAGAAGAGCACTGAAGAGCATTGAAGAAGAGCATTGAAGAAGAGCATTAAAAAAGAAGAGCATTGAAGAAGAGCACTGAAGAAGAGCATTGAAGAAGAGCATTGAAGAAGAGCACTGAAGAGGAGCATTGAAGAAGAGCATTGAAGAAGAGCATTAAAAAAGAAGAGCATTGAAGAAGAGCATTAAAAAAGAAGAGCATTGAAGAAGAGCATTAAAAAAGAAGAGCATTGAAGAAGAGCACTGAAGAAGAGCATTGAAGAAGAGCATTGAAGAGGAGCATTGAAGAAGAGCATTGAAGAAGAGCATTGAAGAGGAGCATTGAAGAAGAGCATTGAAGAAGAGCATTGAAGAAGAGCACTGAAGAGGAGCATTGAAGAAGACATTTGAAGAAGAGCATTAAAAAAGAAGAGCATTGAAGAAGAGCATTGAAGAAGAGCACTGAAGAAGAGCATTGAAGAAGAGCATTGAAGAAGAGCATTGAAGAAGAGCACTGAAGAAGAGCATTGAAGAAGAGCACTGAAGAAGAGCATTGAAGAAGAGCATTGAAGAAGAGCATTGAAGAGGAGCATTGTGACCCAGTTCAGGAGTAAGATTCAATCACAAGAACACGCTCAGAACCAATTTGATTTACAAGAACTCTAAGAACCTATTCAAATCAAAGTTCTACCTCCTAAAAGAGAGAGAGAGAGAGAGAGAGAGAGAGAGAGAGAGAGAGAGAGAGAGAGAGAGAGAGAGAGAGAGAGAGACTCGGATATCAATAAATGAAATACTCCGTTTCATGCCAACTTTCTTCACTTAAGGGAATGTATAATCAGTGTTGCCAACTTTGTGAAAGGGCTGAAAATATATGATTAACGTCAGACCTCAAAGTAAAAAGAGAAAAGTTTGAATTCGCACATTTTTCTTTTCTTTTTGTGACGATAAATATTTAGAAATGATTGGTATGAGGAAAAAAAAGTAAAATATATGTAAATGTGAAATAAGAGTAAGATAAATGCATAGATATGATTGTTATTGGGAAAAAAAGAGTGGATGATTGATTAGATGAAAATATGATCTTGCCAAAAAAAAACCTAAAAGAGTACAAATCAATCTCGTTGAATAAAATCTCTTGTTTTGAAGAAGAATCCGGGATCATTTTTTTATAGGACGGATAGGTCTCTCTCTCTCTCTCTCTCTCTCTCTCTCTCTCTCTCTCTCTCTCTCTCTCTCTCTCTCTCTCATAGTCGTTCCAGGGCGGGAATAATTCATGGGCTGTACGAGACTGACATTTTAGGCTGGAACTGTGATTTAAATATTTTGAAAACTGAAATGAGAAGAGAGTCGGAGTCCATTCCCCCATCTCCCCCTTCCACCATCCCTTTTCTCCCCTTCCTAACATCAAACACCTCTTCTTTTTCCTTCCTTCTTATCTGGCGCTCCTCTCTCCCTTTCCTGTCTCGCTTCCCTTCCTCCCCTCTCTCTCTGATCCACTTCTCCCTTGTCTCTTCTCCTCACCTCACATCCCCATTTATTCACCCTTCCTCCCAATTATCTCCTTCCTTATCCCTTATACCCCTTATTTCTCCTCCTACAACTCTATTAAACCCCTATTCCTTTAGTTATCTCTCTTCCTTATTACCCTATTACCCTACTACCCTATTCTCCCCTTCCTCATCCCATGCACTATCATTTCTTTTCCCGGTTCATATTAACCAACACTCCCCACTCCCTCCTAACCCTCCCCACTTCCTCCCCACTCACTGCCCCACCTTCCCCTAACTCCCTATCCTTTCCCCAAACGTCCCTATAAAACCCAAGCCTTTCGTGATGTTCCCCTGTTCTTTTTTCACATTGCCTTTCCCCATTCTTATCAACCAGCCTTCCTCACTCCCTCCCCTAACTCCCTTCCCTTCCCTCCAACATCCATATAAAACCCAAGCCTTTCGTGATGGCCCCCTGTTCTTTCTTCACATTTCCCTTCCCCGCTCCCTCCCCTAACTCCCTCCCCTTCCCTCCAACATCCATATAAAACCCAAGTCTTTCGTGGCGTATTTCAGGAGTCGTGAAGGGAATTTTTACAGCTCGTGGAAGATAATTTGCACGAGTAAAAGTGTCCAATCCAATCAAGGCCGCAGCGTGGTGATGTTACGTGAATCAAAACTTAGAGATAGTCAAAGCCTCCCCCACTTATCCCCCGTCTCCGGCCTCTCCCTCGTCCCTCCCTCCAGTACCTAAAAGTCTATAATCCAAGTCTGAAATTTTAATCCTTGCCTATACAACACAAAGCTCTTAACACGAAACCTCAGACTCCCTTCCTAAGTCTAATTATCAAAGACTAAATATTATGTTTGAAGCGTCATTTCACAGTCATGGAGGATTTCCCCTTGAGATTGAAAAGAGAATTAACATCCTCTCCTTGGCATGATATTTTTTAATGTTAATAGTTCATGCAGGCCTTTCTGAAAAATGTTTAAATGTCCTGAAAAATGTTATACATGCCTCTGAAATATTGCAAACAAATAATTAATGTATGAGTGTTTATTATAATGTTCAGAATTTGGTTACCGTACATTCCTAACAACTTTTTTATAAATTCCGCAAAATCCAAAAGTTTTATCTGAAAGCTTAAATTAATAAAAAAAAATCTAGTTTCAGAAAATTTAGAAGCTGGCGGAGTAACTATAACCTACAAAAATTCCTGAAACATCATAACACAAAACGCAAACAAAAACTCGAAATATTAAAGAAAAAAAAGAGCACAACGAAATATTCATAACCAGGTCGGCGGCACCAGGACATTCTTCCCTTATCCTTATCTCTGTACTTTATTATTTAGCTTCCTTGGCTGTTGTAGTGTGTGTGTGTGTGTGTGTGTGTGTGTGTGTGTGTGTGTGTCCGCCCTCACCCCCCAGCACACACTTCACACGCCTTTTTGATGAGATAATTAAGCTAAAAACGGATCAGAATTGTTATTAAGCTGTTTCTGGCTCTACTGTCTGAACGGGAACAGAAAGAAATAATGACGAATTAGCTCGCTTATCATTTAAAAGAAATTGGCGAGAGTGGCAATGTCAAAGGGCGGTAATGGTGTGTGTGTGTGTGTGTGTGTGTGTGTGTGTGTGTGTTTCTGACAGTCTGTTGTGGCGATGCTTGAAGGGCGAGAGAATATTCATGAGAGAGAGAGAGAGAGAGAGAGAGAGAGAGAGAGAGAGAGAGAGAGAGAGAGAGAGAGAGAGAGAGACTCGTCCAATTATTATAGCCTCGACCACCACCACCATCACCACCACTCCCACCACCACCACCACCACTAACACCGTCATTATCACAAACAGTCATCATAACATCATTAACACCAGAATAATCACCACCACACAAACTTCTCTGAACCAATCAACACCACCACCACTACCACCACCACCACCACTACAACTACAACCTCCTCCTCCTCAATGGCTCTATCCCGGCACCATCCCTTTAGCTATTGACTCTGGGGGCTCAAAACTGAGAAAACGAGAGATATATTATGTTTCACGAGGCAAAGTTGGGCGATTTAAAACAGTTAGCCCACAAAATTCCGACGACCATTCAACGTTTTCTTTCTTTTTATCCAAGCGTTTCGGAATGAGGAGAAGGAAGAGGAGACGAAGGAGGAGGAAGGAAGGAGATAAGGAAGGAAGGAAAGAAGAATGGAGGAAAGGAGAGAAAGGAAGGTAGGAAGGAAGAAGGGAAGGAAGAAGGGAAGAGAGGATGTAAGGAAAGCTGGAAAAAGGAGGGAAGAAAGAATAGCAGAAAAGGAAGGAAGGAAGGAAGGTAGGAAAAAACAAAGGAAAGACGAAAGAAAAGAAGGAAAAGAAAGAAGGAAGAAAGGAAACGAGAAAGGAAGGAGGGCAAGGAACTGGAACACGAGAGAGAGAGAGAGAGAGAGAGAGAGAGAGAGAGAGAGAGAGAGAGAGAGAGAGAGAGAGCGGAGGAAAGAAGAAAGAGAGCTCGACTGCCTTGTCAAAACAGAGTGTGATGCCGTTTGTTCTAATGAGCAAACATGGCGGTGTAGATGATGATGTTCGGTTTATCAAGAGAGTAACCCACGCGTGCCTACACACACACACACACACACACACACACACACATACACACGCAGGTAATGATGAAAGGGATGTTGAGTGTAAAAGGTAGTTATTTATACGTGAGAGAAATTTACATGGATATCTGAACGTCCGTAAACACACACACACACACACACACACACACACACACACCTGGCGAGGACGAAAATACCTACCACGTTAACACCATCGCCATTATTTTAAACCTACGAAAGATTTGGAGAATCGGAGAACAAAAGAAGAAACAAATGCGAATCGTAACTAGCCCCCGAAAAGACTCTCCTCTCGGATTTTTTTTTTTTTTACTAAAGTGTCTACGAATTAGGAAGTAAAAGTTATTTGGCGGAGTTCATCGAGTATGTAAATATGAGGCCAATTTAACTCAATGAAGAAGAAAATTATTGAGATTCGGACTAAAAAACTCAATGTGCCATTACTCGGAAAAAAAAAAAAGACTTCTTCGTGAGGCCTTTTTTTTTTTATTCCATGGCGGGTTTTTTTGTACACCTAATGTTACTACTACTGCTGCTACTACTACTTCTACTATTGCTATTACCCACCTACTACTACTACTACTACTACTACTACTACTACTACCACTACTACTGCCACTACCACCAAAGTTCCACTCCTTCCACTCCCCTCCTTTTTTATTCATCACGAGCCATTATCCCCACATCCGCCTCCCCCTCTCCGGCAGCACAGAATTACGACTTTAACATTTGTAAAGAAAACGATGAACTAACATTATCTTTTAACTCACTCTCCCTCTCCCTCCCTCTATCTCTCTCTCTTTCAAGTGTCACCTGCCAGCGGTCTTCTTTTCTGTCTGTGTGTCTGTCAAGGCGTCCAGTGAACCCGAATATATATACCCAGTGAAACCTCTCGTATAGTAGGTGAGGAGAGCCCGGGGTAAGATCAGCGAAAGGTTTAGGGATGGATGGAAGTATAAACCAAGGCAATGTCCCCGTTGGAAATAGAAGCAGAGGAAAAAGAGGTAAGCGTTGTATAGCTATATGAAAAGGTAAGATGAGGGGAGTGGGATGGAGTAGGGCAAGGACGAGGAAGGGTGGAGTAGGGTGAGGGGCGGAGTAGTGAAGTGAGATAGAGTAGGGCAGGAAGGAATGGGTGATGATTATTGGGGCGTTCTGTTCTTGGCGCCGCAACTGCAAGGAAGGAATGGGAACGTAACAGAAAACAAGAAAAGGAAGGAAGGAGTTAAGATGAAGTAGAAGTTAAGACGAAGGTTATGTGGTGCTGAGATAGCGTTGACGATTTACACAGAACAAGGAAGGGTGAGGATCGGTTAGGTTAGGTTAGGTTAGATTAGGGTAGAATCGGATGGCGGAAGAAAGACAGAATCAGGGCAGTAGGAAGTTATATATAAAGCAGAAAAAATGGATCTAGAACAGTGCTGAGTGGTTATGCAAGGAGGCTTATATTATAGGGCACGTCTGGACGGAACGAACGCAGCGGGGCGGGGCGGGGCGGGGCGGGGAGGTTTGTTTCAATGATTCACGCATCGAACCCTGGTCCGCCGCGCCCCGACATCGAGACCCGCATTATTCTGTCACACGATTCTATTTCTTGAGAATCGCCGGAGCCTCAGACACCTGCTTGGGAGTCTGTATTAGTTATGCTTCTGGTGTTATCGTTATTATGCTTCTTTCTCTTTTCACTCTCTCTCCCTCGCTCTGTCTCTCCCTCTTTTGCCTACCTGCTCCCCCGTCCTTTCTCTCCCTCCCTCCCTCTTGTACTCGACACGATACTAACGCAATTTATATTCACTCGCCTCTCCCTCCCTGCCTCTTCGTCGTCTACCCCAGCCAGAGAAGAGTGGAGAGCCCCCGCCTAGAGCCAGCCCCTAGCCCCCGCCCCGCCCAGCCCCAAGCGGCGGAATAAAAAGGACACTCGCTTGAAACATTAACACAAGCCCCGCACCGCACATGGACTCCTTCCGTTGACACAAGATGCATGTTTCACCGCCGCTTCCAAATGTCAAATAAGAGCCCATCATCTCATCTTTTTTTTGGCTTCTATTTTCTCCTTCCTCCTCCGCGCGTCGCCATTGCCTGCTACGCGATATTGAAGACGATAATTTGAATGTAAATGTCAGGCTTTGCTATCGCGCCGCCGTAAGGTCTTGGGAGCCGTGTATAAGGCATGGCGGCGAGTGTGAATAATGCGATGCAACATTAGGAATGACTGCCACACCGAAACGGGAATAAAAGGTGAATGTGCTGCTGGAAACTTAAACTACGACCGTCTCTCCCTTCCCTCTCCTCCCTCCTCCTCTCTCCCTCCTTCCTCTCCCTCCCTCTCTCGTCTCCTTCCCTATACTCCCAGTTCCCCCATTCCCTGGTTAAGATATATATTACAAGAGAGAAAGATACAGACAGACCGACAGACAGATTGACTCCCCTAAGATACCAACAGACAGAAAAACGAGCGGACACACACACACACACACACACACACACACACACACACACACACACGAACACACAACTTACAAAAAAAACGATAACAACAAAACTAAAAACGAAAACACTAACACTACTAACGAGAGAGAGAGAGAGAGAGAGAGAGAGAGAGAGAGAGAGAGAGAGAGAGAGAGAGAGAGAGAGAGAGAGAGAGAGAGAGAGAGAGATACAGAATAGAGAGAATAAGAGAGAGAATAATGAGAGGATAATGAGCGAGAAAGAAGACTGAATGCCGGATACCCCGAGCACACACAGCCGCCGCTCCGCCAGGCATTGCTACAGGTGAAGAATCAATAGTAGATCATCGAGTAAACAACCAACACTGCAAACTGAACCATCCAAGCAATTAACGGTGTTTGCCTACCTGTGTGTATTTGCATTACATTGGATTGTTAATGAGTTCTTTTGCGTCGTGGGAGAGCGAGGAGGAGGGAGGGAGGGTAGGAGGGAGGGAGAGTATAAGGAGAGGGAGACAAAGAGTTACAAAGAATTGCCTACTCCCTCCGTTCTCTCTCTCTCTCTCTCTCTCTCTCTTTTAGCTATTTCCTCCTCCTCCTTCTCCTCCTCGACTTCCGTTCTCAACACACACACACACACACACACACACACACACACACATGCTTGCCATCTTGTTAGTACACACACGAACAGACTATTAGTTTAATCACTCTATTTAGCTATTAGTATTCATCTGTTATGTTATTTATCGGTTTATTTTCTACTTATTTACTCTTAGTTCCTTCGATTAATGTAGCAATGTCTTCCAATAGCTCTTTATTCCTCATTTGGCTTCTTTTTATTTCAACTACTTAATTGGTTCGCTTAATTATACTTCTATCTTTTAAGACTGTCTATTTCCTTTTTTTCTTATTTTTAGATTTCCATTTAGCCTATCCGTTCCCTATTCTACATATCTCCTTTACTTACTCACTTTATTTCCTCCACTTTTCCCTATTTTTGTCACCTTTCCTAATTACACTTCTACCCTTCAGTTACCCTTCAGTACTTTTCACATTCTCTTCTTATTTTCAGCTTTTCATTCAGCCCTCTTGTTTCCTGTTCTACGTATCTCCATTCCGTATCTATTTTGTTTATACCATTCCCGTCTCCCTACCTGTGCTACCTTTCTATGCGTAATAATAACAAGATCGAAACCGACGGAGAAGATCAGTCGTAGTTTGAACGTCGGGAATCGCTATATAGGACTAAGACTTGCCCCCCTCTCGCTCCCTCCTCCCTGGCATGGCAAATGAGAAAACTTCAACCCTCATCTCATTCTCAATTAAGACCTCTTACTTCATTTATAGCCCGTGCGATATGTATTAGTGGCGACGGTGGTAGTAGTAGTAGTAGTAGTAGTAGTAGTAGGGTTGTTATAGTAGTAATAATTGTAGTAGCAGTAGTTGTAGTGATAGCAGGAGGAGGAATAGTAGTAGTAGTAGTAGTAGTAGTAGTAGTAGTAATGATAATGATGATAATAGTAATAGCCAATAGTTCCATTTATATACCAGACACACAAATCACTCTTGACACGGGCAAACTATTCATGAACTCGACAAATAAACCTTAAAATAACGCCATTATAATCTCTGACAAGCGCTTGAGATTCGAACCCACTGAACAATATGACGTCAGGCTGAGGTCGATGCTTCGGGAGTCGCCCTTGTGAAGCTTCGGAACGCCTCATAATGAATTCGAACATCATACCTCGTCAATAATTCAATACGGGGCCCTTGTAATCAGCGTTATATAAATAGCAAGGGAGACGGGCTTGATATTAACGTGGCCTAAGGATAACTATAACCCCGGGTGACGGTGACCTGAGACGGATGTGACCTGGAAGGAGTAGGGATAGAAAAATATTGATAAGTGCTCTGATATTCAACTACCTGTTTTATTTTTTTTCTTATTATTTTACATGAGAGAGAGAGAGAGAGAGAGAGAGAGAGAGAGAGAGAGAGAGAGAGAGATCACAGTCGTTTGGGTTGTGAGTCAGAGCGCCTCCCACAACCACTAGTGACCAACCCGCAACTCCTCTCAAGTCTAAATCGCCATAATAACGAGCTATGCATTAATAAACACCGTAAAAGAACTGATACTGCTTCATACAATTGCAAATATCCCATTATCTCGACGCCTTAATGAAGAAAACAAATACGTAACCCCATTTGCCAAGTTTGTGTGTAGTTTAGTTTAGTTTTAGTTCAGTTTACCGGATCTATTGATCAGATAATGTTCCATGTGACCATAAAAAAGTACAAATCCATAATTCAACATAAGCATATATTCATTCTGTCGCTTTCATCCACTTGCCACCATTTGTATGCATCCCATCCTGATCTCGCCTCCCTCCTCCCTGAACACCTCTCCCAACATCCCTTCACCTGCTTCTCACCTCAAGTAAACCTTCACGTCACTCCCTACACCGAGGCTACACCATCCTCTATTTCTGAATGCCTTCAGAAATGCCTGCCTTCACCCCTCGCCGACTTCCCCACTTCTCGGGAATTGACTGGTACGGAAGTAGAGTATTAATAATGTTAGTCGCATCTTTGAGTATCCAATTGCTCCTACGTCATCAGTTGAAAGTAAGCATTCTCCCGTAGCAAGGCAGCAATGTATGTAACAGATATGATGACCTTTGCTGCTACATCCGTATTAGGAAAATACGTCCCTGACTCTCCTCCCCCAACTCGCCATGATGCCCCCGTAGTCAATATTCGCCACCCCGCCCTTCACCCTCATCACGCCGCCCTAGCCAGCAGCGGCGTGTCCCCACGTTCCTGCCTCGTCAAGTGGGAGATGGCGAGGCATGTCAACAGATGGTAACAAGCCCTCAAGGGGTGGGATAAGTGAGGAGCCGGAATGGGCTTCACGCTGCCCTCCTGTTATCTGTTCTCATGGACAGTTATTGTTGGCCGAGTGTTCCGAAACGTGACAACGATCTGATACACTTCTTGAACGGCCCTGCAAGGACGTGGATGGGCAACACTAGCAAGTAGCTATGCAGGTGGAGGCGCGTTATCGGCCAAGGCTGCATGTTCAAGCCTGTTTAAGGACATCTCATAACACCTACCCACCATTCCCTTCACTCGTAACGTTCTAGACAGTCTCTTTAATCTACTTTACCTCTAAAAGGAAGCTCCAGGCCGTGGTTATGGAAGAAAACACGAACCAAGTTAGAAAACACTGTAAGCTGGGGAACGCCTCGGGCGCTGCCGACTGGCTGCGTCGGTTACATCACCAAACTCGACTTGAAGCTTCCTGACTCGAATGAAACGCGCTCGAAGCACATTCACGAACAGCTGCGCCCAGCACAAGGGAACCAGTCCAATGCCCGGCGCCTTGCTCTCCACAGATCCTCACGATATCTCAGCTGAAGATGAGTCGGGAGAAGA
The DNA here is from genome assembly GCF_024679095.1 of Eriocheir sinensis. NCBI lineage: Eukaryota > Metazoa > Arthropoda > Malacostraca > Decapoda > Varunidae > Eriocheir > Eriocheir sinensis. Next base: position 14,442,549 of record NC_066513.1, on the reverse strand, counting down.
GCTTCCCAGATAAACTGAAAAAATGGCTTCAGTCCGGGGGCGTCACCACCGCCACGCCAAACACCTTCTCGCTGACGAAGGAGCAGGAGGCCGGACTCAGCAGCACCTCATCCCTCTCCACACGCCTCCGCACCGTGGGAGCGTTAACGGACATCTTTAAGGCGCAGAAGATTGAGGAGGTAAAGTTGTAGGCGCTAGCAAATGGTAGTTAGTTACGAATGGGTACCTAACACCACTAGTTATTGACTGACTCGACATATACTAAGATACAGCGTAAGTTTTAAGGGTGGGAGAAATTATCTAATGTAACAGGGATAAGTTTGCGACATATCAAATTCACATATTTTTTTACTGTAATCTATTATATAACTCGGCCAGATGACAATAATACTTAAGTTTGCCTCGCACACCAACAGTATTAGTTTCATTGGATTCTAATCAGAGGGAGAAATTGTAACAATGCATGTCTTTACACCTAAGAGTCTTGAAGGTTATACTCTAGACTCCATAGTTTACCTCCAACGAGTCGGGTAGCGAACTCAGTCTTGATTCTTAGTTTTTTTTTTTTTTTTTTTTTTGGGGGGGGGGCCTAAGCTGCTTCCTTTACTTTAAAAAAGAAAAAAAAACGTTCACACAGCGAGTAAGAGTTAATACAGGCAATTCAAAGTGGCTACTGGTGTGTGTCAGTGGTTTGTGACGAGGACAAGGATAGTTCACTGAAACGTCTCCGCTGCTGACGTCATCAATCGATGACATCACGGATAGCACATCGGGCGGTACCCAAGAGGTTTCCCGCTATCACTTAATCGACATTTTGTTCGGCTTCGCGCCCCGACTCCCTGGATCAGGATTCGCACCCAAGCCCGCAGATTCGTGGGTCCCCTCTTTACCTTAAACAAGTCTTTGATGTTCACTTGACACCGAAACCGTTTATACCCCCCTTCCTTTTATCTCTACCAATATTACCATTCCCATATACTGCAATAATGACCCCATTTGTAACAATCCAACTATAGTACTCTCCATATGACCATAGCGACGGTTTGCCCTTAATTCACTCTCTGGGTACTTAACGAAGAAGTAACTGACGACGTTGATTGTTGCATAGTCATTATACTGCACAAGTGACTATATTAGTAACAATTCAACTATAATAATCTCCACAGTATGACCATAGCCACAGTTTGCCCTTCCGGCCCTCCTTTTTGGTCAAGGCCTCACCTCTGTGGTCTCTTATCCTTGGTGTGCCCTAGTTCATACAAGCTATATAGTGCATTCATTCCTGGGCCATAGTTAAGACACACTGTAAATCCCATCTCGGTGAAAATAAATTTTAGTACCGTGCCAGTATCTCATTACCTACTTTATGAAACATTAATTACTATATCTTCATATATCTTTTCTACAAACCTTCAACAGTCATGGAAACGCTTTCAAATTCCAATTCAAGGACTTTTTTTTTTTTTTTTACTCTTGAAAATAGGGAATAATGTTTACGAAAGCGCGTCGCCTTCTGGCGGCGGCCGCGGCGACGGTGCCGCCGCCGCAGCCGCAAAATAGCTCGCAGAGGGTTTAGGGTTGGGGAGCAGGGCCCTCACATGGGGGGGCAGGGGGGAGGCATATGCCCTGGGGCAGCAATTTTAGGGGGGCATCAATTCTAGCCTGGACCTGCCGCCCACAAGGCTGAAATAATGATAATAATAATAATAATAAAACGGTCAAAGAGGGCCTGAATAGTTTACCGTAATCGACAATTTTTGCATTAAAATCAACAAAATATGAAATATTTTCACTTATCCTTTCTGCAGTAGGGACATTAAATACAAATTTTAAAATCTGTGATTATTTCGCAAGCCAATATTATCTTAAATGTCTACATGAAAAAAATGATTTAAGTTTGGCTCAAAATACTTTTTTTCTTTTTCATGATTAAGTTCGACTCAAAATACCCAAGTTTTCTTTTTCATGATTAAGTTTGACTCGAAATACCTACGTTTTCTGTTTCATTTGTTTACCCATGCTCAGCTGATTTGCGGTTTTGGCGCACTGCCGAAAACAGCCTGTTCCCAGCTGCTTAGGTAAATATGGGTTTTTTCTACTCTAAGATATTTTTTGCCGGATCATTGATAATGCCGATAGATGAAGTCACTTAGAAGTTCGGTATTTAATGTGTATTCATGCCACAAGGTGTTAATCTCTTTAGGCTAATAGACAAGGCAAGCCTACCCTAAGTTAAAGCTTGCATTCAGAATTTCAGAGGTTTGCAAAAATAGATATTACCTATGTAGTGTCAAGATTCAACGAGAGCATACACAAATTGAGAGATTATTTTCCTTGAAATGAGAACTTTGCCCTGGGGCGGCACTTAGGCATGTAAGGACTGTGGGGCAGTATATTTAAACTACTCCAACCGAATTTTACGGCCTGCTAACGAGGGGGCTGCGCCCCCCTCGACCCCCCATTCTAACCAGAGGAGGCGACGCGCTTTCGTAATCATTATTCCCTATTTTCATGAGTAAAAAAAAAAGCCCTCGAATTGGATTTTGAGTTTCCATAACTGTTGAAGGTTTGTAGAAAAGACATATGAAAAGCTACTGATGTTTCATAAGGTAGGTAATGAGATATTGGCACGGTACTAAAACGAATCTTAACCCTAATCTCTTTGAGGGGTAAATTTAGGCGGCCGTTATGGCTCCCTTACCTTTCTTGAGGGTTGCAGGGAGTTCTTGGCTGGCCGGGGGTAATTTTTTTTTTAGAAGGGCAGGAGGTTCTCTAAGCTGGGTATACTTGACGGGAAATTCGCTCGGCACTAAGAAAGGCACCTCACCGACTGAACGTAAATCCTTAGACCGCGCGCGCGACGTTCACTGTCCCGGTTTGAACAGCGTGCCGCGGTGAGAACAGAACAGCGCTTACGCTACCAAATTGTTGTACTCGCCCTAACTGCATGCGTCAGTTTCCTCCTAAATCTACCATAACCTCAATACTAACGTTATTCAGCTATACTTATTGTTAACAGATACTTATTTACACTATTTTGCGAGTGGAAACGAATAACAGACGTTCTGCATTTATACCATTTTTCGAGTGGAAACGGTTAAGATTTACGTTGTGCACCTTTCCCCATTTTGTTCCCTACTTAACCAACTCCTCTTTTAATTGTCATAATTTCCCAACACCAACCTCCAAACCTCCCGGAAAGACAGAAAATGAGATATAGGGGAAGGGACAGTACTAATGCTTAAAATTATGCAATATCCAGTAGTGATTCAGCCAGATATATAGCTTAGGTTGTATGATAGTTAAGCATATGATCTCTCAAAGCTATATAGATATGACTTCACCATGGAGTTTAGGTTTTCGACTCCCATAAACTATACTTCCTAAGGCCAAAAAAGAGATTAATCGCCTTCTCATGAGGGTTTTTTTTCACGTTCATGGCACAGTAGCTTTGTCATACTACTGTTGTGCTGGAAGCTTCCCCCGGCGACCATAGGCCTCTAGAAGGCTCCGGGAGAAGCGAGCAGGGGGGTGGGGAGCAAGGCGAGCCGTCCGCGCCCCGTGGGGCGCGGCCAGACGCCAGGCGGGAAGTTTTGCCAACTCGCGTATATTTTTGCTACATGTTCTTGTATGATCTAAAATATACTGTAACATTCTAGACTGTACTGTTCTGGATATATATAGGAGAAGAGGGCGAGAGGAGTCCTAGCCCCAGTCATGGTAAGCTAGTGGTAAGTGAAGAGTCCGAGTGAAGTGTACTACTAAAGAAGAATATTAAACTACAGACGCTGTGTAAAGTCACTAAAGTGTTTACATATCTCCCTCTCACGTAGTCTCCTGACGGCGACACGGAACCCAAGTAACACGTCCGGCATAACACTACTATCAGGGCCATATATTAAGCTACCCCTGGAAACACCCAAACATCTAGGAAAGCCTTATCAAATGTATACCTGGGTGGAATATGGCCCTACAATAATTTCCACATGCTATTTTGCACCCCTCCCCCAGAACGGTATTGAGAAGGTGTACCTTATCAGGGTCATAAATCTACCCCTGGAAATACCTAAAACCTCTACTGAAGCCTTGTCATAAGTGCTCCTCTGCCCTTCTCCCCCTCCAGCATGGCATAGAAAAGGTGTGGTGCCTCGTGAAGGACCTCCTGGACGTGGAGAAGATGCCCCCTCGTGCCCGCATGACCACCCTGCGCATGCTGACCACCTATGCCCATGGGGAACAGGAAATGGGCAACATAAGGATGATCTTCATAAACCATATCAAATCGTCTTACACTGAGGAGGACCATGAAACCCTGTAGGTGTTGGTAAAGTCTAGTATCGGCGCGTTGATAAAAAGAAGTCATTACCTTACCCTGCCATTTCCCTACCTTAACCTGCACCTTACCTTACCTTCGATCGTTTTCTTTGGGGTCAGTGGCTGTGTTTTCTTCCAGTCTTTACCCTACCCTCGTTTTCCTCAATGATTGCCTGCTCCTCCTTACCTTCCCTTACCCAACCATTTCTATACCTTTCCCTTACCTTTCACTTTTCCTTACTCTCCATTTCCTTTATCTCAATGGCCACGTGTTCTTCAAGGTTCAACTTATACCGTGCCCTTCCTTACCCTGCCATTTCCCTACCCTGCCCTTTACCTTACTTACCCTCATATTCCTTTATCTCAATGGCCACGTGTTCCTCAAGGTTCAACTTCTACCGTACCCTTCCTCACCCTGCCATTTCCCGCTGCCATTTCCCAACCCTGCCCTTGCCTTTACCTTACCTACCCTCATTTTCCTTTATCCTAATGGCCTCGTGTTCTGCCAGGTTCAATTTCTTCCGTGCCGTCCTGTCTGATGGCCGGCGAATGGACAGCGTGGAGCATGAGGTCGGCCCCATATACGCCCAATGGCTGCCGCTCCTGTTGAAGTCCCCGGTCAAGAAGGAAGCCCTGGAACTCACGACCAACCTCATCAAGTTCCAATCAGCCTATACGGATTGTAAAATCGTTGAGTTCTATGTGAAGTAAGTGGATTGTAGTGTAGTTTGAAGGATTTTTTTTCTTATATGCTGCTGGGAGAGGCATATTAGACTGAGGTGGTTATAGAAGGAATTGCTTGTATTGGATATTTTTACTTATTTTCTTGGGTCATAGATTGCTCTTGTGTTTGCAGTCTGTCTTTAAAACTAGAGCAACTAATATCCTTGGCTTATATTAGTCTCTCAGCTGTTTGTAGTGTAGTTTTTCTTTTCTTGTATGCTGCTGAAAGAGGTATAAGCAGGGATGGTAATGGGAGTAAATGTTTGTGTTGCTTAGTGTGTTACAGATTTCCTTAGCCCATGTTCTTCTATTATATAAACGTTTGTAGTGTACGTGAGTATCTTCAAAGCTTGTCTAATTAATTTCCTTGGCTTACTGTGTTTCTATAAGTTTTCAGGGTTTGCAGTCTGCTCACATATCAATTCGTTAAAACTTTTGTAGCGAACTTCCCTGGCGTATATTCTTCTATTGCATAAGTCTGTGCATTCAATGTATCTTTTAAAACTTGCCTAAATCATTTCTTTGACTTGTTCTATAATGTTTCAGTGTTTGCAGACCTTGTTCTGTGTGTTTCAATGTTTTCAGTCTTTATCAGTTTATTAAAGCTCTTGTAACAACCTTCCTTGGCTTGCCTTTTGTAATATTTCAGTTGTATTGCCTGCACAAGCTTTCTCATATCCATTTGTTTCACCCTAACATCTAAAATACCTCCTCGTTCCACCCCAGGGAAGTTATCCGCAAGATGCATAGTGCCGAGGACGAGGAGGAGGCCCTTCTGTGCATGACTGTGCTGGAGACAGTGGTGGCCTACAGGTACTTGCCCTCCTCTGTCCTGTCCACTGCCCTGATTGGCATGTGCAGGCTCGTCAACGTCTCCCACCTCACCGAACGGGTTGTCAAGGTGAGGCAAGGTGTGGGCCATGTCATCTGAGTGCCTATATCTAATGTCTCTACCTGGTTTTATAAATGTTATGGGTTTTAATCACTAGTTCAGTACAGACCAGTAATGGAGAATATCTGGTGTCTGTATCTGGTTTTATAAATGTAATGGGTTTTAATCACTACAAACCAATAAGGGAGATGGCTATCTAGTGTCTGTACCTGGTTTTGTAAATGTAATAGATTTAATTTAATACAGACCAATGATGGAGACTGCTATCAAGTGACTAAACCACCACCATCAAGTATTGTACAGGGCACTAATGCAGTCACATGGAGTTTCAAATGAAGTATTAAGTGGGATCAACATGAGGAAACTATAACTTCTCCCAACCTATTATTCATTCCTAGTTACTAATTTCCTATTTATTATTCCCATATGCAGCCCTACTCTTGAATATTTCACCCCACAAGTCCTCCACTTATTTTTGCTCGGCTAGATCCTTTACAAAGTGAAAATATTGAATCCACGCCTGGTTCAAGGGAAAGATGGGGTACAGACTCCATACCATTATTTAGAACTGCGGAGAGAGTAAAATATGTCCCTCTTGATTGCTCTCCACTGCATAGGGAAACAGGCATTTGTGTCCTATTCATGATTTGATTCTCCAAGCAAATTTCACAGGTCTTGCATGATGGGGCTGCCACATGTTCATTTTGCAGGTTGTGAGGAACATTCTCGCAACAACTGAAGCTTCCACAGCCTATGATATGCTGATGCGGATCATTGACAGAGGGGCAGATTTCCAGCTGGTGAGGAGTGCCATGTTCTTCTGCGCCTACTTCACCTTCGGGATAGAGCAGCTCACCTCGCTCAAGTACCGGAAACGAGAACTGATGCAAGCCATGTGTGACGTAAGTGATTTAACTCTTATTTTGTGGCTCAGGCTTTTCATATCAAAGTACTAAACTAGAATGATGGTTACAGTCACCCTTTGTGTATATGATAGTTTTTTTTGTGTGTTTTTTACATCAGAGGACACGGCTCGAGGGTAACAAAAAGAGTATAAAAAAAAAAGCCTGCTACTTGCCGCTCCTTTAAAAGATAAAAGTAAAGAGTAGCCAAAAGAGGTCAATTTTGGGTGGAGAGGTGTCTTGATACACTCTTCTTGAAAGAAGTCGAGTCATAGGCAGAAGGAGATACAGACAAAGGAAGGCTGTTCCAGAGTTTATCAGTGAAGGGGATGAAAGAATGGAGATGCTGGTTAACTCTTGCATAAGGGGTTTGGACAGTATAGGGATGAGCATGAGTAGAGTGTCATGTGCAGTGGGGCCACAAGAGTGGGGGAGGCATGCAGTTAGCAAGTTCAAAAGAGCAGTCAGCATGAAAATATCGATAGAAGATAGAGAGGCAACATGGCAGCGGAATTTAAGAGGGAGAAGACTGTCAGTAAGAGGAGGAGAGCTGATGAGACGGAGAGCCTTAGACTCCACTCTGTGTAGGAGAGCTGTGTCATTGGAGCCCCCCCACATGTAAGATGCATACTCCACATGAGGGCAGACAAGGCCCCTATAAATGGAAACCATCTGTGCGGGGAAGAGCAACTGGTGGAGACGGTACAGAACACCCAGCCTCGAGGAAGCTGATTTAGTAAGAGAAGAGACATGAAGTTTCCAGTTGAGATGTTGAGTTAAGAATAGACCGAGAATGTTTAGTGTTGAAGAAGGCGATAGTGGAGTGTTGTCGAAGAACAGGGGATAGATATCTGGAAAATTATGTAGAGTGGATAGGTGGAGAAACTGTTTGTGAGGCGTTGAAGGACACCAGGTTCTTCTTGCCCCAAATGAAAATAGTAAGGTCTGAGGCTAAGCGTTCTGCCTGGAAGCATTTAGTTCCTGTTGGGTGGGTCTTCTATTAAAAGAAGTTCAGTAATGCAGAGTGGAGTCATCGGTGTAAGAATGGATAGGACAGTTCGTTTTGGAAAGATTATTAATGAACAACAGAAAGACAGTGAGAGATAGGACAGAGCCCTGTAGGACACCACTGTTAATATGTTTAAAGGAAGAACAGTGACCGTCTACCACAGCAGAAATAGAACGGCCAGAAAGGAAACTGGAGATAAAAGTACAGAGAGAAGGATAGACACCGTAGGAGGGTAGTTTGGAAAGCAAAGATTTATGCCAGACCCTTTCAGAGGCTTTTGATATGTCCAGTGCAATAGCAAAGGTTTCACTGAAACAGCTAAGAGAGGATGACCAAGAGTCGGTTAGGAAGGCAAGGAGATCACCAGTAGAACGCCCCTTGTGGAACCCATACTGGCGATCAGATAGAAGGTCAGAAGTGGAAAGGTGCTTTTGAATCTTCTGGTTAAGGACTGATTCAAAAGCTTTTAGATAGACAAGAAAGTAAAGCTATAGGACAGTAGTTTGAGGGATTGGAACGGTCACCCTTTTTAGGCACAGGCTGTATGAAGGCATGCTTTCAGCAGGAAGGAAAGGTAGATGTTGACAGGCAGAGGCGAAAGAGTTTGACCAGACAGAGGGTGTCAGCATGGAAGCACAGTTTTTAAGGACAATAGGAGGCACTCCATCAGGTCCATAAGCAGTGGCGGGATTCAATTTTTTAAGAACAGGTTCTCTTACTCCAGGACTCGCTACCAACAGGTTCTCTCACTATCACAGTCTATAGAAGCAAACCATGCTGGTTGGCCTGATATAAGTGCAAAGATTGATCTTTGGGTTGCCACATGCTACAGTCTTAGCAAGTGAAATTCTGAAATTATTGATTTTAGTTATTTTCCCAACTTTAAAAAAAAAAGTCCAAATAATGGTTAAAGCATAATTAATACTGAGCAGACAGTATATGCTTGATGACTATTAAAATGTTTGTGTAGTTGCAAATGTTATTCATTAGACTATTACCAGTTGTGATAATAAAATTGTGCTAACATTTTCATAATAACTGTTTGCAATTACAAAAAAAAGTTATAAGTAAAAGGTGTTCATGGTGGAAAAATTGAGAACCCCTGATTTAAGCTAACATTAACAACCGGTTCTCGGGATTAAAGAAATTCCAAGAACTGGTTCTTGCGACCAGTGCAAACCAGCTGAATCCCATCACTGTCCATATGCCTTCTGAGGATTGAGGCCAGAGAGGGCAGAGAAAACGTGTGTGAATATATGTCTTACTGTGCTTAATATGATACAAAAAGGGAAGAAGATATGATCTACTTCTATTAAGTTAGTAGTTTTTTAGTCTGTCTGTATAGATCCCATGGCAAATACAATTTCCTGTTACAGAGTCTGTCCGAGGCCTCTCCAATGAGTCGCGAGGTGCTGGTTTTGTATGAGGTCTCGCTGAGTCTGCTGCGGTTGCTGCTTCACCCCCTGCCAAAGCTCACCTCAAGGGAGTGGAATCTTGCACTTGATGTCTTGAGCCAATCGTATAAGGGCCTAGGTACCACGCCAGATTTGTGATGTTGTTTCTCTGGAAATATGTATACATGATTATTAAGAACTCTTTTTATTAAGAGCTTTTTACCAAACTGTACCTTTACCTAAGTAGTGGTTGCTTTTTGTTATTTTTCAGAGAGGATGGAGGATGGAGAGCAAAGGAGTAGTATCCATGCAGTCCTCGGAAGTGCAATGAGCGGCGTGGAACATTTTATAGAGGACAAACAGTTTAATGGAAGTATTGACAAGTTTCACAATCTGATGGACAGAGCCGCCCGCCACCTGCCAGTAAGTTCTCCTTCAGGTGGCCTCACAGTAGTGTCCTAACCCTACATAAATTGAGTGCTGTATGCTTCTCTGACAATGAGTAAGATTACTGTTTTTATCAAACCATGAGTAATTGATGTTTTGGAGTATGGAATCTAAAAATATTTGAAGGGGAAATTCTGCCCTCCAACACTATATTTATAATTTGGTTTCAACAGCCAGCGAGGAGCTTCTGTTCTATGCCAGGTGATCATGATAATTATAGTTTGTTCTAGAGTTAATTGAACATGATACAGATCCTTGAGGAACTTTTCTAAAATCAGCAAAATACATTTGTTTTTTTGTTTTCTAGTTTGTGTTATGAGAATTCTTTTGTATCTTTTTAATTTTGCCTTACTCTGTCATAAACCTGAGCTTTGCTTGTCCTGTTTTCCAGGTTCCGTCTGTGATGAAGGTCATAGATAATCTAAAAGTGAAGGCCACTCCTCCAAAGAACAACTGGGTCAAAAATCTTTATGCTTTGGTGAAAAAGTATTTTGTTAATGATTCCAGAGACGAGGTGAAGATGAAGGCTCTGATGGTGCTCCACCAAATTTATCTTGATTACAGGTAAAACCTCTTATGACTTTAAATGGCTGTGTTTCAGTCATACTGGTGTGCTGCATGACAAACCTGAGTAGTGTGAGGCAGCACTGCATGGTTGTGAGTAAAGTGGCTTGTAATGTTTTAGTCAAGTGATATAAGAGAAGCAAAGGGAAACCAGGCTGTAGGCTTTTGAAATCCTGAGATTATCCATTTAAAACTTCAATATTCTACTTGAATATAATTAACTGTGTATAGGCTACTGATTTATCACTAACTTTAGAGGTGGTCACAGCAGCCTTGTATGCTCCTACAGCAGATGAATCAGACTCAACAAAAACAAATTTCTCAAAAATAATTATCAAATCTGGAACCTTTGCCTGCCCTGCCCTTTGCTTGTCCAAGGCAGCACGTATGGCTGAACATCCAGTGCAGGTGTTTAGGAAGAGAAATTAAACACTGGGAAATGCAGAGCCCATTTGTTACCTTTTAAGGATGATGACTTTTAATACCCAATGCAAAAACCTTTGTGTTTCAGACCTCAGCATGGAAGTGTGATTGTTGAATCAATTGTTACTAAGCTCTTTGTGGGGTATGAGAAGCTGCCTTCCCTGCTGGTGAGGAATCTGGTTGTAACGGTGATAGACAGCATGGTCACATACGAGAGCTGCCCGGCTGTTGAGGACCTGCTCGGACTAATGGAGGATGTAAGGAGGCCTTGTCAGTTTAACATATCACAGCCTTAAAACTTATGTTATGCTCTTATTCTTTCCTGAAACCATTTCTGCCTAATTGCTTTTCACAAAGGTATGATTGAGTAGCTTGAATTTTTATACCCTAAGTATAACTACTGCTGACTTTTTATACATTATGACCCTGTCTCTTCCTTCAGAGTATTTAAAGCTATAGATTGTCACAAGCTGATTGCTTATTTCATACACTTCCACCAGCTCCTGATGGTCAATTACAAGCGGCCAGACTGTCCGGCACTCACCTCGGCAGACACACCCGACATCAGCATCACAGTCACTGGTTTGGTCGTCATGCTTCGGAAAAGGTCCTGGCAGTCACCGTCCAAGTTTGCAGTCATTATCTACGATATGTTGATAAGATTTTTAGATCAACACTACCAGAAACCAGAGATACTAGAGCAAGCAAGTTTGATAAGATTCAAGGTAAGAATTTGCATTAACCTCAGCATCATTTAATAGCAATTATAGATTGGTAGATATGTTAAGTGTTTTGAGCTAGAATTACATATTTGTTGATCCAAGGGACTTGCAAATACCTCTTAACTGCATCTGCCTTTACTATATTGCAATTTTATATCCTAGTAATCATGTATGTTCATGTGCAGAATAATGAGCAGGATTTATGAAGCTGTGAATTCTTTAACATGATTATGATTAATTTATTGTGGCAACATTTTCTCACAGGTCTTTTTGTTCATCATGGGAATGAACTGCAATGAGAGGAATGAGCTTGGCTTCACGATTGGTGAATTGAGTGCAATTGAGGACAGACTCAGAGGGTCCATTGAGCCCTACACCCCCTTCGTGGTGGTCAGCCCCAAGGAGCGCTCAAGCCAGGAGCTGCAAGGTGACCCAATACTCATTCTTCCATTAGAAGCATGAGTAAATATTTAAATATTTTTTTTCAGTGCATATTTTTTGTTTCATGAAGTTTAAGTCTTGTGCCTCCTTTTTAACTTGAAATTTGAAAGTTCAAGGCTACACTGTTAAACTAGACATTTTTTACCCAACTCCTCTGTCAAAACTTTTACCCAACCGTGTTAAAACTTTTGGACCTTCATGGCCATCAACTTTGTGTCTGACCTATCCAATTGATATCTTGTTTAATCTTCATTCAAAGTAAAGTATTTTATGACTAGTTATGGGTTCTCGAATGTAGTAATTGGTGAAGAACTAAAGCAGCATTTAACACCAGAGACCTCAACGTGTGGCACCGAGGCAGACGACATCGCTGAAGACGTCAGCGTTATCTGTCTTGGGGATGTGGGGAGGGTCCTCTTGAAGGCGCTGGAGATGGAAAAAGGTAACGTAACAAAGCACTTCCCAAAAATTTTCAGTTAGGATTTTTACCAATAATGCAAAATTCATCATCCAGATATGTATTTTCTCTTTTGCTCCTCCTTGTGCATCTTCAAACTCTCCCGGCAGGCTTAAGGGAATATATCACTTGCACAAATGTTGTACTAATATTAGGAGATGTAATTAGTTTTTCATATTTAAGTGATCCAACATTAACTTGTACTAATGGATGCTGGTCTTTCATCTGCAGACTGGGAAGTACTTGAGCAAATTGTGAGAGTCGTGAGAGAGAACCTGCACTGGAAGACTTACGTGCTTGCCTTCAGCGATGGCAAGATGGACCTCATGGCTTCAAGAGTCTGTAGAATGGTAACACTACAAGATGGGTTATTATTTTCCATTAGGACCAAAGATAATTTTACTTTTACTGAATTTTACATTATATAGAGCCGAGTAGAACTTTGATATGGTAATTTTCTTGTTGACAAAAGATTTCTGTTCTCTGATATTTCCAGGTTTACGACGCCTCCCTAAACTACCCCAAATGTCTAACCTTCATCCCCGAGCCTTTATCACGCTCAAAGTTTGAAAGTAACCTGTATCCTCTGCTGGCACAGTTAGTTGCCCACCACCAATACCTGCACTCCATGACACAGCGGAAGGTAGAGTGATGGGCATTTTGTTGTGTAATTATCTCTTATTTCCTAAGACTTTATATGCTGTATTCCACCTTTTTCCATAATGATCTAACACGTTTTCTCAGCTCATCCAGAAGGTAGAGTGATGTGCAGTTTGTCATGTAATTATCTTTCATTTCCTAAGACTTTATATGCTGTATTCCACCTTTTTCCATAATGATCTAACGCATTGTTTTCCCAGCTCATCCAGGAGGTAAGGAGTAATGTGCAGTTTGTTGTGTAATTATCTTTCATTCCCCAAGATTTTATAAGCAGTATTCCACCCGTTTCCATAATAATCGAACTTTTTTTTCCCAGCTCATCCGCTCTCTGCAGCTGGGTGTGATGAACAAGGACTCTGGTCAGCTGTGCATTGAGGCCATAACCCTGTGTGTGATGGAAATGCCGCAGGCCATGGGCAAGGAGATAACGAGGATCATCTCCCATTTTGCCAAGATCACTCAGTCCGTCACACATTCTCAATCCATGTTAGAGTTCCTTTCCAGTAAGTTATGCTGTACTGGTGAAAGTTTCTTGAGATTTCACTATAGGCAGTATTTAAAGCTGAAGGTGAATTTCCATATTGGCCGATGCATGATTGATGTATAGGAGTACGTACACAAAATAAGTGTAAGGGAAGAAATGCATCACTGGGTACATATTTCATAATTTTACATAACCAATTAATTTACCATGTGAATTTCTCCCATGGCTTAAAGGGTTTCATGCATTGGCAGATATAGTTATTTGATGAACATGAATATTAGGAGGCTGAGTATTTATTCCTATGTAATAAGGGTGCTGATGCCTGTACATAAGTTTTCCCCCAGCTCTCCTTCACTTCCCTCGGCTGTACTCAAGCTTCGTCGAGACTCAGTACAAGTGTGTCTTTGCCATCGCCATCCCCTACACCAACCCATTCAAGTTCAATCACTACATTGTGTCTCTGGCCTTCCATGTCATTGCCATGTGGTTCCTCAAGTGCCACCTCCCATTCAGAAGGCAAATCGTAAAGTTCATCACAACCGTAAGTAAAGTTGCCACTCGTCTTTGGCTATATCTCGCCTTCTTATATCAAAGCTATGTCACGTGTGCTGTGATTTCCCGTTGATTGCTGTTCATATTTCCTTGCTTGAGTTGAGAATTTTGCAGCTGTGTTGTGCAATGGCTGATGTTTGTTAATGTGTAAACGGTGATTCTTTATTTTCAGAGTTTGATGAAGAAGTTTGAAATCTTGGTGTTAACTTACAAGCAAAGAGCTACCCCAGTAAAGGTTAAATCAAAAATTAGCAAAAAGGAGAAGGCAAAATTAAAGGAAAAGGTAAATGACCATTTTTTTTTTTTGCTGCTTTGGGTTAGTTGATAACCTCAATTTTTTTTATTTGTGCTGATGTGCTGAGATTATTATTATTATTTTTTTTTCTCAGCTGGATGAGGAGGAACGTAACCTACGAAAGCTTCACGTATTCACAGACCTCATGGAGACCTGCTTTGACCTCATGTCTCGCTACGTATTTGCTTACTGCAAACCTGTATCAGAAAGGTGAGCTGTAAATTGCTTCAAAAAAACAGTTTTAGAATATGAATGAAAGTGATTTTCATAGTTAAAGCTAATCTATTCTTGATCTTCATAAATCTGTTCCCATTTTTTCATTTAAGATAAACCGTCCGTTTCCTGTTCATCTATTTTGTTTTATTACACAGAACTTTCTTCTTTATTTTTCATAGAATCCATAATTCAACTCTTAACACAGACCGAGCACGATGGCAATGCTGGTCAAGGGAAAATGTAAGACCTGGATTACTGGCAACAAGCTGATCTCCATCACCACGTCAGGCTGTGTGGGGAGACAGCTCAAGCCTGGCGTCTGTGATATTTGTCAAAACTATTGCAGTAAAGGTGGGTGATCAGTGTTCCTTACAACACCTCAACATAATGGCTGAAGTTGGTGAAATAGACGTTGATTTTACTCTTGCAGTGGCCTGAGATGCAAATAGGACTCTAAAAGCCTACCTATCTTCATAAAGATATAGCTTCTTTTACAGGTCCCCCAGATTTAAGGAAGGTGAACATGGATGAATTGGTTCTTGATGATGCACCAAAAGAGAGCTCCCCAGTTTCCAAGCCTGCACCCAAAGCCACTCCTCGCTCAACTAGGCCTGACTCCACCCAGACCTCCCCAGTCTCCCGACCAGAATCTTCTTCCTCAGAGTCTCGAGCTCCATCCCTTAACCCTTCCCAACCCTGCTCTCCTACTTCCCCACCTTCCCCTTCTCGTCAGCCACCATCAGCAAAATCGCCTTTCTCCTTCCTTTCTCAACTATCACCCTCTCGTTCAAGAGCGAAATGTACTCATCGTTCTCCCTCCCATTCCTCAGAGTCTCCTTCTCCATCGCCTTCCTCCATCCCTTCTCAACCATCCTTCTCTCATTCCTCAAGAGCACAACCTACTCTGCCTTCCCCCTCCCATTCCTCCAAGTCTCCCTCTCCTTCCTCAAAATCCAGATCTGGTCACCCATCTCCCATTAGTCAGCCTTCACCATCGCCACAACAGTCCCCCTCTGACTCATCAAGGTATTCCTCCCCTCCGTATTCTCCTTTGTCTCAACTTCCAACTGTTTCAGCCCAATCCTTGCCTACGGGTAAACCTCCCCTTCGTCCATCAACCTTCCCAAGATCCCTCTTCGGCCATTCCTCCCCGTCCAACCCCAGAATCTCTCCCTCGTCTAAAGGCTCTCCTTCCTCGCCAGCCAGTCGACAACACTCCTCTCTGCCCTCTCCCTCTACCCCTCGCTCCCCACCCTTCCCCTTTGCCCACTACCCAGAACTTTCACCTTTCCTGTCTTCGCCAACCTCCTCCCTCGGTCTGTCCTACACTTCCGACTCCTCTCAAGGTGCCTCACTGTCCTTCACCTCGGAGTCCTCTCAAGGCACCTCCCCCGAACGCCCCGCAGAGAATGCAACAACACAGTACAGTCCCTACTCCCTGTATTTGCAAAACCTGGTAGGTGGTGGTGTGCTGTAAGATATTTTGTACTCGTTAGTTTATTCTAATATTTAATTTAGACACTTTGTCTAGAGCATGGTAACTACATTCTCAAAATCGAATTAAAAAAAAAAAGTCATTCTTTGCCATCAAATATTTTCTTCAATTTGAACGTTCAATCCTCTGAAGAAATCTAACTTACTTGGAAAACCCAAATGCTTGGATTTTCTTTACTGCAGACAGAAAAACGGAACTGGAAAGAAGTGCGCTGCTTTGTCCCCCTACCGAGAAAGCCTGCTCCTGCTGCTGCTGCTCCTGCAGCCGGTTTGTTCTATTGGTGTATTATTATTGACCTTAACTCTGTTAATATACATCGTGTAACTGGTTTTGCTTTGTCATAGTAGATTAAACCCATTTTAGTAGGAATCTTTTTCTCATGATTATTGACTACAGTTTAATTTTATCTGGCAGAGGTGTGGTTGCTCTAATGGTGTTTACAAGACTTCATCATATAAATCATCTAAGGTCTCCTGATTGATCATATAAATCATCTAAGGTCTCCTGATTGAAAGCTGAAAGACTGGACTATTTTCCCTATTGTTATTATTGATTTTGACATGCTGAGTTTAAATCATGGGATCCTACTCTCAGTACAATGCATTTTTCTCTCAAACTACTAAGGGGCAAAAGTTAAGAGTACAGCACTACATCTGTATCTACAGAGGTGGATGGAGGCAGGCAGAGTCATCCAAAGGTGCTCACGGTGGGAACGCCTCCACGTCTGCAGATGCCAATGCTGCCCCCACGACCTCAGGATGTTGCAAAGGAGCTTGGACTCAAACCTGGCATGCCTATTGTTCTTCATAAATGTTCCTGCTGGTGCCGAGGATGGGCTGAGCTATACATGAGGCAGCCTTGTGGTGTGTACCCTGGCCCATTATACCAGTAGCAGTTGATGCTTCGATATTACTTTAAAAATTTTAATATGGTCTGTTTCAGGATCTTGGGATTGAATTGGAATATCTTTCATCTAACAAACTTTCACTCAAGCCAGTGACACTGACAATGAGCAAACAAGGTGATGGTAATGCTTGGTGGTGGTGAATTGTTCCAGCTAGGTGGGGGGGAAGTCTTTAACATCATCATCATCATCATTTCATCGATGCCTGCTCCTAGGAGCTCCCACCAGGGGATGGCCACGACAGAAGAGCTTCCAACTTTCTCTATCCAGACACTCCCTCCTTGCCTGCTCAAAGTTTCTCAAAGATCTTTCCCCCCTCTCCCCAACGTACTCTTGCACCCTATCCCTCCATTTCACTGGAGGTCGTCCTCTAGTATTCCCTCTCTCTATCTCACTCACATACACCCTTCTGGTCATCTTACTCTCCTCCATTCGCTCCATGTGGCCAAACCACTTTAAGGTGTGTCGCTTCACTTCTTCCACCACTCCACACTTCTTCCCTTCACCCGTGACACATTCCAAAATGCTCGTACACACTTTCTTTACTCATTCCATCCATTCTACTCACACCACAAGCACTCCTCAAATAACTCATTTCAACTGCCTGCACTCTAGACCTCTGACTTTCATTCCAGGCCCACGTTTCACTTGCATATGTGAGGGTTGGTACTATTATTGTATTTCTCAAATCCTTCTTTACTTCCATGCTCACACTTCTGCCATTCATGATTCGTCCCAAAGACCCTACCACCCTTCTTCCTTGCAATGCCCTTTCTCTTATCTCTCCCTCCATACCACCATGCTTACACATAACTGATCCAAGGTACTTAAACTCATTGACCTCCTCCATTTCTTCACCATTCAAAATTATTTTGTATTCTTTTTCACATTCAATTCCCACTCTATATGGGCATACAAAATCTACAACCTCACTTCTACTTCGCTCACAAACCATCACTTTACTTTTGTTGACATTTACTTTCAGCTTTCTCCTATTACAGACACTATCAAAAACACTGACCAAATTTTGTAGCTCACTTTCATTTTCTGCAATGAGCACCGTGTCATCAGCAAACTATATCGAATTCAGTACCCACCTCCTTCCCTCATCGAACAGTCTTACTCCAACTTTGCCCTTCATTCCTCTGACACCATCCATATAAATATTGAATAACCATGGTGACATGATGCACCCTTGTCTTAAGCCCACTTTTATCTCAAAATGTTCACTTCTTTCTCCAATAATTTTGACACCTGCAGATGCATTCTCATAAAGACTTTATTGCACTAAGCAGTTTTCCTCCCACACCATAAATCTTTAAAACCTCCCACAATGCAATCCAATCGACTCTGTCATAAGCATTTTCCAGATCCATGAAGGCAGCGTATAGTTTCTTTCCTTTTGCTATTATTTTTTCTACTACCATCCTGAAGGCAAATATCTGATCCACACATCCCCTTCCCTTCCTGAAGCCTCCTTGTTCTTCGTTGATTTTCTCTTCTGTAAGTCTTGGCACCCTCTCTATTATAACTTTTCCATATACCTTTCTGGGTATACTCAGGGGACTTATACCTCTATAGCTCCCACATTCCCCTCTCCTGCCCTTCCCCTTGTAAACTGGGACAATGATGGCTTTTGTCCAGTCTGCTGGCACCACCCCCCCCTCCCATGCTACTTCACATATCTTGACCATCCATTTCAAGACTTCATCTCATCCACATTTCAACATTTCTGCTGTGTCTAACCATTTTAACAAATGTTCTAGCCAAAATTCTGTTATTCCAAACCTTTACACTACTGGTTGAGTGGCTTTAATTGATATTGTTGAAGATTCTCCAGTGTCAAAGATGCACCAGTGATACAAACTAGCTTTAAAAGTTGTGTTCTGGAAGGTGGTTTTGATGCCAATAAGGAAGAATGTGTTTTTACTTTTTAGTCACCTCTGACATGCAGAGGACTATGAAGATATATGTTGTTCCAAGTCTTTGGAATGTGTGTTAAACTTTTGATATATTTTCAGGCAACTTTTCAGTAATGATGACTATCCAGAATAGATCATTCAGCAGTGATGATGACATTCTTACTCTGGGGGACATAAGTGAACTCCCTTCCCCATTCTGGAAAGATATGCCAGGCAAGGCTACAAGAGGAAGAGAGAACCCAGTAAGTTTTTCTTTATTAACCCTCTCGAGCACGATGACGCATTTCGCGTCATCAAGGGTAAAAAGGTCCTGGCGCACAATAACTCAAAACGCATCATAAAAGTTTTAAAAATTGATTAAAAATTAGTTTTCAGTGAAAGTGCGTCAAATTTGGGAGCGTCATTTGTTAGAATAAGTTTTCTTGGTGTAACTCGGGAACTAATAGGCGTATGAGGATGTTGAGGATATCATAGGAATCCTCACTAAATTCCACTTCGAAACATGTATTCAGCTAAAAAAGTTGGCCCACAAAATTTCGAGCCTAGCTAGGGAACAATACAATACTCAATACGGAGACTTGAAACGAGTTTGTATTGTTTATTTTCCTCTATTTTTATTTGCGCATGTTCGAGTACAAGTCTTTATAAAGCCATTGATACCAAATTTATTGGGGTACGATATATCTGAGGGTAAAATATGTCTGGGAAGGTAGAGTATCGCGGCGGCAAAAGAAGGCTGGTCGGGCCTGATGGTGAGTGGAACAAACTTATTGGAAACTTGCGGTGTGCGAGAGGGTTAAATCTGTAGTTTTTTGTATATTGCTTAGCACTGTGGTTCTTTGTTACATTATATCCTTGTTTCTTTATTATTTTCCATTCTATATTTTCCATGACCAGGGTCAATTAAGAGAATAATATTAATTCCTCAAATGCTATTGCTAATCAGTTTTTTTTATAAGAACTGCTCTTTTTGCTTCATTACTTGACACCTCACAGGACCCTGCGGAGGCAGTGGGGAGAGGTGGTGGCAAGCAAGGTGGTGATGCCTCATCTGTTCAGAAGACTAAAACAAAAACAGGAGCGATTCCCAAGGAGCATCCTCATGTGGAGGCTCGGAGTCCTGGTACAGTGGAGGAGGATGTAGTACCAGAGTCACTGTCACCAAGGTGAGAGCACATTTCATAAAGGTATTGTGACTAAGACTAAGGGCTGCATGAATACAAGTTACAAGTTCAGCTTCATTGAACTGGCAGCAGACAAAAGTTTACCTCTAAACACCATTTTATTTCCATATATATGGCTACTACTTTTAATTTTCTAATGTGAAGATGTTGATAATATGTATATGTATAATATGTTTATTTTCAATTATTGATCTTTAAATTAGATTTGGTTAAAAGTACATTGTGAATAGCAGTAAGTTATGTAGTTGCAATATTGATGCTTTTCCTTCCAGCTTCGTGTTCCTTCAGCTGTACTACGATGGCTTGATGCCAACTGATGACAGACGTCCCGTCCTGCTGCCAACTGAACAGATGGAGATGCACCGGTCACTCAAGCTTCTGGACCTGATCAAGCCTTGTGACACCCACAAGATTGGAGTGCTGTATGTGCGCAAGGGGCAGACACTGGAGCAGGAGATTCTGAGCAACTCTTTTGGCTCACTCAGATACATGCAGTTCCTCTATGTAAGGCTTTGAATTCCTTTCTACAGATTTTGATTTTACAGATTCATGGTAAACTTGGTTGACTGATTTGTACCAGTTGTAATAGTCTACACTGAAAACAATTTTTTAGAGAATGAGTAGAGAAATGTCTTGTGCTGTTTTGCCCGAAGGGGTAAGAAGAGTATTGTTTCAGGCTCTGGGTTCCTATGTGGAGTTGACAAACTTGTCCCAAGATGTCTTCCTTGGAGGCCTGGACACATCAGGGGTGGATGGGAAAAATACTCTAATCTGGCATGACGACTTACTGCAGGTGAAATATTTACCAAATGAAATGGCCAATGGCTCCAGAACACCAACAGTTTTTGTGTACCTCAGAGTACATTTTAAGATTGGCAGCCATTTACCATCTACCTTGTATATCTTTAAATATCAGGGTGCTGTATACCTTAATAGTATAGTCTGCTGAAATATATTATTACATGTTTGAGAGGGCTTGCATCTCCCCAGGTTGTGTTCCATGTGGCCACCATGATGCCCACCAGGGACTCTGATCCAAGATGTAATGGAAAAAAGCGGCACATTGGGAACAACTACGTCACCATTGTGTACAATGACAGTGACAAACCCTACGGCCCACACACCATCAAGGTAAACCAAGCCCTCGGTGGGTATATTTCTGTAGCAGCACAAAACCACAATGGGCAAATCTTAAGAATTGCTAGTGTTTTTTTTATTTATTATTAATCAATATTTTGTGGTTACTTATAATGATTATTATTGCCTGAAGAATAATTATTATTATTGCCTGGAGAAAAAGTTGAAATCCATGACAGGTGGAGCTGAGAAAACGTATTGTTAATAATTGTCTCAACTACTTTTCAGGGCCAGTTCAATCACATTGTGATAGAAATTGTACCCAACTATAAAGACACCAACACCGTCAAGCTTCACTGCCAGCCTCAGATGCTCAACTACTTGAAGGGGACGAGTGCACGACTGGTGTCCAACGCCAGCCTGCCCATGCTTGTCAGGCAGATGGCCGTCCACTCTAATGTGAGGAAGTTTTATTTGTTGATTATAATTACTACAAAACTATATGCCTTTAGGACAATGATTACTTTTTTTTTCCTTAAGTCTCTATTTGCTCATGTCCATACACTGCATCCTTGCCCTACTCGCATCATTATCACCATCTTCCATTCCTTGTCCATTTAAAAAATCCTCATAAAGACTGACCTAAATGACAAAAAAGGTCATACAGGTAGACATCTTTATATAAATCCATGAATGATACATAAAGCAATGGCAAAAAAATAAAATAGTTGAGAATAATCATTTACCACCTCATACGAAGGTGGTGGCTCTGAAAATACTCCCCTTCCCTCCCTTCTCAGCTGGCAGCCAAAATCTTTGAGTCGCTGACACGCCCACCACACACCCCCTACGCCAACAACTGGGTGGAGCGGCTGCGACACATCAGACGGATCTGCAACAATGTACAGGGCAACATCAGGAAGAGTGATGAGAAGTTTGGTGCACCCGAACTCAATGACTTTGCCGATTTGACTGATGTTACCGTGAGGAACAGAGAACCAAATAAATCTGGCAAGTACTCCATTCAGCTGATGTACTGATGTGGGTGTTAGTGTTGTAATGTTTTGTTAAGGATATTGTATGTTCCTTTTTTACTCTATTTTATATCATACATTTTGAAGATTTTATGAATTTTACTAGTACTGTTTTCTTTGCAATTAAAATGGTCCTTTCACATCATATATAATTTACCTGAATACTTGCAGCAATAGCATATGCCCCTTACTCTGTATTTGCCTTTATCTGAACTTTAATCAGTGTGTCTAGATGAATGTAGTCTCTAAACTGTGCAAGAGAATATTGACAGATGGATAAATTATCTGGAAGAAATTGGTACTTTGACGTCAATTTGGATTCAGAAGTCGAAAATAGTGTCACTAAGGAATTTCCACATAAGGGTGGATTGTGTGCCTAAATCTAGAGAAAGCCTTTGACATATCCACCATGGGCTCAAGGGCAAAATAACAGGAGGACCAAAGCTGTGTGCAACTAAAGCACCTGTCCCCAACTTCACCTTGAGGCAGCAAGCTCATAATGGCTCCAGATTTGATGGGTTGTCATTTACAGCACATGTACTGCCATTTGTCAGCAGAATATCAGGCACTCAAGATTTTTGGAAATTGAAATAAGATTAACCATATTGTTTTTACATGTATTGAATAAGAACAGCACTTCACATGCATACAAACTTTTGCATTCACACAAACAGATCCATGCACATACAAACACAAACCATACAAAGTTGGGAATCCCCAAAGTATGGAACAAATGCCTGAAACTGTGTGCACTGGTAGCTGAAGATGAGGTCCAACAAGTGATCTGGAGTCTCACTAGAAAACATGTTTATAAACACTTTGGGTATCCAGATACAATTCCTAAATATATATCACTTGGGGTTCCAAATCAAATCTGAGGTACAGAAAAATAAAATCACTTAAGCAAAAAATATACATTAATATATATCATTGAGCAATGATAAATATGAATAAAATAGATTCTTCAGTGTAAGTTGTCACTATCTTGTGTGACGTTAATCTCAAAATAAAATCTGAAAACCATAGATCCATAGGTGCCAAATAAATTCCAATTGTACAAGGCTTGAGGTGGCTTCAGCTGCACCAAACACGGCCCCGTTCACAGCACTCAGGCAAGGAACTGCTGCCAGTACCCTGAACCGCCACCCCGAGCCTTGTCCCACTTGTCTGCGTCCACCATGTCCGTGAAATCCATGATGTTGGCTTGCGTCCCATCCGGCTCAGTCACCATTTGTCGGATCTTCCTAATCTTCCGGAGCCGTTCCAACCAGTTACTGGCATAGGGACTGTGTGGTGGCCGATTCAGTGACTCCCAGATGGTTGATGCCAGCTGAAAGATTTGAGAGGATAAGTTTTTATCATTAGGTTTGACAAATACCCTGAAAGTGTCAATCAATATCAAGTGTCATTGCTATTTAGAATGATTGAAATTCAGCACATGAATTGCCTGTAAGTGGCAACAAGGTGGCAAAGGCTGCCATATCAGCAAAACTTGGTGGCTCCATTGTTAATTCTGTATAACGTTGCATGGCTAATGGGGTCAACCATATGTAGGGCGGGGGGGTGAAGTAGGTGCACAAGGACAGATGGGGGTGAGGGTAGGAGATGCAGGAAAGCAGCTCTATCTGTAGCAGGACAGTTGAAATGTTATGATTAAAAATAAATGTAAACTTCGACTTATGACCTGCCTGTCAAACCGAACCCCATTGTAACATGAGGACTGCCTGTATAACAACAATCGGGTTTACATCAATGGATAAAGCAGTGATTGTACAATTATAATACTATCTCCAAACCTTGAGCAGGTAAAAAAATAGCAAATACAGTCACTAGGGTGGACAAGCCAGTCAGTTTTGGTGCAAGTCCCAA
Organism: Eriocheir sinensis; assembly: GCF_024679095.1. Taxonomy (NCBI): domain Eukaryota; kingdom Metazoa; phylum Arthropoda; class Malacostraca; order Decapoda; family Varunidae; genus Eriocheir; species Eriocheir sinensis. The sequence continues at coordinate 14,418,569 of NC_066513.1, read as the reverse complement.
GACTGAATAAATGAGGAGGGTTGATATCATGAGAAGACGTTCAGAGTGCAAAAAGTTCTCCTGGCACGTAACAACAAGTCATGAAGTGTAAGATATGGGTGTGTGTGTGTGTGGCTCTCAAAGCAGTGGCAGCTCCTTGGCCTCCCGCCATTTTTCCCCCTCGTAGCAACCACCTCCAGGCACGCACTCCACCCACAAAAGCGTCCCTCTCTCTTCTCCAACACTTGTCAATAATAAAATGGAGAGTCCTTCTTCTCGAACACTTGTCAATAAAATGGTGAGTATGTGTTTGTTTACTATTTGCATCTTCAACTATTTTGTAAGACCGGATATGCAAGTTTTAGAAATTCACCTCAAAGTGGTTCAGTAAGAATTGTCTATAATTAAGAGTGGTTGTATGAAGATGGCAGCAAAATGTTATCCAAGATGCACCCCGATGCTTCCTTTCATTTAAAAAATAAATTATTCAAACATCACTGCAGAAACTCTATCTATTGTAACTTACTGTTATTGTCAAACTTTAGGAAACTGTTGCTGGCAAAATCCTACTGCATTTACTTGTAACAATACAGTACCACTATCACCATGACTTAGTTTAGTATTTACTATATTGCACCAGGAGCCCTTTATCATTTATGTTAGTGGTTCCACAAACTGAAGTTAAACTGTGACTAAACACAACTCCTTCCCCCCCATTACTCTGAACACTCACATCAGCATGAAGGGCAATCTGCCGTACAAGGATGGGCAGATTGGTATCAGATACAAGTCGAGGACTGCCACCACCACCCACAAAGTCTGTCAGCTCTGGCCGACACAGTACCCCAACACTGTTGGTGGAGTGATCACCCGGCACGATCTCCACTGTGGTGTGGTTGAACTGACCCTACAAGTGAAGAGGAGGCTGTTATAAAGACTTACAAGTACTATCTTCATCTACTTTGCACTTGGTTTACATATACACCTGAAAAAGGAAAAAGTCTATAGGAAGAGTATGTACTCAAGGCATCCCCTACCCAACTTGATGTTTCATCAAGTAACCCAATTTATCCAAGATTTATTTGCTGGACCAGCTGTATAATAATGCTAGACAATAAAATCTAAATTATTAACCGTTTTCATCACTTCTCGTAATAAAAATAGGTTTAACTTTTACTGACCATCCTCTCCAACAAACTATTAAATATTAAACAGAATAAAACCTTATTTAAGTTAGCTGAGAAGTGTAGGACTGATGCTCACTGATTATCTCTATCACTCTAGAAGGAAATGGTAACTGCAGTTATTCAGCTTTAGCCAGACTTTATTTTGACTTGATCCAAAAGGCATATAATGTTCCAAAGCTTTCCTGCAGATAAACTTGAGCATTCTTAATTCACCTTTATGGTATTGATGCTGTAGGGCTGGCCACTTTCGTTGTAAACAATGGTGACATAGTTGTTGCCAATGTGCCGTTTCTTGCTGTTACAATTTGGATCGGACTCTTTGGTGGGCATCATGGTGGCCACATGAAACACAACCTGGGTAGACATGAGGAATCATACTGTGCTTATGCCAGGAAATGTTCTGGAGGTATACAAGATTCTTACAAAGGTAATTTGTTGAATTAAAAACTGTAGTCTACATGCTCAATGCCCCATAACCCACTCCATGAGACAATGGGAAAACCTTATACCACACGCACACACGTGGGCAAGGTATATTTGGGAGTTGGCAAGAACAAATAAACTGCATAAGTTAAATAAATGTAGATATGGAAATAGTTCAAACAAGATTAACTTAAATCATGTATACAACTAGATGAATGTACATATACACATGTGTGCACACACACGCACACAAACACATACCTGCATAACATCATCATGCCAGATACAAACAAGCTTCCCATCACTGCCTTTAGTGTCCAGGCCACCCAAGAAAACCTCATCCTCAGGCACTGAGCTCAGCTCCAGCACAGTTCCAAGGCCCTGGAGGTGCAGCAGGATGATTAGTAAATGTGCAGTACAGGACTGAATTCTAATCAATGATGAATTACACTCATCGGCTCAATTTCCGTGAAGCTAATAATATGGGAATATAGGCTGCCAGACAGATAATTATATCCTAACTCTCAAAACAATGCAAAAGTGAGCTGGACAGACAGACATAACATCACACACTTCAAAACATTGCCATAGAAATTGAAGAACTATGTTATACTCGGCAAAAATATTGCAAAAGAGCATTTTCTTCAAGCTGTGTCCATTTTAGACTCCACACAAAAGGATTTTTAAGTACTGTACAGTCGCGATACGAAGTGATGTCGCCCCTCTCAAAATGTTCCATGAATTGTCTTCTGCAGTTATTAATACACACGCACAGTATGACACGAAGCGAATGGACAGTTACTGGCATTACTTTGCGTTTTATTGATTAAGAAACAATCAAATAATGTTTCACATTAAACACCTTTTATTCACTATTGTGGCTTCTTATCATAAGCATGGGCACTGAAATACATAGTAAAATTGCTCAGTAACGATGATGAATGAAGAATGCCTTCATAGGTAGGGTTGCCATAATTATCTGAACTATCAAAATTCCGAATGCCTCCACGAACACTCGACCATAGCCTAATGTTTGGCAGCGCTGCGATTAGCCTACCCGCCCGCACCACCACCTCCATTTCAAAGCCATATTTTCTTATTTCCCCACCTTCCTCGATTATTCTATGGCACTTATAAGCTGTGGAAATGTTCAACTGATCACGTCCAAGCATTAGAAGTCTACATGAAGCTTTTGTAATCGTTATATTGACCAAGAAAGGCAATGATGTGTGTGATCGGCGGCAAAGAGTGAGGAGCTTGGAGTTACAAAACACGACTATTCTGAAGCTATTTATTCTTATTTTTCGATCTCCCACTATCCCTCAGTAGTTATAGGCTGTGGGCATCTTCCCTTTATCACTATCATGCATTAGAAGTCCACGGAAAGCTTTTGTTATCGTTATGTTGACCACGAAAGGCAAAGAATGAGTCAGGGCTGAATAATAGGTATGGTGCGCGGGCGATGACGTCATCATCATACGAGAGTATAAATTAAATCAATTACGCCATCCTAGTTTAGGATATCGACTAATTATGCATGTCCTATATATTGCGCATATGTTAGATTTAGTGTTGTCAACAATGATCATGAAAAGATAATTTTACTTTCTGTTTGAGTAATGTCGATATTTGGACTTCATTTGACTCTTTCCTTGGTGAACGAAAACACTTTGTGTCAACTCTTTGTAAGACATCATTGAATATTTATTTTCCATTTTTTTTCTAGCTTCTAAAATATATTTAGTTAAGTTATGATGAAGATACAGGAAGATAATGGTACTCTTGAAAATATATAACGATACTTGGGTGATCGAAAATAAACGTACACGGCGACATCACTTCATATCGCAACTGTACATATAGAAGTAAGAATCATAGTGCATTGTGTTGTCATTCTCTTTCTGTCTCACCTGCAGGAAGAGCATGTATCGCAAGGAGCCAAAGGAATTTTTCAGTATTTCCTGCTCAGTGCGCTGCCCCTTGCCAACGTACAACACCCCAATCTTGTGTGTCTCCTGCGGCCGGATGAGGTCAAGCACACGCATGGCTCGCTGCATCTCCGGCAGGTGTGTGGGGAGCAGAACTGGCTTCTCAGTATTGCTCCCAAGCTTGCCCAGGTAGTACAGTTGCAGGAACACAAAACTGCAAAGAAAACATTAGCTGGTAACTGTCCAATTACAGTGATGCATTTTGTGATACCATTAGCCTCTGAACTTACTCACTTAATGCAGAGAGAACAATGTTATGTGCTCTTTTGACAAGAGCATTTTGTATGGCCAGTGAGTGGTGAACTACTGAAATGTGTGCTAAGGAGTTGAATGATTAATTATGAAGTGATCATTTGAAGGAGAGACACTGAAGGATATACCAACTCTATCCATGTGAAGGGGGAAAGAAAGGGAATCCTGGATATTTACGGTAAAAAAGGCAGCTCAAGGGTTAAATAGAATAAACAAAAAACATATTCATATATTTTTCTTATTAACAAGACTTTCTATACAAAAAAGTGAGGTCATTCTTTGTTGATTTATACCATAAGCTGTTGGCTATCATGTGTTTGAAAAGACCCTAAACTTAACCTAACCTAACTTAACAAAAAACCCATACAGTTACTATAGGTCTTGACTCAGAAAACTCATATATGCTTCCTTACTAATGAGACTTTCTATACAACAAAGTGAGATAATTCTTTGTTGATTTATACCACAAGGTGCTAGCTACCATGTGTTTGAAGATACCCTAAACTGAACCTAACAAAACCCTAAACAATTAATATAAGCCTGACCTCAGAAAATTCATATATGCTTCCTTACTAATTAGACTTTCTATACAACTAAGTGAGGTCATTTTTTGTTGATTTATACCATAAAAAGCTAGCCATCACATGTTTGAGGATACCCTAAACTTAACCTAACAAAACACAAAAAAGTTACAATAGGTCTTGACTCAGAAAATTCATATGTGCTTCATTACTAATGAGATTTCAAACATGCTTACCAAGGTGAGATCCCCGCCTTTATGTCCTTCATGGAGTTCATTTTCTTAACAGCTGCAGCAGACTTGAGGTGAAGCTTCCTGGAGGCTGGGTTCATGTCGGAGATGGTGTGCCCTCGGTCCCTGCGTATTGGTCGGGGTGAGCCACTGTCCTCCCCCTCAGCTGAGCAGGTAACGCCACCACTTGCCGAGGAAATGCTGCTGTTGCTGCCGCCACTAGTCTGGGTACAATGATGAGTCAGATCAGTGGAAGGGTGACCAAGTAATGTAAACTGCTTCCCCTTATCCATATTGATTTGAGCCAGCAAAAGATCTCTCTTAACCTACTGCTTCCCTTTCAACCTATTACATGCTGTATTTGTCAAAGAGTTGCACTGCATATTCCCTCTGTGTGGCCTTGGCTGCAACCTACCATCTGGAGTGCTGAGGTGTGGCGCACCCTGGAGGAGCCCACGGGTGGAGGTGGCGAGGTGGATCCTGTGCTGCCGTCCATCACAGACTCAAATCTGAAGCACCAAAGACAAGTGAGTCCTTCCAGCATACAAGTCCCTCTACTTTGAAGCACCCAAACTGTGTCATTATTTGTTTCGTGTTTTGTGTTCTGCATTTGTATATTTCGAGTCAAAATTTACTAATATTAAAAAAATTACTATAAAAAGGCATACAACTTTCCATCTAAATAAACTACTTTATGTATTAAAATACAACTGAATCCTGAGTTTCTGACAAAAAATTCAATCTTTCTATCTATATTTTTATCTTCCCCACCTTGGTGAGAGTTTAGCTCTGCCCAAGGGTGGAGGGGAAGGAGACATTTCAGGCAGGGGTGAGACAGGGGTCGGGGACGCTGGAGGTCTGTACTCGCCAGGCGGGGAAGACTCTTCACCACCCACCACAGCACCCTCACTCATCTCGGGACTAGAGTGACATCGCTGAACTGGGACACGCGGGTCTTCCAAGTTGTCACCTGCAAGTGGATGGGTGTGTATCAGTACAGTTGTGTGTGCTAACAGGAATATACTATAGATGAAGAAGAGATGTCAGGTAATATTGATCTGCATCCATAGTCCAAGCTTGAGTATGAAAATATGCATGCAGTGTTTGCTTGGTTCTAGGGTTGTGACTAATCATTGTAAGTTCCTTTATTTCTTGTGCTGTATATACACATAATGGCCCAAAAAAATTTGTCAAAATGGTCATGTGTGATTTTTCTAACACCCTGAGAGAGAGTGAGAATGAGAGCAAGAGTGAGAGAGCACATCCACCTCCTAACATACCTGATGTGGTGGTGGTGGTGGTGGTGGTGGTGGTGAGTGGGGAACTCTCTCTGGTGTCCTCTCCCAGGTCGGTGGTGTTGATGCGGGGGTCCGAGGAGGCGTGGGAGGGCGCCCCGCTGCTGGACCCACTGAAGTCCCTCTGTGATCCCGGGTCCGAATCCTGCGTCTTGTCCGAGGCTCCGGAGAAGGCACGTGGTCTGAGCTCTTCAAACGTCTGACTTAGGAGCTCCTGGAGGGAAAGTACAAGGCAAAAATGGACCTCAACTAACTACTTCCTTTTGACCCCATCACTAAAAGGGTCATTACCCACTGTGAGGATGGTTAGATTCCTGCAAAGGCTAAAGTCAACTTGTTTTTGTGTGATCCAAATTGTGGTGTGAGTGAACAATGAGTCACTTCTACTGCACTTTTCATCACTAAAGATAAATAAGACTATTTTGCGTATAATAAATCTCAAATGCTCAAAAGTACAATGATGATGATGATGAGGAGGAGGTGGAAGGTGAGAAAGATCTATCACATAAAACAAAGAAAAGTATGACAAAATAAGTAACTGAAAGGGAATATGGTGACAAAATACACAACAGGAATTTAGGGAACTTAACTTGACATCACTCTGAAGCTAACCAATTTAACAACACACAAAATGTTACCTCGTTCTTCTGGTCCTCAAGAGTCAAGCCGCTCAGCCTGCGCCGCGTGTACCCTGAGCCCAGGCCACCCTGACTGGAGGAAGACGAGGAGGTCGGGGAGAAGAGGGAGCTGAGGTCAAAGAGCGGCAACTCCTCCATACCTAACGGCAGCAGCTGTTGCTCATTTTGGATCCTCATCATCCACGACATATTGCCTGGAACAGATGCAGGGTGTGTGTAGATTTACATGAGATGCATTATTGCATGTCTCCACATAAAAGTACAGGAAGCAACATCTAAATGTGCCATTACACTAACTACTATATTTATTTTGATAATAGTGTGAACCATTCTCCTTCTCCATGGAAATAATGCCTGTATTAAGTCTGAGTGAAGGAATAATTTGTAAATAAAACTTCTTGCATATCACTAACACAAAAAGTAAAGATGAACTAACCAGTCGGCTGCCTGATGTGAATTTCTGCCCACCCCAAACACCAGCAGGCACACAACCGTGGCCGCCGCTCCTCATCAGCAGCAGCCGCAGCAGCAGCGGCAGCAGCTGAGGCAGCAGCAGTGGCAGCGGCAGCATCAGCACCAGAGCCAACACTGCCGATGGGCGCCAGGCGTTCATTGGACGGCTCCCTGACTGTGGCATCCCCAAACCCTCCACTCGACCATGAACTTGTGGGGTCTGCGGGCAACACTTGGTCAGTGAGTCAGTGAGATGGGAACAGGCAAGAATCATAGACCAATACCAGCAGGAAGCAAGGAAAATTGGCAACCCTTCTACCATGACCACCACCTTAAGGAAGAAGGGGTTTCGAGAGGAAAAAGGGTACATTATTCCATGACCATAGAAACACAGTATTTTGTGATGCTTGCCTTTAAAAACAAAAATGGTAATCACCATCCACCATACTGGACAAGTTAACATTATTCATCTTCCACACACACAAACCCACCGTGGTCTATGGGGGTTATGCCGTCCCCAAGGTCACGGATGATGCTCCTCATGTGCAGGTCATCCTTACTCTGAGGCTTGTACTTTGCCTGAAATAAATAAAAACACATGCAAGATGAAATTAAGTGCCAGGCTAACTAAAATATTCCAAAAGTTTAATCCGTTAAATACATAAAAATGAGAACTGCCATCCCTCTGATCCTTCCCACAGTACCTTCCGGGCTCTCCATCTCATGCACTGTTGGCTTAAGTCCCCTATAGGCCTCTCAGCTCCCCCTTGGTCCCCAGATTAACTTTGAAAGAAAGTAATTTATATTGCTTGGCACTAAGGAAGCCCTTCCTTAACAAATATTTGGCACTCGCACTGACCTCGTGGGAGATGGTGCGGTGGAGCTCCGAGCGGTGGCGGCGCCGGCTGGCCGTGGCGGTGCTTGGGGGCAAGGACTCAGCCGGTGCTACATCTGTACAGGTAAATCTCAGCTATACTGACCTTCCTACTGATATTAATTTGTTAAAATCAAGAGATAAAAAATTCAGACTTAAAAATATGAATATGATATCCTCTGAGTCCTAGGTACTGTATGGATATTGTGCCTTCAACTTGATTTCACTCACTGTTCTCCTTCCGGCACAGCTGTATGCACTTGTCACACAGGCCGTTCCTCATGGGGCGCTGGCCACACCCTGAGGTGGTCACTGTTATTATCTTGTTGCCCAGGATCCAGGTCTGCTCCTGCCCACCAGTGATCAGCATCTTGGCCACAGAACTCCTGTAAAGCAGTACTTTCATTACAACATACTCTGTCCAAGAGCTGATTTATAATAATGTGTTTCAAAGCACTTCAGTTACCACTCTGCAACTTTGGAAACAATGGGAAATAATACCTGACATTAGATAAAATATAATGATGCACACTAAAACCATTTTGTAGTAATGACACAGTGCACCAAGATCTTGCTCTATACATGACACAAATGCCTCCCCTTGGCCCCTCACAAGGCCAGGGTGTGTTGCCTTTTCCTCACCTCTTTGGCAGCGGGGCGCAGGAAGCATAGGTGTAGCGGGACATTAGGTCAACGATGGTCTCCAGCAAGTCATTGTGAAACTGTATCATCTCCTCCCCTTTCCCCTGTCCCTAAATGAAAGAAGAGGGGCTGGAGTGCTTGGGAAGGGCTGGGGTGTCATATAATGAACAATACATCATTGACAGTGTTAGTAATATAATTCTAATCATTCATTCTGTGAGTGACTACATCAAACAAGTGGAGAGCATGCATGTCCCCAAAGATTTCAATCCCTCTGTTCCTTCACAAAGCATTAACCATTACCTCTCCAACCCAGCATGCAATAACTAAGTCCCTGTGGTGCTGGCAGACTGATTCCAAAACTTTGCATTTATTCAATAAAAGCAGTTTACTGAAGATAAACAAACATCCCAGCAGAGTGCATACAGGAACTCTAGTAATAGATTCATAATAAGAAATAACATATTCCATACAGCACACAGGGATGGCTGAGGCTCATTCTTTAGCTCTTCTAGGCGCTTGTGGGAGAATGACTGAGAGCGAGTCATTCTAGTTCTTGCATTGAGCAAAGCCTGAAAATTATTTGAATAATGATTCAGGAGCAAGTATGGACTTAGTATGACTAATGCACTCAAGATAAAACACTCTAACACCTGGCACATGCTTCTAGGCAGTGGATAGCTTACTAACTTCTAAAAAGGTAACACAGGAAAACAGAATGAGCTAGTGATAGAAATAAGAATAACATTGCATAACAGAGTAATAACTTGCACTATGATGAGGCACAGCATAAAATCAACAGGGATGAAATATGTCAATGATTAAGTATACACAAGATATTTCCACCTACTCAAAGGCGATGATTTGTGCAGAATAAAAAGATTGATCAATGAAACATATTTGCAAAGCATTTCTCACAACTAAAACTGAGAGAGTTCAACATCAGAAAAAAAATAAGATAAATGTCAACAGATGAAGATTACTCTCCCTAACAAGCACAAAAGCATATAAGATGCCACAAAACAAAACAGGGTAGATGTAAATGGATTCAAATAAAATTTCCTAACAAGCAAAACAAGACTGAATGCAAAAATAAAAATAAACTAAGTTATAACAGCCTGCAATGAAGTGTTTTGTGTGTAATCCTGACAACCCTGCTAAGCCTGGCACAGCAGCAGCACTCAGGCCTAGCAAGGGTGTGTGCTTGTGTATTTACCTAATAAAAGTATACAGAAGTTGAGCTAAACTTTTTTTTTTTTTTTTTTTTTTACATCAAAGGATACGGCTCAAGGGCAACAAAAAGTGTGTGCGTGTTGTGTGTGTGTGTGTGTGTGTATGTGTGTGTGTGTGCATGCCGTACACTAATCCAGGCCATCAAGGCACACACCCACCTGCTCGCCGGTGCTGGCACTTGCACTCCGCCGCCGTGTGTTGGCATCCTCATTGGACAGGATGATGCTGAGGTTCTGTGCCGGATGCAAATTAAGATAAAACAGAGAGCTGGTCAAAAAATGTGATATCTACCAGTATATTCATCATCAAAAAAATACATGGGCATACTTTGTACTAGAAATAAGGAACTAATGTAGGTAATTTGGCCAAAGAACCAAACCAGCAATACTGAAGACCACTAAAGGCTGCTCGACTGATCTTTTAAACTATTCCTTCATATGCTGTAACTAATCAGAGTAAACAAAAAACATAATATAGAAAAAAAGGAAACATCAAAGCAATAAGTCTTGCAAATGGAAACTCCACCTTTGTTATGAACTGGACAAATGCACGTCTGAAGGGGAGGCGACACTTGAGGAACCACATGGCAATGACGTGGTAGGCCAGCGACACGATGTAGTGGTTGAACTTGAACGGGTTGGTGTAGGGGATGGCAATGGCAAAGATGGACATGTACTGGTCGGACACAAAGCTGGCATACACTTTAGGCAGGTGGAGGAAGGCTGTTGGAAGATGATGGCACTTAGCAATGTGTAATCCCATGCATACCACACCAAGTTGATCATTTTATGAGTCATCCCTGTACTGCCTCAGAAAGAAACTTGGTAGAGGGTAAAAGAGGTAAGAGAGACAAAATAAATATATACTGCTCAATTACAAAGTTAGAATTTAGCCAGATGGAGAAACAGAGAACAAAATTATATACCGTTACTTCTTATATCAGAGAACTCATTGAACTTCCTATTGCATTTATTAAGAACTCCCTATTTGTCTCCTCTAGAACTCTCGCCACATTCATCAAGCAAGTACATGAATATAGTCTGTACTAGTAATGAGGAGTTAAAAAAGGTGCAGGTAATGATAACACACTTAGCTAAACACAATACAATGACTCACTTGAAATAAACTCTAGGATGGGCTGAGCGTTCTGGACGGTGGCGGTGATCTTGGAGAGGTTGAGCATAACCTCCCGCAGCAGCTTGATCATGGAGTCCCTCATCTCCAGCACACACAGAGTAAGGGAACTCACACAGAGGGGCCCGGCACACCGGCTCACAACTCCCAGCTCAAGGCATTTAATGATCTGAAATACCAGTTTTCTATGCATTCTTCCTGACTAACTATGCAGACTTCACCGACATCAAGGAAACGGATCACCAGAACACGATGAATTTAAGTGGACTTTTGCTGATATTCATGTGCACTTTTCATGTCCTTTTACTGACTGACATTGGTTAACCTTTTTCTGGAAACATTGCAGTGATGCTCTATAATGGTCTACCTATTTACCTAACAATTAATCCACTCTGACACCTACTCCCAAAAGCTCTTTCAAGGGAGTGACCTCAAGAGAAAAACTTCAACAGAATGAGGAGCAAGGTCTGCCTCCTCACCTTCTGCTGGAAAAATGGGTCCATGTGCGTGTGGTAGGAAGCCAGAGAAGCCAGCACCGGGAAGACGTAACTCTGGAAATCTGAGCGAGTGAACTTGGTGGGCGTGTTGTGCAGGGACTCCGGAAGCCCAAGGGATTTTTCCATGACCTGAAAAAGGGGTGATAAGTGCTTCAAACAGAGAGATGTAACCAAACAGAATGAATGAAGATGTAAATGAACAGAAAGATGCAAAGAATTATATTAAAGCACATATTTTTTTCAAGAGATAAACCCTACCAGAGCACACAAAGTTGAAGCAAAATAATCAATGTCATTCGCATCTCTGGAGAGAATGAGAGCCTTGTTCTGGAGGACTTGAGGCACCCGTTCCAGGATCATGCGCAGCACATCCCAATCTGGTGAAGAAAAAAGGAAACGTGGGGTTTAGAGGACTATACTCTGTCATACTGAAAAGCTTGGGTCATACTGAAAACCAAATAAGGGCATGATCAACATGTGAGGGGAGAGGGAGGTGAGCTACTCCACTGTCTACCACTAAGATGCTTTGAACACATATTTCATTGTTTTTTTACTGATTTTTATCCCTACACTCTGCAAATGTTTTTCATGAGGTTGCTTAGACATGATAACAGAAGAGCAGTTTACATGGTAAGAAACAAAATATGGGCACATGATAGATAGGTATTTTAGAAAAGCTTTAGTTACTCACCTTTCTCCTCCTTCATGGCGACAATGACGATCATGGCGGCCTGGGTGAGGGAGAGGTGTGTAATCTCTACTTTGTGCCTGGACGAGGCGTCCCAACCGGCCCCCACCACGTACTCCTTCTCCTCCCTGCAGAAGTCGTTCTTGAGCCCTGTAAGGAAAGGGGCAAAAATGACAAATCTATCACATCAATGCATATCACGTCTCTTCAATATTCATGGTACCTATCTATCTATCTGTTATATCTTTCTCAAGGAGGACGCTTAAGTAGAAAAGTCTTCATCCCATCCATTTTCTTCGTTCACTATCCGGTTCTTTTTATTTCCCACTCTCCTTCCTCCTCATTCCTTAACATTGCCTATCTTCATACCTTCAGTACAATATCTATAAAGCCACTACAGACACTACAATACTGATCACACTCATACACACTCACCACATTGCACGCAGCCATCGCCAACACTAGGGTACCATCACACTATGCAAACACACTCACACCACTAACCATCAAACCACAAACAATGCAACCATAACAGCACCTGAGCCAAACCCTGAATGTTCCTCTTCCTGCTCTCCCTTCTCCTCCTCCTCCTCCTTTTGAAGATGGGCAAGGTGGAGGCGCTGGCCATGCTTGTGATCCACCACAATGTAAGGCGAGAATGGGGGCACCAGAGCAGCGATGGAGTCCTTGGCGTCATCTCCAGGTCGTTCAGGCATCCTCGAGAAACCCAGCTGGTACTTGCTGTTGGCTCGCATCTCAAATATCATCTCAAATATCTGACGATGATCATAAAAACAAAAGATGGAATGAGTCGTTTGTTAATCAAAACGATGAGAATATTTTCCAGATTCACACGATAATTAAGCAATAATTAAGGGACCAAAAAGTGCCTGGCCATTGATGCTGCTAAGCCACACTTGCCCCTTGGCAGCACACATTTAACCCCTTGACTGCAGATTTCCTACAAGAAGACATCACCAAGCTACAGGAATGGAACAAAAAGTGGCTTCTACAATTCAATGAAGAAAAATGTATAAAGTCATGCACCTTGGGAGGGGATATCCAGCATACCAACAACACATGGGAAACACTCCACTATCCACCACAGAGGCAGAGAAAGACCTGGGAGTATAATGTTACCAGGCTACCAGTGAAAGCCAAATCCGTGCCAATCGCAATGGACGGGTTAAAAGCCCTCACCTGCTGCCGGACACGAGGCACACCGTCCAGCACCGCCTGGCTCCTGTAGTGGTGTTTGAGGCAGGATATCAGGATGCCGTAAGCCTGGATGGCATGTGATGAGGGAAGAGTCCACAGTTTTTTCTTAAAAATGCGGATGAGGCCAGCAACTGCGGCGATGATGTCTGCCGCCTCACTCTCCCGCAACACCTGCACTGCAGTGCCAGACTTCAGGTACGGCACCATCACAATCTGGGGGGCAGAAAGTCAAGTCTCAGAAATCCCTACGTGCATATCAAAGACACCATAATCTTCCACCTTCATTGTGCATGGTTAGCAGGCCTAGACAGGTGCAAGGTCACAAGTCCGTATTTAATCCTAGCTCAGGGCAAACTTCACTCTATTTGATGTGGTTGGAAAAATAGAAGTAATAAATGACAATCTGAATAAATTTGTATTGGATGCAGTAAAGTGATAATGAACTAACAAAGGAAACAAACAATCATATAAGGAAATGCAGATATGAAAAATAAGAAAGTTAGTGATATCCATAAATTCAACATGGATAATATCGAAAAACAGAATAAGATTTGCAGATGAAATAGTCTTAGTAAGTGTTTAAGGAAAACTTATAAGGAATGATCAAGGAATTTAAGCCTGCGAGTAGGCCTAAAGATTAATTGGAAAACAAAGAGAGAAATAATACATACTACTAAATAATGTCTAGATTCATATTTTGACACACTTTTATAAGACATTAGTTGGCTCCTCACATTTTCCAGGAGCACGAGGATGTCCGGCACCACTTCAGACTTCTGAGTGAGGGCAATGTGCACCAGCAGGTTGACAGCAGCCGTCCGCACCCCGACGTCCTCCTCTTTCTGTATGCCTTCCATCTGAATGGTGATCACATTCCTCACCATCTCCTTCCCATATATATACCTGCAAAGACCAAAATGTCATGTGGGTATGTGATGGTGATGGTACAGTAGAAAAAAGCAAAATATTCCATGTTAATGTGGATTGTGAGGCAAAGGACCGTATTACAAGTCAAATCCGAGAAGTTTCAGATTCCTACAAAGGTCGGTTTAGGGGCTGTTTTACAAGTCCAATCCAAGAAGTTTTGGGTCCCTACAGAGTTATTCATCCCAAACTCTGTAGGGACCCAAAGCTTCTTGGATTGGACTTGCAGTACGGCCCCTAAACTGACCTTTGCAGAGACCCGAAACTTCTCGGGTTTGACTTGTAATATGGCCCAAAGTCCAAAGAAAATACCAAATGTTTATCCCAAACCAAAAGAGTTCCTCTGACCTGTTTTTATTATACACCTCAGACAGGATAGCAAGCGCCTTTGTCCTGACGTTGGGCCGAGGGTCACGTCTGAAGTACTGGTTGAGCAGCGTGCCGAGGTTGGCCAGCCAGTGTGGCCGCAAAGGGTCTGCTCGTAAGGCAAGATGGTCCAACAACCGCATCACTGATGACTCCTACAGGTAAATCAGATTATGAAATGCAAGACATTATTGGCTATCAGTTTAAAATAAAGTGACAGACAAACACACACATATCACTAAAGGAACATTAAATGACGAAAGAAAAGTACTAACCGGGCGCAGTTCTGAATATTTGTCTACAAGGGAAAAGAACTTGTCTGCAGAGCCCCCAAACTGATGCAAGTCCAACAGCTGCTCAATGGCATCCAGGATATCCTTGAGCAGGCCCAGGATGGTCTGCTTCTCTGTGTCCTTTTCCATTGCCACTGGAAGACAGTATTCATTGTCATTACTACCACCAATGTATACAATTAACAACATTGATGAGACTAAGTAAATTCAGATCACTAGATTTGCAGTATTACATTTTTGTCATCTCTGTCTCTTTACAACGAGCATGCCCCTGTATATTCTGCATAAGTAATAATATTTTACATACTAACCTGTGTGTTCAAAGAGATTGTTGAGGATGTCCAGGACAAGGTCCCACGATGAGAAATGGAGCTCCATGTACATCTTAGAGACCAGCTTCTGCACACTGAGGGCGATCTCATACACCACCAGCACATGGTTGTTCTTGGAAGCCTGATAAAACACAATGTGGATAGCACCAGATACAGAGGAAGAAAACACAAGAAAAGTCCAAAATTAGAATGCTACAGCTAAGTAAATACAACTAATTTGCCCATTTGCCACACAGGTGTAAAGACCCATGAAACACACCTCTCTCAGGTTAGGAAGGACAGCAGCAGGCTTGTAGTGGAGGGAAGACACCTTGTTGCTGCCCCAGAGCGCTGATGTCACAAAGAATATCCCGCCGCGGATCATGTGTGCATCACAGTTGCTCTGGATCAGCCGACACAAAACAAACAAGCCACTGTTCCCCAAGTGAGTCCCGAGCAGGTTACGCATAATCTGAAAGAGTATTTGCACATATTTTACTGACTCCCCAATTTAAGACTTACCATACATATGATTCATAAAGCAAACCATCAATCTCTATTAATTATCTATCCTAAAAAAACTAAACATGATCTAGAAAGTATGTTTATCACAACAATACATATACATGATACACACACACATAGTGCATCAATGTGCCCACCTTCCAAGACTCTGTGGTGAGCTGTGGTACATTGACAGCCCTGGTGAGTGCTGTGATGAAGGTGGGGAGGGCTGAGGAGGGCAGGTAGCTGTACGCCAGCACAGCATCCAGCACACGCAGGCACAGTAGAGCCTCACCCTCATTGCTTGCGCGGTGGAGCTGTATCACTACTTGCCTTCAGGAAAAAAAGTGGGTGAACGGACCAGAAGTGGATGCTTGAGAATATGCTGATGGCTGACTTAGAATGGACTATATGTGGTAATATTTACACATTGTATGTAAGATTCCTAATAAATGCTTACAGTTACCTTAGAACACTTGATTTTGGGGGTTTTCTTAATATATATATATATATATTTGCTGATGATGGCATATGGACTTCATTTCTTTTTATAACAAAGGAGACAGCTCAAGGGCACAAAAAAAAGGAAACAATAATAAAAAAAAGCCCATTACTTGCTGCTCCTAAAAAGAATCCAAAGAGGTGGCTGAAAGAGGGGACTGCTCACAAATATTCTAGCTGGAGGTTTAGATTGAAAAAAAATTACACAAGGAATCCATTGGCTTCAAGGATGGCCCACAGCTTTAAAAACATGATGAAAGATTTGAGAGCCATATTCAATGTGGGGCTAACTCTTTGTGATAAACCTCTAATTCATGTAACACCTCATTCCCTTACTTCACAAAGCCTGTTACTACAGGCTCATCCAGGTAGGCAGAGTTGAACTTGACAAGAATGATGATGAGGTTGAGAGCATCAGCAGCCTGAGGTGAGGAGAGGAGGCCAGGCAGCCAGTCAAGGAGGAATGGACCAACATATTCATCGATGTACTCCAGCTGCTTCCCCTCTGCTATCACCTCACGAAAGAAGTCGA
This sequence comes from Eriocheir sinensis, assembly GCF_024679095.1. Taxonomy (NCBI): domain Eukaryota; kingdom Metazoa; phylum Arthropoda; class Malacostraca; order Decapoda; family Varunidae; genus Eriocheir; species Eriocheir sinensis. The sequence continues at coordinate 14,401,886 of NC_066513.1, read as the reverse complement.
AGCTGGGGAAAAGCCACGAGAAATTTCAAATGCATCACTTACTTGATACTGAAATCTTGTTGTGATAATCCCCAGCTAAATGACAGCCTACATGATACATCCAAATATTGTACCTTCCTGTTCTTTTATACAGAAAATACTGATACTTTTCATAATGCACACAAGAAGTATATCTTAGATTGAGTTTCTGTGCAATAGTAACTGTAATTCAATTCAGAACATGATTCTTCCTCATGACTGCCAACTTACTAACACAAAGTCATGTAATAGATGTCATACACCATAATACTATTTACTTTATTTGCTAACATGAATTACAGTACCGCACACTAATTATCACTATGGAAAGTGCTTTCATTCTTCAGGTACAAAAGATCAAACCTTTGAAATAATATCATCCTTTCCCAACTAAACCTGCTTACAAAGAGAGGGAGAGAGCAATTTCAAACAATAATAATCACAAGGGCAGCTGGGTTTTTTTTTTATTATTTTATTTTTAAACAAAATAAAGAAATAGACTGTTTAATAATCCAGCTTTTGGCAACTCCACCTGGTTACCCTCTGCAAAAACACCTGCCAATTTAAAGGAAGGGTAACTGTAGGTCTTTCCTTACAATAAAACATGCTACTTACATATGTCTGGTGTCTTCAAGCTGGTAATTCTCCACAATATAGTTATAGAAGACATGACGCATGGGCCCCAGGCGGTCATGTCCAGCAGCAAGCGTGGTGAGCATCTGCAGGGTGGTATGGCGGTGCTCAGCAGGACATGGCAGGGACAGGAGGTCACGCACTAGCGTCCACAGCTTTTCTATGCCATACTAGGAAAAAAGGTGAAAACAATTACACTTGCCACCCACTCTGACTAAAGCAACAGGTACCAGTCATCTCTCAGCCTCCCTAGTACTGGTTCAGTACATTACCTCACTCCACTGCTCCTACTCCTGTACATAACCAGCTACAAAAACACCATGTACACACCTCCTCAAGTCTCCTGGTGGCAAGGACTTCGGTCAGCTCCCGGATGGCCTTGAGACGCACAAGGACTGGCGAGTCACTGCTCAGTTCCAGCTTGAGCTCCTCGGTGAGGCGAATGTCCCGCACCCCTGGGGCATTGCCACGCTCGATCTTGAACCATCGCTTGAGTCTCTCAGGGAAACTCTTGTCTCCTTTACTGTCCTTGCTCATTGTGGTGACATCTCCCTGCTGCACATCAAGCCTCATTCAGTGGTCTGCATTATCTTATATCTGCATTCTCTTACATCTTATGCTCAAAACTTTACAAGCAAAATTAAACTCTTTCAGTCAGTGTTTAAAATAACAAAAAGGTCACCTGAGTTATGTTGGGAATGAAGTTTTGCCAGCAGTAAGTCATTAAGGTATTACAAGGTAAAAAGAGAAAAAAAATTACTATCATTGAACTTTTATACAATAGTGAATCCTGTACAGTACTAGTCTTATAGAGTTAAGCTACAAATGAGGCTGTCCCAATGCCAACCACTCTAACGGCTATCATCTTATGGATAACTTACAGATAGGAATAATATCTTGCTGACTTGAGAAGTTTCCCTATACAGTTATTACTTAGCCCAGTAGCAGCGAAGGGCCAAATTTATGGCTTTACCGTGTAGTAGCGACGGGCCAAATTTGTGCCATGATATAAACCCCTAAGAATAGATGATACATAATCTGATCACAAATGCTTTGATATATATTATGAAATGGTTTATGTGAGGGGTGAATTTTTCTCATTTTTCTCTCTTGGAGGGACCATTAAGAAACATGATCCCTGCTGCTACCGGGTTAGTTTTCAATTAATTGCTACATTATGTTGAGTTGTCTACTTATCTCTAAAAAAGGTACCTAAAGTACACGTAAAAGCAAAAGATGAGCACTGTGTTACTACACAACCTGTAGCTGGGGTGATGGTGACTGGCAACTAAAATTCAGGACAGTTCCTCCACCAAACAGTGAGTCATTTTGGATGCCTAATAATTTTAACTATTTCATACTAATGTAACTGCGATAGAATACTGTGCTGGAGTCAGGGGGCAAAGCTCCCCACACCCCACACAGATAAGTTAGTATTCTTAACAATAACCGGTAACTATTTAAGCAGCAATAGATTACTATCATAAGGTGTAATAGGATGATATTTTTTGACAATAAGAGTATTTTACAAGCAACAGGTTACTATCCACTGGGTAAAGGTAGGGTTATTAGTTTACTAACAGATCCAGGTGTCAAGACATCCAAACAATATACACCGCAGCACACCCTTCACCTTACCAGCCACCACACAGCCCAGAGCTCCAGGACACTGACTGATGCAGTGACTGATCAGTTCCCTAATGACACCTGTCACTGCTGAAGCCATCTATGGGGTAGCTACCCAGAAGCACCTCCAAGCACGCCTATGACTCTTAAGTCCCTGTTAGGTTTGTCTCAGGGTCTTAGGTTAGGTCTGTTAGGTTTGTCAGCACCTGTAAAGACTTGAGGTCATGAAGCACACCTGTAAGCCCATGACCCCACCTACAGGCCCTGGTAATGAGTGGGCACACCTGAGGCCACCTGGCACCACCTGCATTAAATTACAGACTTAATTAACTTATTTTCTTTCTTCATGTTACTTAGCATTACATAAATTAAATGTCATTAGAATTATTATTCACCCAGAAGAAAGCAGTAGAAAAGAATGATATTCTGAGAGGCCTAAAGACAGGGGAGGAACAATAAAGGCAATAGGAAAAAAAAATAATAAAGGGATAAAAATTAGGCCTATATCACCTTAACAAAACAAACTTCATTTCTCACTATCTCACCCCCTTGTGACGCTCTATGGCTCAACATCAAGGTCCAGAATTAAATAACAGGTTTCATTAACTTAGTCTGAGGTTCATGAAGTTGTTGTCCTGCTTAATAAACGGAAAAAAATAATGAAGAATAAATATTAGGCCTATCAACAAAAACCTTCATTTCTCACTATCTCACCCCTCTGAAACGCTCTATGGCTCTATATTAAGGTCCAAAATTATATTACAGGCTTAATTATCTTAGTCTGAGGTCTGTGGAGGTGTTGTCTTGCTTAATAAATGGAAAATAAAGGAATATTCTCCCTCACTCTCACCCCTCAGCTGGGAGGTATCCGGCGGAGGCTTCGGCGCGGCCCTTCACTTCGGATCTTCGCAGTAAAAATATTATTAAAAATCATAGTTAATAAGCACAACTAACTACTTAGAATGACAAGTATGACATATTGTGGCGAGGAGTTACTCTAAACTACTGTTGCGGGTATGGGATTAATTAAATAATCATGTTTTTACTACACAGAGAAGGTGATATGTCACTTTGTTCTGCCTTTCGTGAGCTTTCATATTTATCTCTTCACGTTTATTTTTATTTACATTATTACTTTCAATTTTACTAGTGATTCTACGAGAGTTTATTACACTATAATATTTCACTCAGGCTTTTTTTTTTTTTTTTTTTTGTGTGTGTGTGTGTGTGTGTGTGTGTGTGAATCGGAAACCACAGAAATATTACCAGAGAATGTATGGATGAATATAAAGATAAGCACATACTCTGATTTATCTCTAGTATATTTTGTGGGTCATATATAAATAAATAAATAAATAAAGAGAGTCTATCGCTCGAGACACAAGAACAGTCCCTCCTCCAAGTTTGTACCGCTCGTCTTTTTCTTCTCTTTTCTCTCTTCATCGCTTCTCTTCCTTCCTCTCCTCTAATCTCCTCTCCTTCTAATTCTCCTTCCCCTCATTGTCTTGTCTTCCTTCCTCTTCGTGGATTTGTTTTATTATTGCTCCATTTGCCTGTCCTGCCTTCGCCCCTCCTTCCTTCTCTCGATCGGCTTCCTCTTTTCCTCCGTTCCATCTTTTTAATTTTCCTTCCTGTTTGTGGTGTTGCATTATGGTTTCTAACTTGTCATTATTCTTTGCTACACAACACAGTCATTCCCTGCAACGTACACTTGATTACCACATTGCAATTCTCTGCTACACTTATATTACTTCATTTGTCATTCCCTTCTACGATGAATACACTTCGTTCGTCTCAAATTCCTGTTGGTTCAGCAACTTCAACGTTCTCCCTTATTTATTTTGTTTTTCAGTCGTATCATCTTTTTTTCTTCTTTCTTTCCTTCGTTGAGAATTCTCCCCATTACTTAAATTCTTTCACTCCCTTTCTTCCCTTCCCCTTTCTTCTCGCTTTTACGAGTATTCATTCGTTGCTAATTCTGACTATTTTCGTTTTCTTCCCATTCTCTATTCTTCCCTACTCCTCTCTTGCCTCTTTTCTTCCTCCTCCCATTCCAAGCGTTTTCAGTAGTGTCACCGACAATTAAGTCAAACGCAAGCATACAACACAGTGTTTGTACTGAATAGAGGTTTTGCAGTGACGTCACGAAATAGCGTCGTCTGCACCTTGTGCGTCGTCTGCAAACCCGCTGGTGGTCACCTCCCCAGCAGAGTGAACAGACACACCACGTATGCCCCATCCCTAAGTCACTACCCGCGGGCAAATGGCAGGACCTTCAGCATCATTTTTGTTAAGTGATTACGCGAGATCGCTTGAGAATGCTGCGAAGCTAAATACATCGAAAAAATCAGTGCTTTTGGAGGAGGAGACTGGTAGACTGGCTGTCCAGCTGGCTGGCTGGCTGTCTGGTTGACTGGTGAGTTGACTGGTTGCCTGTTGGGTTGATTGGCTGGCTGATTGGTAAAGTGACTGACTGTCTAACTGACCGACTGGATGGCTTGGTGGTTGACTGACTGGCTGATTGGCTGGCTGGTTGACTGGCTGATTGGTTGGTTGGCTGACTGTCTGGCTGGTCGGTTGACTGGCTGTCCCTCTGCCTGGCCGATCTGTTGCTGACCAGTGATGCCCAGGTAGGCCCAGGTTGGCAGCACAGGCAGGCAAACAGGTGAGGGCAAGTGATGACAGGTGAGGGCAGGTGATGGCAAGTCACCTTACACTACGCACTCTTGGTCACTTCCCTGCGTACATTTATATACACCACGCAGCACTGAGCTCTGTCCCTATGCACTTTGCCTCCACTGAATTTCCTTTCCCATTTTCTTCCCCTGCTTGAGCGCCGCCTTGCGTGTTTACCTCCGCCAGCTCATGTAAATCCCGTTCCGGAGTAATCCCCCGCCACACAATAAGCTAGGGGACCCGGGGCAATACCTAAATGAATGTTACCTCATGTAATAATCTGATCAGTCTTGCCTGTAATATTTACCTCTGACAAAATGAGCACTGTAGAGTCGAGATGAAGCAGACGGCTGCCAGTTTTACCTCCTCACAGCTGCTATCCACTTCCCCCGCTCTTCTGGATTCGCTGGAAATCTATAAAATGACACAACATCACTCCCGTGTCGGTTAGAACATCCAACCGCAGAGCATACGTATCCCATGACGAACACACAGAGCACTTGTTTAGCCGCCACCAAGGTTTGCTTTGATAAGTGATTACCACCACTGACTTCCAAGATGGCCGTGCAGGCCCGCGCTACCCCCGCACCCCCACTGATGACGTCAGCTGCAAAACCTCTATACGAATCACAGCCCCGCTGCCAGACAACAGGCGCCACCGCAAAAACTGTCGTGTACATCACTTTTCAGATCCAAGTACTTATCAGGGTGCACACTGTCGGAAGTAGGAAGATGGAAGAATTCGACGTTTTGTATCTAGAGATTGACTACAGATCACTTGTGCTTAATCCTTTGTATATGCCCCTCATCCAGCGGCAGACGAATTCTCGGCGGCAAGAGTTATGTTTTCAGTTCGTATGTATGAGTCCTGAGCCAACTCTAATTTCTCCTTGTTTTAGCTTGATTTCAACTATAAGATTGCAAAAATATATATTTTCTCGCCCCCACATGATAATTATGTTAAGAGATGATGCAAGAAACGCACTAACATACGAAAAAAACAGCAGTGCTGTTCTGGGATTGAAGTCACAGCCACGATCGAAATAGAGTCTGTCTAGGGGTCAAAAAGATGCGAAACGTCATCAGAAAACGCAGCATCTTCCCTTTTTTCCCTTCCCTTATGTCATTTTCAGGATCTTTTTCATGTGAAATGACAGAAAAATAAATATTTCTTTATACAACACCAACAAACTTTGATCTATACATTTCAGCCCGGAATCGTGCCAAATCTATTCTCCGACTTACCAAAACTTCTTTTATAAATAGAAAATGTCAACACCTTGCTTCTTCTAATTCTTCCCGTGACTTCTGGCATCTAGCCAAAAATATCTCCTCCAATTTCACTTCTTCCTCGTTCCCTCCTCTCCTTAACCCTGACGACAGCACTGCCGTCTCATCTGTCTTTAAGGCTGAACTCTTCGCTCAAACTTTCTGTAAGAACTCCACCTTGGACGATTCTGGGCATATTCCTCCTACTTATCCCCCCTCTGACTCCTTTATGCCTGTTATTAAGATTCTTCCTAATGATGTTTTCTTTGCCCTCTCTGACCTCAACTCTCAGAAGGCTTATGGACCTGATGGAGTGCCTCCTATTGTCCTTAAAAACTGTGCTTCTGTGCTGACACCCTGCCTGGTTAAACTCTTTCGTCTCTGCCTATCAACATCTATCTTTCCTTCCTGCTGGAAGTATGCCTTTGTACAGCCTGTGCCTAAGAAGGGTGACCGCTCCAATCCCTCAAACTACCACCCAATAGCTTTACTTTCATGTCTGTCTAAAGCTTTTGAATCAATCCTTAACCGGAAGATTCAAAAGCACCTTTCCACTTCTAATCTTCTATCTGATCGCCAGTATGGATTCCGCAAGGGGCGTTCAACAGGCGATCTTCTTGCTCTCTTTACTGACTCTTGGTCATCCTCTCTTAGCAGTTTCGGTGAAACTTTCTCTGTTGCCCTAGACATATCGAAAGCCTTCGATAGAGTCTGGCACCAGTCTTTGCTTTCTAAACTGCCCTCTTTCGGATTCTATCCCTCTCTCTGTTCCTTTATCTTCATTTTCCTTTCCGGCCGTTCTATCTCTGCGGTGGTAGACGGTCACTGCTCTTCCCCTAAACCTATCAACAGTGGCGTTCCACAGGGCTCTGTCCTATCACCCACTCTCTTCCTGTTATTCATCAATGATCTTCTTTACATAACAAACTGTCCTGTCCACTCGTACGCCGACGACTCCACTCTGAATTATTCAACTTCTTTCAATAGAAGACCATCACAATAGGAAGTACACGACTCCAGACTGGAGGCTGCAGAACGCTTAACCTCAGACCTTGCTATCATATCCGATTGGAGCAGAAGGAACCTTGTGTCCTTCAATGCCTCAAAAACTCAATTTCTCCACCTATCAACTCGAAACAATCTTCCAAACACCTATCCCCTATTCTTCGACAACACTCAACTGTCACCTTCTTCAACACTAAACATCTTCGGTCTATCCTTAACTCAAAATCTCAACTGGAAACTTCATATCTCCTCTCTCGCTAAATCAGCTTCCTCGAGGTTGGGCGTTCTGTATCGTCTCCGCCAGTTCTTCTCCCCCACGCAGTTGCTATCCATATAATTTTTATAGGGGCCTTGTCCGCCCTCGTATGGAGTATGCATCTCACGTGTGGGGGGGCTCCACCCACACAGCTCTTCAGGACAGAGTGGAGGCTACTACTGATAGTCTTCTACCTCTTAAATTCCGCCGCGATGTTGCCTCTCTTTCTATCTTCTATCGATATTTCCACGCTGACTGCTCTTCTGAACTTGCTAACTGGATGCCTCCCCCCCTCCCGCGACCCCGCTGTACACGACTTTCTACTCATGCTCATCCCTATACTGTCCAAACCCCTTATGCAAGAGTTAACCAGCATCTTCACTCTTTCATCCCTCACGCTGGTAAACTCTGGAACAATCTTCCTTCATCTGTATTTGCTCCTGCCTACGACTTGAACTCTTTCAAGAGGAGGGTATCAGGACACCTCTCCTCCCGAATCTGACCTTGCTTTTGGCCACCTCTTCTGATTCTTTTATGGGAGCAGCGATTAGCGGGCTTTTTTATTATTGTTTTTTTGTGTGTGTGTGCCCTTGAGATGCCTCCTTTGTTGTAAAAAAAACTTTCTGCATGGGTCTCAAAGAGCATTATATTCTATATTTTATTCTTCAAAATACATTCCTACGGGAACTTGACTGCTGTGGTGCTGTGGTTACTACTCGCTGATCGGCCGATGAAAAGCGTTTGCCTTTTGGGCTCGGAAATTAAGGCGAACGCTACTTTGGGCATGTATGGTCCCGTTTGCGTTTGTATTGTTATGCCGGACGTGTTACTTGGGCTCCGTGTCGCCGTCAGGAGACTCCGTGGGAGGGAGATATGTAAACACTTTGCACAGCTTCTGTAGTTTAATATTCTTCCTTAGTAGTACACTTCACTCTGACTCTTCACTTACCACTAGCTTACTATGACTGGGACTGTCCCCTCTCGCCCTCTTCTCCTATATATATCCAGAACAGTACAGTCTAGAATGTTACAGTATATCCTAGATCATACAAGAACATGTAGCAAAAATATGTGCGAGTTGGCAACACTTCCCGCCTGGCGTCTGGCCGCGCCCCGCGGAGCGCGGACGGGGCCTTGCTCCCCGCCCCCCTGCTCGCTCCTCCCGGAGCCTTCTAGAGGCCCATGGACGCCGGGGGAAGCTTCCAGCACAACAGTATGTTTGCGTTTGACTTGACGGTGACACTACTGAAAACGCTTCCTTGTTATGTAATGCGAGTAAATGTGTAAGAAGTTGATTATCAGGTAGATAGATCCTTACGGAGCCGCGCAAATTGGCAGGGAGCCGCGACGCCCTTTGCTGGGCTTCAAAAATTCGCCGGGAGCCGCGACAAACTTTGCAGGACTGCGCAAATTCGCCGTGAGCCACGACGACCCTTGCAGGACTGCGCAAATTCGCCATGAGCCACGACGATCCTTGCAGGACTGTGCAATTTCGCCGTGAGCCACGACGACCCTTGCAGAACTGCGCAAATTCGCCATGAGCCACGACGACCCTTGCGGGGCCGCGCAAATTCGTCATGAGCCACGACGACCTTGCGGGGCCGCGCAAATTCGTCGGGAGCCACGATCAACGATCCTTGCAGGGCCCCGCAACAACAATCCAACTATGTATTTTTGTCTAGTGACGTCATTGAATATATACACAACATTTTTAAGAAAAAAAAACATCTAGCTATCGGGCCAGTCAGATAAAATTAATCAGAAAATACTAACAATAAACAAGAAAATAACAAGTGACAAGTGCAATTTCATAATAATCACATACAGAGGGACACCACTTCATCACATTCCGCAGCGGTCAGACCAAGGTGTGAGCCACCAACCATCAGAAGTTCAGATAAGCAATAGCATCCTCGACTGGTGCTCCGCCCACTTCGTAGAAAAGAGGAGGGGGAGGGGGGGGGGGGGGAGGCAGAGTGTCATATTCTTAAACATTTCCGCGCCCCAGCGCAGATATTTGACAAGGCTTTAATACCACTCATTAGAATCGGACGGATCTCCTCTTTGGCCTTTAGAAATGATTGATGCAAGAGAAGAAAGCTTCTAAGAATACTAACTGTAATGTAACTCAAGGGAAATACTGCTCTAACTAACATAAAGAGGGGGCTCCCGTGGTCCCGTGGTAGAGTCTCTGACTTGCGCTTCGGCGGGGTGCTAAGGCGTGGGTTCGAGACCTTTCAGTTACCATGGGGGTGGAAAGGTGGGCTCTTTCCGACACCCTTAGCCCCGTTGTTGGGCCTCCTCCTTAAAAAAGAATTGGGTATCTCTCTACCAGCCGTCTGGGGGGTTGCGCGGCATGCACCGCCTTCCTCCATTGGGGTATACCCAAACGAAAAAACAAAAAAACAAAAAACAAAGAGGGGATAGAGGGGGGGGGGTGTTTAAACTCGAGAAAAACACTGATTAGACATGTTCCACTAACCACAACACGCTGCAATGGCACTAAAAATAACCGTGAGTGTAGTAGCGTTGCGTGTTCTCTGTGTTGATCCAAGCCACCCACTCATTCGTCTACGGCAGTGGGGAGCTTGTGGTGGGTGATACATGCGGTGTGAGGTTCTATGCTGCTTCCAACTCTTACATCAACTATTTCCAATTACCAAAAAAGAGACCGTGGTAATCGCGCTCTAATGACTGTTTGTAAGTTCATGGCACCAAAGAATGATCAAACTGCCAGAAGGGTCGTAAAACTACCTCTGCAAGGGCCCAAAACTCCTATGAAAGCCTTGTCAGCTATACGAGTATGTGCTTGGGCTCCGAAATGTTTTAAGAATATGACCCTCTTCTGCCTCTTCCCTTGCTTCCCTCCCTTCTCCCTTCCTTCCCTCCCTCCTCATCCATACCCTGCCCAGCCAGTTTGTCTCCCCTGCCCCGCTCAGATGAGGAGTGCCATTTCTTATCTCCATTTACCTTCCTCACAAGACACATAAAATAAACGGTAAAAAGTAGGCAACGAAGAAAAAATGCTGGATATGATATGAAGGTACAGGAAACGAACGGAATAGTGAATAGACAGATGTTAAAGATATTTTAATGACGATTAAGTTTAAGAAATGGATTTTGGGAGATCATGTCAACTACATAACTAATAATAGATAGACAAGTAAAGCATTGGCGTGGCAACCTGTAAATTATAAGAGAAATCAGAGCAGACAGAACCAGGTGGAGAGATCACATAAAAACATTTGACGACGCAGGATTAAAAACAGAGATACCAAACGGAGCCAGAGGATGTTTGGAAAGGCCTTGCCTCTGCAATAAGCTAGGAATGACTAATGAACGTGATGTCAGATTAATTATCATCCGTTTCTTTCTATTTCCATTAAGTAGGGTAAGTATTGAGACAAAACAGCTGCATTCAGATTAATTTTTATGCATTTTTACCTTTTCCCGTCACTTCATTTTAACTTGCATAGTGTTAATCTGATGTAGTTATGTTTCTTTTCCTTTTGAAGCAACACCGAAAGCTTTTATCCATCGAGCTATGTAAATATTATGAAACTAAACAGCTGCCTTCAGGAAAAAAGAGCACAGGTGGAGATGATCCGTGAGGTAAGGCATGGCTGGCTACCGCGGGGACTGTCTCAAGGTGGGGGACAGTGTGGCACGGAAGAGGGAGTGCTGCTGTATTTATGGCCGTGACGCAACGCTGCACACCACCACCATAGCCACCACCACCAACACCACCACCACCACCTCCAGCAACAACAATGGCAGCTCCCTTTTCATCTACCTCCATCACTGCTGTCATCACCAACCAAGTCACACCCACCTCATTATTATTTTCTCCTAGTGTCACGTCATTCTCCTCCTTTTACATTACCTCCACCATTTTTTCACCTTTACCACATATCCTATCACCATATTAATCTCCTCCTCCATTATCTCTCTTATCATAGCCTTTTCCTGCATTTCTCGTTCTCCTACATTATCGTTTTCCTCTGCTTCTTCATTTCCTCTTCCTATGGCAATGCGGCAGCTAAGTCCACACACACACACACACACACACACACACACACACCTACCTAAGGCTGGTCGATGGTCGTGGTTAGCCTGTCTGTCTGTGTCTGTGGCAAGATAAGACCCGTTCGGCAGCACCCATGGAAGGTTCCTCCTCACCCTACAGCTCCTCTATCCCTTCCCTCCCTCTCCTTCCTCTTTCTTCCCTCCAGCTCTCTCTCTCTCTCTCTCTCTCTCTCTCTCTCTCTCTCTCTCTCTCTCTCCTCACTGACCCCATCTTGCTCCATTACTCTTACGTGTGTTTATAATAAAGTGAAGTCTTGCCTGTCTTTGGTTCTCTTTTCCGTATATATTTCCATAACTGTAACCCGTTTTGTATATTATGTTCCCTTCGCTGTTTACTTAATACTGTTTTTCCCTTTGCATTTATCCCCTTATACCGTTTTCTCTTTTCCTTTTATCTCATTTTTTATTGTTTTTCCATTTGCTGTTACCGCCCTTCACTTTTTGCTTTTGCTTCAGTGTTATAATCTGTCTCGGTTATTAAGTCCACTACTAAAAAGGATGCATAAAGACACACAAGGGCATAAGGACACAAGGCAGCTCCTGAGGATGAGTTGCTTCCCAAATTCCCATCCCACCCAGAAACGCATGTAATCTCCGTTGTAAAGGTCCGATCGGGCGGGGCTGCACGTGGTATTTCCTCGCCACAGCTTCGCCACTCTTGAAGGTGGAAATGATGTTATAGTCTCTGTTAGCCATTTTCACATTGTATAATAAGTGATCCGTCAGTGACCCAAACGGACTTTTTATTTGTGTCAGACTATAGTATTTATTTCTCGTTCAGCAGTTTTTTTCTTTTCTTTCGTAGGTATAAGTAAACCTGATCTAAGACGCCTTGATTTAAATGGGGCAGTCTTGTTCACGACTTACGCCATTTGTTCCAAGAATGAGATTTCCTGTGAAGAGTTCCCGAAATCAACGGCAGTAAAGAAGAAGAAGAAGAAGAAGAAGAAGAAGAAGAAGAAGAAGAAGAAGAAGAAGAAAAATAAAAAGAAGAAAAAGAAGAAAAAAAAGAAGAAGAGGAAGAAGAAGAAGAAGAAGAAGAGAAAGAAGAGAAAGCATAATAATAATAAGAATAATAAGAAGAGGGGCAGTAACGTTGTCCCTTAAAACAAAACCGTAGTCCTCTTCTGCAATACGCCTCATAAAGCTGACAGGACCGCCACGTACTTCCACTGAACCATCTACCTTTCATCGCCTCCTGTCGCATACAACTTGCATAACTTCATTGTCTTCCACCTTTACCCTCTGACTCTCTCTACAAAAACAAGATCTGACCATTTTATACCCGCGTCATCTTCCTTTTTATGATAACCCGAAGGTCTCACTTGCCTTGATCGATGCCTCAGTTCCGCTGCATGAAAAGACTCTCGTAAAAGTTGCTGTTGGGATTCTCATGGACTGTTTTATGGTCCCAGTGATAATTTTACACGGCTTCTGCACCATGAGAGAGAAATTCCCGCATGACAACCTGGTTAATCTTCTCTGTGGCCTTGGAAAAGAGTCGTATTAGGAGTCCTTCAACTTGACACCCGGTACAGATGAGAGATACTAGGTGACAGTCAAAGAGTGAGATTGTCCATTCGTCTCCACTCCGTTAATTAAAGGATCAAACTCGTGGATTCCTTTGGTAGTGAGGCGAGAGTTCACGTCGGGGAAGGCAAGAGAAGTATCGATCGTAGGAAGGTTTTCGTCCCGGCTCGTACCGCCGTGATTCCTTCCCTCTATCCAAGGTCACTAAGTCCAGGAGAGGCAGGAGAGGTAGATCATTATGGAGGTCTTGGTTAACACACACACACATATTCCATTAGCTCATTGTTTTTTTTATATATTTGTTGTTGTTGTTGTTTCTTAATTACCAGTTTTAATTATTACTCATCAACATGGCCTTGAACTCAGTGTGTGTGTGTGTGTGTGTGTGTGTGTGTGTGTGTGTGTGTGTGTGCTTACGTGGCAGGAGGAAAGACACGTACATATATTTACCCTGTACACATTCTCACAATCGATGTATAACTGTATTTAAAAGGAAACACACTCACACACACACACACACACACACACACACACACACACAGATATACACGTAGGTTGTTGCCCTGAAGGTGTGTGTGTGTGTGTGTGTGAGTGTGTGTGTGTGTGAGTGTGTGTGTGTGTGTGTGTGTGTGGACCATGACATCACCATAATTCTTAGCTTCTTAGCATCCTCCACCTTCTCCTCCTCCTCCTTCTCATCCTATTCGTCCTACACTCCTTGCCTCCTCCTCCTCATCCTTTTAGGCATACATAATAATAGTCCTGCGTTCCCCTCCACCATAACCTCCTCCTCCTCATCCTTTTAGGCATACATAATAATAGTCCTGCGTTCCCCTCCACCATAACCTCCTCCTCCTCCTCTTTCCTCGCCATTTCCCCTCTTCCTCCTCCTCCTCTCTCCTCGCCATTTCCCCTCCTCCTCCTCCTCCTCCTCTTTCCCCGCCATCTCCTCCTCTACTCCCTGGCCATGAGTCACCTTCAGCAGAAACAGGTATCGGCAGGTACGGACGGCGCCGTGGCCTGCATTTGGGGACTTGCGGCGGCGGGTCCTGTCTGGCTGCTATCCCCCTTGCCTCCCTTCGCCTCGTATTGCCATGAACCACCATACATGAACGTGGCCTTGGCTCATTATAGTGGCCCACGTTAACGATGATCAAGTGGATGAGGACCAGGTGGATGATGAAATATTAATAGCTAGGTGACTAATGACTGTGTGGTGATTATGGCCAGGTAAATGAAAGCAGGATGGAAGCAGATGGAAGTTAATATGATTTTTAGCTTCTTTTTCTTTTTTACTGTTTCTTGTCGTGTGTGTGTGTGTGTGTGTGTGTGTGTGTGTGTGTGTGTGTGTGTGTGTGTGTGTGTGTTCTTACCAATATACTCTTACCTATATATATTTTTACACTGCTGAGGTAAGCAAGCTCGTCCTGTCCCGTATATATTTATCATAATCTATCATATTATTTAAGCGACTCCATTTTGATAAAGCGTTCCATTCATAATTCGCGTGTGTGTGTGTGTGTGTGTGTGTGTGTGTGTGTGTGTGTGTGTTGACGTTTTCTCTTTGTCGCATTCAGGTAGGAGTGGAGGGAGAGGTTGCTATGCTGGCGAGACGTGAGGAAGGGAGCAGAGGAAAGGGGGAGTGGGGAGAGGGAAAGGCAGAGGCAGGATCAGAGGGCGGCGTGAGAGGTGGGTGGGACGGAGGGAGGACGGGAAGAAGGAAAGGAACCGCGGTAGGAGGGGCAGGGTGCGAGCTGAGTGGGTGAACCGCTGAGTGCATGGCGGACGAGGCTTATCAAGTGCCAGACGACAGCACAGACTCAAGGGAGGGAGCGATGGGGTCGTTGGCGCCGCGTCCTTCATTGCAGTTGTTGTCACCCTCTCAGGAATTTCCGTCGAGAAACGTTATGTAAAAGAGTAACGGGGAGTGAAAGAAGATATGATGTGAAGGAGCAGCAGAAGGAGGAGGAGTGTAGAGTAGAACGACATAAGGACAGCAGGTCAATTTTGAGCCAGTGTCTCTGTGTGTCATTCGTGTCCAGGAATGTTTGATGGAGGTGAAGGTGCAGGTGGAGGAGGCAAGGCGGTGGTAACAGCTGCTGGAGCACCGCCAAGCTGCCCCTGCCAGCCCGCCAGGCAGCCGCTGGGCGTGTCGTCAAAAATACTCCCCCGCGGTGCAAGGGCGGGGCGGGGCGGGACGGGGGGGGGGATATCAAGCATTAAGTAAGGGGGGGCAACGTGATCTGGGGGCGTGTTCGCAGGCTCACGGGCCGGGGCAGGGAGGTCGCTGCGGCGTGTGAGCAACTTGGGTGCAATCTCCTGATATTTAGCAATGCCTCCGGTCTTCGGTCGAATTGAAAATGAAGATATCCAGACTGTATGAACTAAAATACAATAACTAAAATAAAATAATGAAGTGTTTGTCCTCTATTAAACTAATCGCTGAGGATTATAAATCACTGGTAAGTAGGCTTATTTCCAACTATTTCTCAGAGAAATCTCAACTAAGGTGTAATGGATTTTTAGACTGCGGATTTCTCTGCTAACTGCGGATCTGAGAGTTCCCGGCCGGCAACTAAGGTGAATCACTGCGAGGTCACCTGACCCGTTATGTGGAACCTGTGGCTTCCCCCTAATTATACACGATTAATTATTTTTTCATCTGCCGCATTAATCAAGGGACGTGTCTCCCCCGGGGGTGTACATGGCCTTGGGTCCATTACAGGCCTATGCCAGGGCAGACTCATGGGCGTGGATAGTTGCTGCGCGCGCAAGTGAGGTGGTGCTTATGGGCGGCGGCTGCGGTGGATATAAGGCTGCGAGGGCTAGTGCGCGGCCTTAGGTTGTTGGTGACTCTCTTTGTTGGAAACCCTCGTGCAGTACACACCGCAGACATGGGTGAGGCCTTGGAGGATTTGGACGATAAGGAAGTGATAAATGGTGGCTAGAGGCGAGGAGACGGAGATAAGTTAACAATATTTATCTAATGTGGATATTTCCTGTTTGGCAGTCGATTCCACTGTCCCTGTGCTTGACCGTTTATTTGCTTACTCTTTATTCACGGTTTATAGTGGTGCCATTCTTGTTTGTCTCGTGTGACCCCCGGAGCTCGAAAAAAGTTCATATGCGTCACCTTAGTGCATATGTTCATCGTGTGACTGCTAATGTAGTACTGATAGGCAAGTCGTTATGGAATTTAAGATACACCAAATTCAGTCTTAGTGTTTCGATGTGATTGTATCGATTTTGCTGGCCCCTTGACGTAGTAAAATCATTATCGAGAGGTGTTCCCACCTCTTGCAAAATCTTAAGAGCACTGGTATGACAAAATAGATAAAAATGAATGTTAACCAATAGCATAAACCACAATACATTATTCGAACTACTGAAGCATGTACGTGATCGCCTCGACTATTGTGTGCCTTGCCAAACGCTGCCGCTCCTGCTTCATTGACAGTCTCGAGCAGAGTTACTTAGAGCCCCAGCCACTGCAACAGGGACTCGTACGTGCTCAACTGCATATCGGGGGCATGAGACGGATATGTTTATTGCAAAAAGTTACCTGTAAATACGTGTCATGGTTTAATTTTATCTTTTTCTCGTTTCTCGTATCTCGTTTCGCCTCTCAAATGAGGAACGCGTACGAGAATGTTTCGTAGGAGATAGATTAGCAACTCCGAATCGGTCACCTGTCAAAATGCCGCAATGAGACAAAAAAAAAAAAACTACCAACATTACTCGTAGAATTGTGTAACTACCGTTGTCACTGCCTCCGTTCGCCCTATCAGTATACAGGCCTGTCACCCCCAACCCCATTTCCTGAGCATAGTGTCAGGCTTTTTCTGTCCACGGGGCGGCTGGTTGGCAACACACTCCCAGAAGCCGGGTGACATTTCCCGTGGAAAACCCGCCCCGCCCACCCTTGCCTCACTCTTCCCTCTCCTCACCCTAATCTTCCAACTATCTACACTACATTTTCATCCTATCCTATGCAACTGTTTATAGCCTATTCGGTTGACATTTATTATGGGAGTGCCCAGATTTTTCATACACTCCCACAAACACCCCTTCCGATTTTCCAACTGTCAATACCCCATTCGAGTTTTACGTGTATTCACAACGCCCACACTTTTCATGGACTTGTTAAACCCCACCCCACTAACACCCCGTACCTCACTCTTTCTTCTGCTCACCCCACCCGATTCCCTCGCTGTCTATAGCCCTTTTATTTGCTTGTATTCAGAGCGCCCACACTTTTCATTCACCTCCACCAGCGCCACCACTAACACTCCCACCCCTTTCCCCTCGTTAGCATCATATTGAGACTTCCAACACACACACACACACACACACACACACACACACACACACACCTTGTCTAGACGCACCACGCCCATTCCCGACACGTCACCGCCCATCTGCTTTGTTCAACTAAGTCACACCCTGCGCCACTTGTTTTGTATGAGCTTTAAATGTTTGCGCTTTCTTCCCACACCCAAAATACATACATTGTTGAGTTACATGATTATAAACATTCATACGTACATACATAAATACCTGTAAAGATTCAGTATAGCCACATTTTGCTTAGGGGATGAAACTTATTTTCTGATAGATTATGAAATTTTAATCTGATTTTTTTTTTCAAGGGCGGACGGGTACAAATTGCTATAGTTACGTCTTCGTTCCTCGTTTTCTCATTATACTTATGGTGACGAAAGGATAGTATATACAGTGGCAATAAGTTACTGTTTAGTGGCGATAGGTTACTATTTACTGGCGATAACCTAGTATTGAGTGGCGATAGGTTAACTTATACCAAATGGAAATCAAAACTCATCCGACATTGTTAGGCTCACCAACACGAGATATAGTTAAGCTGAATCTTTACCATACACACACAGATTGGTATTACTTATCACATTTATAGGCCTCCGTAATCTTTCCTCGCTGTCATGACCCACTTTTCCGGCTGTCAACACAAACTTCCTCTCAAACCCCAAGACGCAGCATCCGGCATCACAATGTCACCACACAGCCACCACTTTGCCATAACACGAGCTTGTAAAAAACACCCACACGAATTGTCAGTCTACCCTGCCCACCTGCATCCACTCCCTCACGCCGCCCACACCCACATGTCCACCCAGCACCCACTCCATCCCACCCTCATCCACTCAGCCCTCACCGCACTAGTCCACTCTCTCACCCCACTCGTACTCATTCAACCCCAACATCCTGCACCCCATCACCCCACTTCATCCCACATTCATCACGCACCCCTTGTAACCAACCCCTCACCCTCCCCCATTCATCCCATCACCCTATCACCCCTCCCGCACCCACAAACGCCACGCCTCCTCGTCAATTTAAATTCCCTAGTCGGCCCACGTTCTCGGTTCCTTCAAGGCTGGTGTCGCCCATGCCTCCCACACCACTCCCACGCCTCTCCTTGCCTGCTGTCCCTCCCCCCTAACTCTCCCCTTACTCCCCCCCCCCTCCCCCAATCACTGCCAAGGTCATCCTCATCATGCCCCATCACTCGCGTTTAAAAAGACCCCGAATACACACACACACACACACACACACACACACACACACACAGACGGCGCCGCCCCTCCAGACATTGATCAGTTGCAGTCATGAGAAGGGAAGGGGAGGGAGAGAGAGAGGGGAAAGAGGGAGGGAAAGAGGGAGGGAGGGAGAACCAAGCGCATGACCATGACTGTCTGGATGTAGGGAGAGGTGAATGCTGTGTCTGTGTCCGTGTGTGTCCGTGTGTGTGTGTTTCTGTGTGTGTTTCTGTGTGTGTGTGTCTCTGTGTGTGTGTGTGTGTGTGTGTGTGTGTGTGTGTCACCGCATTTTAAAGGTCGCAATTCACCATTAGAAGTGACGTGTGTGAGTGCTTGACTGAGGAGGAGGAGGAGGAGGAGGAGGAACTTGCTGTGGTGATTGAGGCAAGGGAGTGGAGAGAGACTGGAGAGAAGGAAGGTTAGAGAGGACAGACAAACAAGGAGGAGGAGGAGGAGGAGGAGGAAGAGGAGGAGGGAGAGAAAGACAGGCTGGGCTTGACCGTGACAAATTCCTTTCTCTCTCTTTCCAATCTTTCAAGCACCGATGTATTGTAACGTATATGGGGATGGAAGAGCGTCGGTAACCATACAAAAAAAAACTAATATTTACGTCGGTAAGCGTGAATATTGAGGAGTTAGAGAAAGAAAGGTTAGAGAAAGAAAGGTTAGAGAAAGAAAGGTTAGAGAAAGAAAGGTTAGAGAAAGAAAGGTTGGAGAAAGAAAGGTTGGAGAAAGAAAGGTTGGAGAAAGAAAGGTTGGAGAAAGAAAGGTTGGAGAAAGAAAGGTTGGAGAAAGAAAGGTTGGAGAAAGAAAGGTTGGAGAAAGAAAGGTTGGAGAAAGAAAGGTTGGAGAAAGAAAGGTTGGAGAAAGAAAGGTTGGAGAAAGAAAGGTTGGAGAAAGAAAGGTTGGAGAAAGAAAGGTTGGAGAAAGGTTGAGAAAGAAAGGTTGGAGAAAGAAAGGTTGGAGAAAGAAAGGTTGGAGAAAGAAAGGTTGGAGAAAGAAAGGTTGGAGAAAGAAAGGTTGGAGAAAGAAAGGTTGGAGAAAGAAAGGTTGGAGAAAGAAAGGTTGGAGAAAGAAAGGTTTGAGAAAGAAAGGTTGGAGAAAGAAAGGTTGGAGAAAGAAAGGTTGGAGAAAGAAAGGTTAGAGAAAGAAAGGTTGGAGAAAGAAAGGTTGGAGAAAGAAAGGTTAGAGAAAGAAAGGTTGGAGAAAGAAAGGTTGGAGAAAGAAAGGTTGGAGAAAGAAAGGTTGGAGAAAGAAAGGTTGGAGAAAGAAAGGTTGGAGAAAGAAAGGTTGGAGAAAGAAAGGTTGGAGAAAGAAAGGCTGGAGAAAGAAAGGCTGGAGAAAGAAAGGCTGGAGAAAGAAAGGCTGGAGAAAGAAAGGCTGGAGAAAGAAAGGCTGGAGAAAGAAAGGCTGGAGAAAGAAAGGCTGGAGAAAGAAAGGCTGGAGAAAGAAAGGCTGGAGAAAGAAAGGCTGGAGAAAGAAAGGCTAGAGAAAGAAAGGCTAGAGAAAGAAAGGCTGGAGAAAGAAAGGCTGGAGAAAGAAAGGCTGGAGAAAGAAAGGCTGGAGAAAGAAAGGCTGGAGAAAGGGAAGGAGGAGAAGGAGTGAGGGAGGAGGAGGAGAAGGAGTGAGGGAGGAGGAGGAGAAGGAGTGAGGGAGGAGAAGGAGTGAGGGAGGAGAAGGAGTGAGGGAGGAGAAGGAGTGAGGGAGGAGGAGGAGAAGGAGTGAGGGAGGAGGAGGAGAAGGAGTGAGGGAGGAGGAGGAGAAGGAGTGAGGGAGGAGGAGGAGAAGGAGTGAGGGAGGAGGAGGAGAAGGAGTGAGGGAGGAGGAGGAGAAGGAGTGGAGTGAGGGAGAAGGAGTGGAGTGAGGGAGAAGGAGTGGAGTGAGGAGAACGAGGAGGAGGGAGGAGGGAGGAGGGAGAAGGAGGAGGAGGAGAAGGAGTGAGGGAGGAGAAGGAGTGAGGGAGGAGAAGGAGTGGAGTGAGGAGAAGGAGTGGAGTGAGGAGAAGGAGTGGAGTGAGGAGAAGGAGTGGAGTGAGGAGAAGGAGTGGAGTGAGGAGAAGGAGGAGGGGGGAGAAGGAGGAGGAGGGGGAGAAGGAGGAGGGGGAGAAGGAGGAGGGAGAAGGAGTGGAGTGGGGGAGAAGGAGTGGAGTGGGGGAGAAGGAGTGGAGTGGGGGAGAAGGAGTGGAGTGGGGGAGAAGGAGTGGAGTGGGGGAGAAGGAGTGGAGTGAGGAGAAGGAGTGGAGTGAGGAGAAGGAGTGGAGTGAGGAGAAGGAGTGGAGTGAGGAGAAGGAGTGGAGTGAGGAGAAGGAGTGGAGTGAGGGGAGGAGGAGGAGAAGGAGTGAGGGAGAAGGAGTGGAGTGAGGGAGAAGGATTGGAGCGAGGGAGAAGGAGTGGAGTGAGGGAGAAGGAGTGGAGTGAGGGAGACGGAGTGGAGGAGTAGAGTTAGGATAGAACGGGATGTGAAGGAGGAGGAAGAGGGAGAGATAAACATCAATAAAGAACAAACTAAGGAAGAAGGGAGAGGGAAGAGTGGGTAGAAAGGATGTGAAGGAAAATGAAGAAGCGGAAAGGGAAGAAGAAGACAACAGAAACTAAGAAGAAACTAAAAAGAAACTAAAAAGAAACTAAAAAGAAACTAAAAAGAAACTAAAAAGAAACTATGAAGAAACTAAAAAGAAACTATGAAGAAACTAAAAAGAAACTATGAAGAAACTAAAAAGAAACTATGAAGAAACTATGAAGAAAGAAAATAAACTGAGGAAGAAGGGAGTGGGAGAAGGGGGTAGAAAGGGTGTGAAGAAGGAAAATGAAGAAGTGTAAAGGGGAACGGAAGAGAAAGCATGCAGAGATATAAATGAAATGATGGAAAAGATCAAGAACTCGAAAAAAAATGGAAAGTGTGAGAAAGGAGACAAAGAGAAAGAAGGAACATTGCACTAAAACAGAAGAATATTGAGAAGGGTGAAAAGAAAATTGAAGAAAAGGAAAAAAAAATGCAAGGGGACTGAGTATTGTTAGAAAAAAATAAGATAAACAGGAAATACAAAGATGTACGTTAGCGCGCACATATCATTCTCTCTCTCTCTCTCTCTCTCTCTCTCTCTCTCTCTCTCTCTCTCTCTCTCTCCACCCCCAGGTCAAAGGTTAAGGCTGTCCCTCCCTCCAGCCTCCCACGTCCCATCCCAAAACATCTCCCACTCCCTCATCTCTGTTTCGTGCGCCATTATTCTCTCTCTCTCTCTCTCTCTCTCTCTCTTAATGGTCTATAAATAATATCCATCTCTTGCCAACAAAGAAATTAAAAAAAAGACAGCCATTCTCTCTCCGGGCGTTGTTGTGGGATTATTTTTTTACGTAAATTATGTTCAACTATTCCTAACACACGCACGCACACGCACGCACGCACGAAGATCAAGAATTTGGTGTTTCTATGCATGTCTTTTTTCTCTTAGAATTGTCCGCGAGTTTAAGGAGTTTTCGAAAGTTAGAAGCATTAGTACAAGGAATGCGTCAAATATCAAGTAGTTTTGTGCTATCTATAAATATTTCTTCAGACACCCCTCTATCCATTCTTCCCTTGTGAGTGACAGTTGTGACCCCTCCACGTCCCCGAAGGTTCCTCTGCTCTCCCCGTTAGGCATTCCTTTCATCTTGTCTATTCTTTAGTGACCCCTCCACGTTCCCAAGGCCTCCTCTTCCTCGTTATGCATCCCCCTCATCCTATCTGTTCTTCCCTTGTGACTCCTCCACACCCCCAAAGGCCCCTCTTCCCCCCGTTAGGCATCCCTCCCATCTTGTCCATTCTTCTTTAGTGGCCCCTCCACAACCCCAAAGGCACCTCTGTTCCCTGTGAATACCATAGCACTAATGTGACTCCTCTTCCCCCCACAGCCGCCAGCGACATGCCCGACCTTGGCACGAACGAGGAGAAGGAGTACCGCTTCAGGCAACTCCACGGCAAAACTCTCCGCTTCCAGGTGAGCTCGATTACCTTACTGGACGTGGAATATATAGATTTTTTTTATATATATCCCTCATTAATTGTGTCTGATCTGTATCAAATACGTCCAGTTCTCCATCGTCCTTATCTCTTATTTATCATGTCTTTTATTGGTTGCTTAATGTTATCATCTCTATTTTTGCATGTTTTTGATGTTCTTTTGTTCTCCCTCGTTCTGATATCCACGTTCTGAGCCTCATCCCATCATCGTAACATACTTATTTCCATGTCATCGTCTATCATCCCTTCGTCCTCGTCCTCAGTCACGTCTTCCTCATTGTCACGTCTTCCTCATTGTCACGTCTTCCTCATTGTCACGTCTTCCTCATTGTCACGTCTTCCTCATTGTCACGTCTTCCTCATTGTCACGTCTTCCTCATTGTCACGTCTTCCTCATCATCACGTCCTCTCCCTTATCACGTCCTCTCCTTTATCACGTCTTTCCCCCTATCACATCCTCCCCCTTCTCACATCCTCATCCACGTCCTCATCCTTATTTTCACGCTGTCATTTTCTTCTCATTCTCTTTCTTATCGTTCTAGTTTTCTTCACGCTTTCACCTTCTCGTTCTCTTCTCGTCCTCGCTTTCTTCTCGTCCTCATCCTCTCGTCCTCGTCCTCAGGTCAAGGCAGCGCACGACTGCCATGTGGCGTTCACGTCTGGCCCTGAGGAGACCGACCCCATGGTGGAGGTGTTCATCGGGGGCTGGGAGGGCGCCGCCTCTGCCATCAGGTTCAAGAAGGGTGAGCTGGGAGGATTAGGCGTAGGGAGATTAAGGAAAATGGGCGTTGGCGGGGAGAGGTGGGCGGCGGTTTAGGAATGTGGGCGTACAGAGATCATAGGGATGGGCGTTGGTCGGGAGAAGTAGGCGTGGGTTTAGGAATGTAGGCGTAGAGAGCAGACATGGGCGTTGGTAGGGAGGCGTGGGTGTGGGTTTAAGAATGTGGGCGTGTGGTGAGCATAGACTTCGTGAGGTGTGTGCATGTGGGCGGGTGTTCGAGGGGGGGAAGTGAAGGTTGGAAGAGGCTGTGATTGTGACTTGTTTATTTTACTTTATTTTATTCTCTTATCATTTTTGTGGTGTGCTGTATACCTGATTTTCTTGTGCGTGTTAAGTCACTTTCTAATAGTCTCTCCGTCCCACACGCTGCCTCAGTGGACAACAGTAAGTGACTCAATCCTTACACTGGAACTCACTCGGCATTGTTAATCTTTAACTTTATTACTTAATGGTTTCTTATTGATTTATTTAATAGGCAATTCCTCACCCACAGCTGCAGATCTCAACGTGGACAGTATGCTTATTTATCCTATTTGGATTATAATGTTTGAGTGTCTATATATCTCAGTAGAGTTAAGTACACCCTGAAACCTTCCTTAATATGCCTCCAAACCCTACAGCTCATGATCTCATTTTAAGGTGGACTAAGTTTCCCATTTATATGTCTCCGTAAAGCGTTAAGTATACCCTGAAACCTTTCTTAATATGCCTCCAAACACCACAACTCATAATCTCTTTTTAAGGTGGACTAAGTATCCCGTCTAAATATCCCGGTAAACCATTAAACACTGGACACCTTCCTAATCTTCCCTCCACTTTCAGCTGACGATCTGGCGAAGGTGGACACGCCGGACATCCTGAACGCGGACGAATACCGGGAGTTCTGGATCGCCGTGGACCATGACGAGGTGCGCGTGGGCAAGGGCGGCGAGTGGGAGCCCCTGTTGCAGGCGCCCATCCCCGAGCCCTTCGAGATCACCCACTACGGCTACTCCACCGGCTGGGGCGCGACGGGCTGGTGGCAGTTCTTCCGTAAGTTGGGAATTGGGGGAATGTTATTGATGGTGTAGGTTTTGGTTTGGTTTGCCCTTAAGTTTTGTTTTGGTCTACGTTTTCTTTTATTACGATTATTCCCTCATTCACATTCAAAGAACAGCTCTCAGACGCATTATGCTCTCACAACTATTTCCAAAGGTCACATAGGAGATAAGTCGGGTTCTCATGAGTGTTTTCACGTTTATGGTGCCGAAGCCTTATCAAACTATCACTAGGCTCATGAAACTACCCATAGAATACTAACAAAACAACCTCTATCAAAGTCTTACCGAA
Source organism: Eriocheir sinensis (assembly GCF_024679095.1). Classification (NCBI taxonomy): domain Eukaryota; kingdom Metazoa; phylum Arthropoda; class Malacostraca; order Decapoda; family Varunidae; genus Eriocheir; species Eriocheir sinensis. Next base: position 14,377,105 of record NC_066513.1, on the reverse strand, counting down.
TGTGGGTGTGTAAGTCCCCAGAATGTTTGAGGATACGGGCACAGCTCTGTTACATCCTCCTCCCTCTCTTTCTCTCCTCTTCCTCTCCCCCTTACTTATGAAGCCCCCCCTCCCCGCCCCTCACAGATGACCGCACCATCAACACCGAGGACTGCCTCACCTACAACTTCGAGCCCGTCTACGGCGACACCTTCAACTTCAGCGTGGCCTGCAGCAACGACGCCCACCTGGCCCTCACCTCCGGCGCCGAGGAGACCACGCCCATGTACGAGATCTTCATCGGTGGCTGGGAGAACCAGCACTCTGCCATCCGTCTGAACAAGGGTGAGTGGCGAGGTGGCTGATTGACTGAGCGAGTGGCTGAGAGCGAGTGGCTGAGCAAGTGGCTGAGTGTGACTTGAGTGGCTGGCTGAGAGTGACTTGAGTGGCTGGCTGAGAGTGACTTGAGTGGCTGGCTGAGAGTGACTTGAGTGGCTGGCTGAGAGTGACTTGAGTGGCTGGCTGAGAGTGACTTGAGTGGCTGGCTGAGAGTGACTTGAGTGGCTGGCTGAGAGTGACTTGAGTGGCTGGCTGAGAGTGACTTGAGTGGCTGACTGAGTGTGACTTGAGTGGCTGACTGAGTGTGACTTGAGTGGCTGACTGAGTGTGACTTGAGTGGCTGACTGATGGGAGTGAGTGGTCTCGAGTGGATGGATGGATGAGTGGTTGAGTGTTTGTGTGAGGGGAAAGGGGTGTGGAAGCAGTTTATTTGTTGCTGTTTCTCTCGATGTTTTTTCTTTCTATAACATCCTTGTCAGGCATTTAATACTAGATAGGACAGGCATTAGTTCTCATCTTGGTAGCAATTACATTTTAGTTTTTCATTTCTACTAATAAGTCCACCATTTTCGATCCTACCTTTCGTGTTTCCTTTTCTTTATGTCATGCAATATAACCCCATGTGCAGTTTCTAACCATTGTCGTCCCGCTCTCTCCCAACCTTCCTGGCTCCAGAGGGACGAGACACTGGTAATGTGGAGAGCTCTTACTGTGCATGTGACGGTGACTGCCACACACTGCACTTCGCATTTTTTTTTCCTGTTACACATTTTGATACATGCATTTGCACCAGTGTTGCCCAGTTGTAATGCCAGGAAATTTAGTAGCGTTGTATAATAGTTAAACCATCTATGTTACCCTAATACCAAGGATATGATACCAATAATAGCTTGTCTCGCCCTGCTCCCTCCTTGATATTAGGGTAACATGGACGGTTTAACTATTATACGACGGGCCTAATTTTCCCGGCATGACACAGCGGCACACAATACACAAAGCTACATACAGGAAGTGGAGGTCTTACACGCGTTGCTGCAGGGGTTAAACAATTTTCTCTGATGCTTATTTTGGGATACATTAATCTGTTAAGTTCGTGGTACTCGGGGACAACAATTGTGCATGAATTGCTGACGATTATGATTTTTGAGCGGAAGTTTTTAAGTGCATGCATATCTGATTACATGGAGGTAAATGAAAGTGAATCGACGCAGCATGAATCTACTATAAATCACATACATGTATTAATGAAATAAGGAAACAAGAAGTCGAGCTTGGCAGTCTGCGTACGGCTCGCATAGTTTTTCATCCTCGCGCATTCTGGCTGATGACTAAATGGTACCTGGGGAACCTGGGGAAGGTAAGCTGTGGTAACCCGGATGTCGCACCTTCCCTGTGTCCCGGGGTAAAGAGTTCACAGTTCCAAGGGCCAATGAGACGGAGGTGAACACAGAGGCTACGCGCTTCTTAGCCGTTGCCTTTACTTGATACGCTCTTGTAGTGTGCATATATTTTGGCGGGTAACATGAACAACACCCACCAGACTAAATATAACTTGAAAACACCCATGAAATACTTAACAATGTTCTTGTAGTGCGGGTATGTGCTGGCGGATAACATGAACAACATCTACCAGACTAAGTACAACACTAAAACACCTATGAAACAAAACACCAAGCAATTCCTCTCAAAATTCCCTTATGTCGGCCTCAGAACCTGGTGTGTGTTGTCAAGTAACTTGAACACCTTTATGACCACAAGTAGCATGAACACCACTTATCAAACAACAAGTAACATCACAAGTAGCATGAACACCATTTATCAAACAACAAGTAACATGAAAAATCCCCAAAAGACAAAACCTCTAACGCTATCTCGCTCCATTACCTTGCCTGCGCCAAAGCTTCCGTATCAAAGTGTTAATGCGTGCGTGCGTTGGCAGGTGACGACATGGCGAAGGTGGAAACGCCCGACGCTGTGTGCTGCGAGGAGGAGAGGAAGTTCTGGGTGTCCTTCAGGAAAGGCCATATCAAGGTGGGCTACAAGGACACCGCCCCCTTCATGGAGTGGACCGACCCCGAGCCCTGGAAGGTGAGTGCCACTGAAACAAGGGGAGGTGTGAGGCAGGTAAGCAAGACGGTTGGGGGAGATCTGTGGGATAATTTGGGGTAAAGGATAAGAGGTCTGTTAAGAGGGAAAGGATAAAGACACGAAAAAAATAGCCTTGGAAAGTGACACTGGAACAAGGATGGTGGATATTAATGACTTCTGTGAGGTTATTAAAATTGTACATGTACGTGATCTAAAAAAAAAATCTTAGATAAATCAAAGGTTTATATTTAGTAAAGTTATCTGAAGTAGTCCATATTTTTTAAGCGGTTAAGTGTGTGAGATCTGGAATGGGGCCACGATTAGAACACTGAAGAAAATATAACCAAGAAATAATTTATGTAAAAGCAAAAATATAAAAATTAGTTGAGTAAAAGTTCAATGAAGCCCCAAATATCCACTAACATTATAAACTGTAGTATAATGACAGGAAACTCGTCCCTATCATTTGTTCGAGAGGGTTAAAAGGCACGTGAATCACTAGTGCAAGACGCTTCGGCCAATGATAAGGGCCCACATTCACAGACGCCATCGACTCGCAATTATTTCCAAAGGGCACACTAGAGATTAATAGGTTTTATCCCACTTCCATGGTCCAGAAGCTTCGTCAAACTATATAACTAGGCTCACAAAACTACCCATGGAAGTAATAACACAGCCTCTATGAAAGCCTTGTCAAATATGTGTGCGTGTGTAAGCTCCGAAATGTGTGACAAAATGGACCAAAAATCTCCCATGCCAGCAGTTTCAAATACATGCCGTCAGTAGAGGACACATCAATCAATATACATGTCAGTAACGCCAATGATAAGGTCTCCCTATCAACGGTTTCCAATGCTAACCGCACGCTTCACAACATGCAGGAATAACCAAGATACAGAAAGGGGACTGTCGTATCTTAGGAATGACTATAATTTATCTTCCTACAGATTACTCACGTTGGCTACTGCACGGGCTGGGGCGCTACCGGCAAGTGGAGGCTGGACATTTAAGTGGGAAGACTGACAGTGGAAGAGGAGGAGGTGGAGGAGACGAACACGAAGGAGGAGGCTAATGGTTGCATGTCTCTTTGCCTCGGCGTCTCCACCACCACCTCCAACACCACCACTACTTAACCAGCACCACAACGCCATTCGCCTCTTGTTTAGTCCGCCAACACCGCCATTAGTGCTTCCGGTCTTGTTTGTCATCGTCCTCGGCTCATAATCATCGTTTGTCTTTGTTTCGTTTTGTCTTAAAGTTTACAGGCAACGTTTTTTTTTTCCTTAGCCTCCAAGGTGTGTAGAGCGTTGCTGGAACACCTGATGCTGCTGATGCTGTGTTAATTAATCTTCGCGAGGTATTTGATGTTATAAAAAACATGGTCCGGATATGAGAGGTATTTTTCGTACTCATGTGGCTTCACGTCAATAAAGCTGAAAACGTAGAAATTTGAGTGTTTTTTTGATTACCAATATTATGTGCTGCTTTTTTTTCTCGTGTCAAGGGGGTACGCGACACCTGAGGTCATCTAACTAAGCTATCTGGGGTATTGCGATGAAACTATGCAGGTAAGTAGGCATCTATGTTGCCTACATTTTGTACGAGCCAGAACAATGTATGTATACTTATGTATACTTATACGTATACATGTACGTATACGTGTAGCGACACTTAAAATTACACAGCACCATTAATACATAACCAAGCACTTTCATTTTTTTGGCTGTGAATAGTCTTTAGGTATGCCTAGAGCCCTATGGAAAATATTCTGAAAGTTTCCCATACAGAAAGGCATAATGGTATTTCTTTTTATTATGTTTGTCGAACATCGCGTAAAATCGTGTTTTTTTGTCACTTTTTCCTCTTCTCCTTTACCTATCAACAATATCTAGTCATAGGTCCCTAGCTACCTGTACAATCAACATTCTCTGAACTTTTCACTTAAATCTGATTGATTTTAGATTTTCTGCGATTAAAAAAGACAATTTATCGAACGGAGATATGATCAATTTAAAAATATAAGGACCTTTAACTCGGTCCATTTAAACCCGCGCCAGACAAGTAAAATTTGCGCTGCGAGGAAAACATTGCTCTGGGATTATTTATAGATGGTATAAGAACGTTTTTAACCCAGTTTTGCAAAATGCTATATTTTGACGAACCCCCACCCCCCACCCCAGGTGTCGCGTACCCCCTTAGCCTCCAAGGTGTGTAGAGCGTTGCTGGAACACCTGATGCTGTGTTAATTAATCTTCGCAAGGTATTTGATGTTATAAAAAGACATGGTCTGGGTATGAGAGGTATTTTTCGTACTCTTGTGGCTTCACGTCAATAAAGCTGAAAACGTAGAAATTTGAGTGTTTTTTTGATTACCAATATTATGTGATATTTTTTCTCTCGTGTCAACCTTAATCACTATTTATTTTTTAACTCCTACCATCATTAACCTGTATTCGTGTCATTTTTCACCCTCCTAAGTCACTGTCTTCTTATTATTTTCTCGTGTCAACCTGTCATTTTTTATTAAACTATCATCACTACCCCGTATCAATGTCCTTTCTCACCCCACCTTAATCACTACTCAATTACTATTTAAACCACTACCACAAGTCAATTATCAATTATTTCAAGAACAACCACTACTACCATTACCATTCACCAGTCACTCTTCACTCCTTACTTCAACCCAAACTACAACCAATCACCATCTATTCACTTTATTTCACCCACCACCACCACCACCACCAGGCACTATCAATTATTATTTCAAGAACTACTTCTATCACCATAACCACCATCCTATCACCAATCACCATCTATTTACTTTTCACTCACCACCACCATTAGTCACTGTCTCCACAATCCCACGTCTACTTTCATATTCCCCTGATCACCTTCCTTTTTGTGCAAGATGTGACGGTAATATTCCCTAAATCTGGACTCCCCGTGATGAATATTATATATACTACTATTGTTTCATCCCTTGCAATACCTCTTCACGGTTCCTCCTCCTCCTCCTCGTTCTTCGTTCTTTGCTTCATTCTTCATTTCTTCAATCCTCCCTTCCTCCATATCATCATTATTGGGGTACACGAAAGAGCATGAGGGGGAAAATGAAGTAGATTTAAACCCAAACAAAGTCCTCTCGATGAGCAGACATGGATATAGAAAATAGTGACAGTACGACAAGAGTTAAAAAGTACGGACAAATTACCTAATGAGTTAACAGGTGGGTGCTGAGTTTTGCTTTCGTTATTTCGTTCTTCACTATCTCGGCCAGGCAAGCACTAAAGCATTCACTCTCCCTGTGGTCCGTCTCCCTTCCTTCTTCCCTCCTTCGTATGTAGGCTGGTTGGTAAGTAGGGGCATACTCTAATTTGCGCGCGGCCTCGGTGCTCATCTCCGTCTCAATGGCCCTTGATTCTGTCGTGGGTAAGAACTCCCTTCCCCGGGACACAAGACAAGTGTAACACCCTGGTTTTCACAGTTTACCTTCCCCAGGTTTCCCCAGGTACCTTTTATAAACCAGCCCCAAAGGTAGGATGTACAGAGCTGAAACCCAAGCATGTGAACTCAAAACATGTACTGATGCCTCGCGGTGGTGGTGTTTGCCCACGAGTCACCATGATAGACGATGATGTGGCTGACTTTTTTTTTCAGTAATACGAAATGTACTTTTAGAGGCAAGAACTTGACTCAATTTAATATAGTTGATCAAGAAAACAGTTTTCTCCCAAGGCAAGGAAGAAAACGAAGCTCTAGTGAGTATCTTAAATAAAACTTGTCCCAAATAGAATTGAAAACAAGGATACAAATTAGGTTTTATACGACTAAATTTCACAAAATCTCACTTACTCAGACAGCAGAACCCCAAAAAATGATGATTATATACATTTAGATTTCCCCTCAACAATATGCAGTGATGGCCGAGTGGTTAAGGCGTCTGACTAGAAATCAGATGGGATCTTCCCGCGTAGGTTCGAATCCTACTCACTGCGCACCGAAGTAGGGTAACCTTTTCTTCGTGGTGAAGTTATCGTGAATGTCATCATCCGTCTGTATCTTTACCTGGCGAGACTTAATTAAAGGTGTGTGTGTTCGTATGTATTGTGCCTCGAGATATCTCTTCCCTTCTCTTTTTTTTTGTATTAATTATTTCACTTTATCTTCTTTTACTTAGTCTTCTTATTCTTACTCAGTCTTATTCATATTCTTGTTATCATTGTAATCATCCTCATTCTTATTCGTCTACTGCCTCATTTTTTCTTTTTTTCAGTCTTTTTCTTTTTCTTCTTCTTCATCTTCAGCCTCCTCATCATTTTTTTTTTTTCCCTTGAGCTGCCCCCTACTGTGTAAAAAAGACCATGTGAAAAATAAATAACAAATGAAAATATATAAAAAAGAAAAAAAACAACAGCATTTTCTCGAGACTAACATTGCCGTAAAGAAAAAAAATATGATGCTTCGGGTGTTGAGAGAGAGAGAGAGAGAGAGAGAGAGAGAGAGAGAGAGAGAGAGAGAGAGAGAGAGAGAAGGGAAAAAATGGTTGGGGAGAAAGAGAGAAAACCTGGAGTGCTTGTGGTCAGGGGAGGGAAAAAAAGGGGAGAGGGGAGAGAGAGAGAGGAGGGAGAGGGGAGAGAGACGGGAGAGAATAAAGGGGAAAGTGGGAAGGAATGAGAATAGGAACAGTGGATGGAGAAGATGAGGAAGACACGAATGAATGGATGAAGCGGAAGAGGAAGAAAATAAAAGGGAGAAGAGAAAGAAAGGAAGTGAAAGGGAGAGAGAGAGAGAGAGGAAGTAAGGAAAGAGGGAGGGGAAGAGTAAGGGAAGTAAGGGAGCAGGGAAAGGAGGGGAGTAGGTGGAAGAGACAAGAGGAAGAGAGGAAAGGAAACAGAAAAAAAGGAAGGTGGATAGGAGAGAAAAGAGGAAGGGAGGGTAGGAAACAGAGAGAGGAAAGTAGGGAAGGAGGAGGAGGAGAAAGAGTAAGGGTGATAAAGAAGCAGAGAAAAGAGAAGAGGGAAAAGGAAGGGAAGTAAAGGAACAGGGAAAGGAGGAGAGGAGAGAGGGAAGGGAAGAGGAAGGAAGATAAAAAAGAGGGAGATAGAGTAAGATAGGGAGGGAAAAAGAAAGGAAGGGAGAGAGGGAGATAACAGAGCTCCTTAGTGGATTCTATTCCTTAACTGACAAGAAGGAATGGAAATGGATTAAATTTGGACAAGGAGGAGGACGAGCGGGCAGGAGGAAGAGAGGGAGGGAGAGAGGGAGGAAGACCACGGAGGGAAGGAAAGATGGAAGAAAAGGGAGAGAGTCCGGATACATAGAGATAAGAAGAGAAGGAAGATTAAAGGATGGAGAGATGAAAGATGAATACACGAAGATGAATAGAATGAGGAACACAAGTGAAGAAGAAGAAATAAAAGAGGAGGAAGAAGAAATAGGTGGATGAGGAGGATGAATGAGTGGAGGGAATAAAATGAAGAGGTGGAGAGAAAGGAGGGAAAGAGATGAAGGATGAAGGATTAAAGATGAATGAAATGAGGAAAAGAGGAGAAGAAGGAAAAGAAGAAGGAGGAGGAAGAAATAGGTGGAGGAGGAGGACGAATGAGTGGAGGGAATAAAATGAAGAGGTGAGGAGAAAAGAGGAAGATAACAACACGAAGAAGAACATGAAGAAGAAGAGAATGAAAAGGATGAAGAAAAGGATAGCAAAGAGAATGGGAGAGAATGGAGAAAGAAAAAGAGAACAGTAGAGAACCAAATGGTGGAAAAGATGATAGCGAAGAAGGGAAGAGGTTGGAGAAAAAGGAAGACAAGAAGAAAAACTAATGAAAGAAAGGGTGAGAGATAATAGCAAAGAGGGGGAAAGGAAAAGAACAGTAAAGAAAACGAGGAAGAGTTAAGTTAGATAATAAGTAAGAGGAGGAAGAGGAGGAGGAAGAGGAAGAGGAGGAGGAGGTAGTAGAAGTGCCAGAACCAACGCCTCCTTCTTTTAGGGTCAAATTTATGCCCCGTTCGTAATTAACTTCTGAAGCCGCGCGTCCACAAGACTTAAAAGCTAAATTCGCCGCTTAATTGCCCAAGTTTTTTGTTTTATTCTTGTATTCGCCTTTCTGGAACCCCCTGCATGTTTTATTTTTTCTATTCACTTTCCGAGGAACATTTAGTATTTATCTTTTCCGTTGCTCATTTTTTTTCATCTCTATTTCCTGCAGTTCTCTCTCTCTCTCTTTTGTTTACAGTATTTAACATCTTTATAAAAACTGCCAAATTGTTCCTTCCAAAATTGTTGCTCGTTTCTCCTTTTCTTTTTTTGTTCATGGAGAATTTCTCACATATAAATTTTATTAACCTTTTTTCCCTGTTTGAGTTATTTCCAGTTTTCCTTCATATATTTTTTGTGCATTATTTTATCTGTTACTTCTTTATTTTTTTTGTCTTTTTTCTTTATTATAACCCTTGCTGTTTGGATGTGATTTTCCTTATTCTTCTTGTTCTTGTTCTTATTCTTGTTCCCATCATTTTATTTTGCATTTTCTCTCTCTCTCTCTCTCTCTCTCTCTCTCTCTCTCTCTCTCTCTCTCTCTCTCTCTCTCTCTCTCTCTCTCTCATTATCGAAGGCTTAAAATGGAGAATATTAAGATGATTTCCTCAGACATTATTGACAGCTGAGCCAATAACGAAAGAATTACACACACACACACACACACACACACACACACACATCGTCTATCATTTCCTCGCCATCTTTTATCTCCATTTTTTCTTCCTCACTTCCTCCTCCGCCTTCTCCGCCTCCTCCTCCTCCTCCTCCTCCCTCTTACTTTGACAGTCTGTTGATGGAAGACTGAGAAGATTTGTTCACGCTAATGGTGTGTGTGTGTGTGTGTGTGTGTGTGTTTGAGAGAGAGAGAGAGAGAGAGAGAGAGAGAGAGAGAGAGAGAGAGAGAGAGAGAGAGAGAGAGAGAGAGAGAGAGAGAGAGAGAGCAC
>NC_066513.1:14350209-14362709 GCF_024679095.1 Eriocheir sinensis | reverse complement strand
TTTATGATCGATGACACTTTGCGCACGAGGAACAATGGCGTAAAACTCAGATGTAGACAAGTAAATTCAGACTGCACCAAATTTTTCTTCACCAACGTTGTAGTGCGAGAATGGAATAAGCTTCCACCGTCAGTGGTCCAGTGTAACACGATTGACTCCTTCAAAAATAAGCTCGACCGTCACTTCCTTCAACTTAATATCAACTAGAGTAGAAATGCAACGTTTTGGAGTCTTCTGATTAATGTAAAATCACTTAGGTTTAAGGACAGACCACCAAGTCTGGACCATGGGGTCTGTGTGGTCTGATTTTCTATGTAAATCTATGTAAATCTCTCTCTCTCTCTCTCTCTCTCTCTCTCTCTCTCTCTCTCTCTCTCTCTCTCTCTCTCTATCTCTCTCTCTCTCTATCTATCTCTTCATATATACGATTCAGAGAGAGAGAGAGAGAGAGAGAGAGAGAGAGAGAGAGAGAGAGAGAGAGAGAGAGAGAGAGAGAGAGAGAGAGAGAGTTTTGCACATTATAATTAACTCTAATCATTCGGTGGTTAGCATACTACTATTAGGGATGTTTAATTGCACATCATCAAAAATAACAACTTCATTTTGGTTAAGTGAAATCATTGAACGTTAATCGATTGGAAAAGTTCTGTACCTTTTTTTGGGGGGGAGGGGGCGGATTTGGTGATTCTCTCTCTCTCTCTCTCTCTCTCTCTCTCTCTCTCTCATTCTAATTCTGTGATCTCTTTTTCGTTCACGTTTACACATATTTTCTCCTGCCTCTTTCTCTCTTTCTTTTTTTTCTTTCTTTCTTCTTTCTTTCTTTCTTTCGTCCACCAGTTTGGTCTTGTAAGGGACATACTCATTAACAGGAAAATTATGAGGTGTGTGTGTGTGAGAGAGAGAGAGAGAGAGAGAGAGAGAGAGAGAGAGAGAGAGAGAGAGAGAGAGAGAGAGAGAGAGAGAGAGAGAGAGAGAGAGAGAGAGAGAGAGAGAGAGAGAGAGAGAGAATACTGTTAATGCCATGACTCCCTTATAAAAACTAGTGAACGTTTTATTATTTCTTCTTCTTCTTCTTCTTCTTTTTTTCTTCTTATTCTTATTCTTATTCTTATTCTTCTTATTGTTGTTGCTGTTGTTGTTGTTATCCTAAAGCCAAATTTTACTTTTGCAAACTTTACTATAAGAAACTAGGAAACCATGCAAAACTTCTGATGAGAGAGAGAGAGAGAGAGAGAGAGAGAGAGAGAGAGAGAGAGAGAGAGAGAGAGAGAGAGAGAGAGAGGAATGTGGATGCTGTGGTGGCCAAACCTGACGGTGGAGATGGAATGATAATAATGTTGGTTGCGTGGTGGTGGTGGCGGTGATGAAGATGGTGGTGGTGGTGATGAAGATGGTGGTGATGGTTGCGGTGGTGGTGGTGAAGGATGTGAAATGATTGTGGCGAGGCGTATAGTTACCGGTGGTGGTGATGGAGTGGTGATGATGGTGGTGGTGGTAGTGGTGTTGTTACTACTGGTTGTGGTCTGGAAATATGGTGTTGAAAAGTGATGACGTAAAGAAGAGATAAAGAGAGAGAAAGATACACAGATAAGCAGACAGATAGACAATAAAATCAGAGTATAGGTGTGTATATATGTGTGTGTGTAAATATGTGTGTTTGTTTGTGCTTGTGTGTCAACAGAAAATACAGGTAAATCAATCAGTATCAAACTCCCACAGATATAAAAAAGAATGGAGGGTTTAGTTTCAATGGGAATGGTAGTAATGTTAATGGCTGCCCCCTGTCACTGAGGCATGGGAGGTATGGTGGAGGTTTGGCAGTAGGGAGGAGGAATGCAAGGGTGGGAAGGAGAGTAAGGGAAAGAGAAGGGAGAGATGCAGGTGTGGAGAGGAAACTGAGATGAGAGGAGAAAGAAGAGTAGGAAGAGTATGAAGTAGAAGAAAGGAGAGAAGGAATAAAGGGAAGAAGATACGAAGAGTAAAATGAGCAGGAAGGAGAGTAAAGGGAAGACACGAAAGCTAGGAAGAAAAGGAAGGAGAACAAAGGGAAGAAAACGAAAAATAAAAGGAAGAAGAAACGAGGAGTAGGAAGAGTAGGAAGGAAGTTAGATTAAGTTAGGTTATATTAGTTTAGATTAGATTAGGTCAGGTTAGGTTAAGTCAGGTCATATTAGGTTAGATGAGGTCAGGTTAGATTGAATTAAGTTAGGTTAGATTAGACCAAGAGGTAAGGTTAGATTAGTTTAGATTAGATTAAGTCAGGTTAGGTTGTAAGGTCATATTACGTTAGATGAGATAAGGTTAGGTTAGACTAGACCAAGAGAGGTTAGTTAGGTTAGATTAGTTTAGATTAAATTAGGTCAGATTAGGTTAAGTCAGGTCATATTAGGTTAGATGAGGTCAGGTTAGGTTAAATTAGGTTAGGTTAGATTAGACCAAGAGAGGTTAGTTAGGTTAGATTAGTTTATATTACATTAGGTCAGGTTAGGTTAAGTCAGGTCATATTAGGTTAGATGAGGTCAGGTTAGGTTAAATTAGGTTTGGTTAGATTAGACCAAGAGAGGTTAGTGTAGGTGAGGTTGGATGAAGTTAGATCAGGATAAGTCAGGTTAGATTAGAGTAGGTCAGGTTGGATTAGGTTAGGTCAAACTAGGTCAAGGTCTACAGTGGCATAGTCCTGGTGGTCTGGTATGCTTAACTTCCACATGTGATTAAAACCGTAGACTTAGTCCCCATTGTGCTCGCCAGGTGGGGGTCGTAACAAGGCCCCAGTAATTACCTTTCTTGTTAACACGACCCTTTAATTAATTGACCTAAAAATGGCCTTCAGAAGTATTTGGGTAAGATTAATACCACCCCCGAGAGAGAGAGAGAGAGAGAGAGAGAGAGAGAGAGAGAGAGAGAGAGAGAGAGAGGTGTTCAGGTAATTCATTCTCTCGACTAAAATAGAAATACATGAATAAATAATTAATTAATCGCAAGTGAATGAATATGAACCGAGAGAGAGAGAGAGAGAGAGAGAGAGAGAGAGAGAGAGAGAGAGAGAGAGAGAGAGAGAGACTTGGAGGTTTATAAGGAAGTGGTAGAAACGAAAAAAAAAGTTGTCTTGAGGGAAAAAAAGTAAAAAGAAATAAAAATAGGAAAAAAATGAATGCCGGAAGAGCAAGGAGAGAGACAAGGGTTATTAAAAGAGAGAGAGAGAGAGAGAGAGAGAGAGAGAGAGAGAGAGAGAGAGAGAGTTTAAAGGACAAGCGCCGTAAAAAGGAAAACATGCAATTTTAACTTTCATCGAGGAGTAAAAAAAAAAGAAAAGAAAAAGAAAAAAAAAATCGTGTCATGCGCCTGAAAATGGATGAGATTTAATAGTTTTTTGGTTACAAGTTGAAATTAATAATGGTAGTAGTAGTAGTAATAGTAGTAGTAGTAGTAGTAGTAGTAGTAGTAGTAGTAGTAGTAGTTGTTTTATTTCTTTACTTCTTCTCCTCCTCTTCATCCACCTCTTCTCGTCCACTAAGCTCCCTCTCTCATTCCCATACCATGTCCCTCCTCCACCTCCTCCTAATTCTACCATTCTCTCCCAATCAACCACATTCTTCCTGTCCCTACCTTTCTCTCCCTCCCTCCCTCCCCTCCCCCTCCCCACTCTGATCACCACAGCGCCTAAGGTAACCAAATCAGCCCATAAACCTGTTCCCGAGCTGAGTGTAAAACAAAAAAAAGTGTAGTAAAAAGGTAGGTCCCTGAAGCTAGTGTGTGTGTGTGTGTGTGTGTGTGTGTGTGTGTGTGTGTGTGTGTGTGTGTGTGTGTGTGTGTGTGTGTGTTATACCTGCATGCATATCCGTGTAAAGTTTTGAAAAGTGGAAGGAAAAATATTTGTTTTATTAATTCTATTTTCTCTCTGAGCGTTATTATTATCATTATTATTATTATTATTATTATTATTATTATTATTATTATTATTATTATTATTATTACTATCAGCATCACCCTCTCCATCAGCTAGAATAGAATAAGTAGTAGTAGCAGTAGTAGTAGTAGTAGTAGTAGTAGTAGTAGTCGTTGTTGTTGTTGTTGATATTGTTGTTGTTCTATGATTTGTTGGCATTAGTTTTAAATCCTTCATTAGTAAAATATAAAACAATTTCCTTCGCTCCGCATTACACTTTAATGATAATATATATAACGTTAATGCTTTATTTTCTCTCTCTCTCTCTCTGTCAAATCATAACCCACTTAGTTGTTGTTGTTGCTGTTGCTGTTTTAGAGAGAGAGAGAGAGAGAGAGAGAGAGAGAGAGAGAGAGAGAGAGAGAGAGAGAGAGAGAGAGAGAGAGAGAGAGAGAGAGAGAGAGAGAGAGAAGCCAACAGACAGACTAACGAACAATGTCAGGAAGAGGTCGGGGATAAAGGGCGAACAAGAGAGAGAGAGAGAGAGAGAGAGAGAGAGAGAGAGAGAGAGAGAGAGACAGTGACCCCGTGCCCTTGCCAACACAGCTGCAATGTCTCACCACGGCGTGCTGAGTCGGACAGACAGACACAGAGGAAAAAAAGACGGTAGATGAAAATGAATGAAGGAATTTATAGAAAAGAGAATCCACATTTTTTTAAAGACGAACACTCGGAAAACTTTATCTACTCTGAATATAACAAAGAAAAGGGGAATTATATGAAAGTAAAAAAAATATAGAAGGAAAATCACAAGATGGTAAGAATGTGAAATGAAAAGAGAGAGAGAGAGAGAGATGGAGGAAAAGAGAGAGGGAAAGAAAGCAGTTTACGTTAATGAGGTTCGAAAAAAAAAGAAAAAAAAAACAGTTGCTGAGGAGTTATGCCAAAAACGAAAATAGATAATGAAGTAAGAAATTAAAATAAAACGAAGACTATAAACCTGGAAACAGATAAAGTTACGCATCATTCAAATTAATTAATATCCAAAAATAACTAATGAAAATACGATATGAAGTTGAGAAAGATGGAATAAGGGGAAAAAAAACGAAGGAATTATAGATTAAAAAGATTAAAAGAAAAGAAAGAATAAGAAAATGCGGAAGAAAGATTTTTAGAACTATTTTAAAGAGAGAGAGAGAGAGAGAGAGAGAGAGAGAGAGAGAGAGAGAGAGAGAGAGAGAGAGAGAGAGAGAGAGAGCGTTGACATTCTGATGCAAGGAAAGCAATCTCTCTCTCTCTCTCTCTCTCTCTCTCTCTCTCTCTCTGATGCATCCAAGTGGTTCTTTTACAGAGATAATAGAGCAAATCGGGCTTTGTAATTCTCCTTGTTCAGCTTTTTTCTCTTTCCTCTTCTTTATTTACGATTCTGACCTTATCTTTCTTCTTTATGCATGTAGGAAGTTTTATTTTTATGTAGCCTAATATTTTTCTTAATTCTCTTCCCTCTTATCTATTTTTATTATTGATTTCTTCTTATTCTTCTCTATGTGTCTTGGTAGGTTATTTTTATGTGGTCAAATTTCTTTCTTTGTTTTGTTCGTCTTCTATTTCTCCTTTTCCATCGTCTTTTCCTTCGTAATTTTCTTCTTTCCAATTACTGCTTTTCTTCTTGTTATTGTTCATGTTTTTCTCCTTCTTCCTGTTCCTCTTTTTGTTCTTCTTGTTCCTGTTCTTCTTCTTCCCTGTTTGTTCTCATTGCAATAAAAACGAAACTGAGAAGCAAAGGTTGAAACAAAATACGAAAACTCAAGAGTGGGTTGGGCGCATCTGTAGCCCCGCGTGACTGAAGGGGAGGGGTCACGTGTTCGAGCCTCCCACGATAGCCAAAACTCACTCATTATATGCACAGTGGTCTTAGTGCAACATAATTTACCCTCCTCGCTTGCTCTAGAAGGTCATGGACACGTTAATAGCACGAAGAAATGGGGCGAGTAATGTGGGAGAGAGAGAAGAAGGAAGGGACAGTTTGAGATATTGTGGAGAGAGAGAGAGAGAGAGAGAGAGAGAGAGAGAGAGAGAGAGAGAGAGTGGGGAAGAACATGTAAATTTCCCTCTTTTTCTACTTTTTCCTTTTCTTCTTCACACCTCCTTCCTACATTTTCTCTCTTATCATTTTCCTAATATTCATTGTGTAATATTTTTTTTCTTAATATCTTTTCTTTTAGTCATTTTTTTATTTACATTTACAAACTACTTTACCAGACTTTATTTCTTCACCTTATTTCAGTTTCATCTTTATTATTATTTTTTTCCAATTGTTTCTTCACTTGTCTTTTGCCTTTCCGTCTTTTTTTAAAATTTGTTATTCAGATTCACTTTATTTTTTCACTTTATTTTATTTTCCGCTTTATTATTGTTTTCCTCCATTTTTTCTTCACCTGTCATCCACCTTTTCACTTTTTTTCACTGATATATTCAGATTCTCAGGTGCATATAATTGAGGGTTACCTGAGGGTCTTAATTAGATTTATGGGTTATAGAAGAGCTTTATGATGCCACTCAAACCCTTTATGAGAGAGAGAGAGAGAGAGAGAGAGAGAGAGAGAGAGAGAGAGAGAGAGAGAGAGAGAGAGAGAGATTCTTGGAGGTTTATGAGGAAGTGATAGAAAAAAAAATGTTATCGGGTAAAAAAGTTAAAAATACATAAAAATGACGAGGAAAAAAGTGAAAGCAGGAAGAGGAAGGAGAAGTGGGTTAAGAGAGAGAGAGAGAGAGAGAGAGAGAGAGAGAGAGAGAGAGAGAGAGAGAGAGAGAGCCATTATCAAGTCTTATTCAAAGTGCAAATTAGCATAATACTCCAGGTGCTTTACCTAATGAGAGAGAGAGAGAGAGAGAGAGAGAGAGAGAGAGAGAGAGAGAGAGAGAGAGAGAGAGAGAGAGAGAGAGAGAGAGAGAGAGAGAGAGAGAGAGAGAGAGAGAGAGAGAGAGAGAGAGAGAGAGAGAGAGAGATAAAAAACAACTACGTAGCACACAAAATGAACACACACACACACACACACACACACACACACACACACACACACACACACAGTAATTCAAGTCGTCCCCAAGACACCTGTTGTGTGCGTGTGTAGTGTGTGTGGGCTCGAGAGAGAGAGAGAGAGAGAGAGAGAGAGAGAGAGAAATGGGGACTCTTTTTACATGCTCCCATTTTTCATTTTTTTTTATTATGACGTTAATATCACGTGGTTATCTTTTTAACCTTCCTGTCTTACTACGCACCTCTCCTCACTTCATCACTTACGCCTTCCTTGTCTTCATTCATTTGTTCTCCGTCACTTCTTCATACCCTTCTTGTCATCTTTTATTTGTTCTTCATATCCTTCTCGTCTTCCTTCTTTCGTTCTTCTTTAACCTTCTTGTCTCCATTCATTTGTTCTTCATATCCCTTTTGTCTTCACTCCTTTGTTCTTCATATCCCTCTTGTCTTCATTCATTTGTTCTTCATATCCCTCTTGTCTTCATTCATTTGTTCTTCATATCCCTCTTGTCTCCATTCATTTGTTCTTCATATTCCTTTTGTCTTCACTCCTTTGTTCTTCATATCCCTCTTGTCTTCATTCATTTGTTCTTCATATCCCTCTTGTCTTCATTCACTTGTTCTTCATATCCCTCTTGTCTTCATTCATTTGTTCTTCATATCCCTCTTGTCTTCATTCACTTGTTCTTCATATCCCTCTTGTCTTCATTCACTTGTTCTTCATATCCCTCTTGTCTTCATTCATTTGTTCTTCATATCCCTCTTGTCTTCATTCATTTGTTCTTCATATCCCTCTTGTCTTCATTCACTTATTCTTCATATCCTTCTTGTCTTCATTCATTTGTTCTTCATATCCCTCTTGTCTTCATTCACTTGTTCTTCATATCCCTCTTGTCTTCATTCACTTATTCTTCATATCCTTCTTGTCTTCATTCATTTGTTCTTCATATCCCTCTTGTCTTCATTCACTTGTTCTTCATATCCCTCTTGTCTTCATTCACTTGTTCTTCATATCCCTCTTGTCTTCATTCACTTGTTCTTCATATCCCTCTTGTCTTCATTCACTTGTTCTTCATATCCCTCTTGTCTTCATTCACTTGTTCTTCATATCCCTCTTGTCTTCATTCACTTGTTCTTCATATCCCTCTTGTCTTCATTCACTTGTTCTTCATATTCCTCTTGTCTTCCTTTATTTGTCCTTCATATTCTTCTCGTCTTCATTAAGAACATAAGAACATAAGAACGCAGGAGTCTGCAAGAGGCCGTTAGGCCTGTACGAGGCAGCTCCTTTGACCCTAAGCTCCCGTGTATCTAACCCCACCTAATATCGCTGTCCATGAATTTATCTAGTCTATTTTTGAATGTGACAATTGTATTGGCACTCACCACATGACTGCTAAGCCTATTCCACTCATCCACCACCCTCATTCATTCGCTCTTCTGATCCTTCTCGTCTCCATATATTTCTTCGCATTAACTCGTCTGTTTGTCTACAACTTTCAGTCTCATGCTTGACGTAAGAAGAAACCTTTAGCGATATTGAGCGATTAGTTGTCGTGGTGAAGGTCGCGATGTGTGTGTGTGTGTGTGTGTGTGTGTTTTGTCACGGTCTCCCGGACACTCACATCCGGTAAGATGACATTGTCAAATTTTACTGCTGATGCTGATGGTGACGGTGGTGGTGGTGGTGATGATGGTGGTGGTTGTGTTGTTGATGTTTCTAGTACGGTATTGTTGTTATTGTTGTAGTTCTTGTTGTTGTTGTTGGTGGTGGTGGTGGTGATGCCGATAACGGAAATGGTGGTGCCGATGATTGCCTTGTAAGGGGACGGTGTTGAGAACGGTGATTCGGTCCAAAGTCGTGGTGGTGATGGTGGTGCATGATCACTGGCGGGCCCCACAAAAACGGCGTGATGGTGATGTAATTATTGGTGGTGACAGGCGGGAAACGAACACATGTCGCCGTACGTGAGGTGTTTGAGAGCGGTGTTGAGGGGATGGCGGCGGTGGTGATGGTTATGGTGAGGATGGAGGTGTTGATGGTGGTGATGCGTTGGTGATGAGCTTCGTTATATATCAATGCTGTAATGTCTAGTAATAATGGTAGCAGAGGAAGAAGTAATAGTAGTGGTGGTGGTGTTGTTGTTTTGATGGTGGTGGTGGTGGTGGTGTTTTGGTGGTGGTGGTGTTTTTGTTTTGGTGGTGGTGGTGGTGTTGTGGTGCCTCAGAATGCTACCGTATCGATCCACTGACCTTGA
This sequence comes from Eriocheir sinensis, assembly GCF_024679095.1. Classification (NCBI taxonomy): domain Eukaryota; kingdom Metazoa; phylum Arthropoda; class Malacostraca; order Decapoda; family Varunidae; genus Eriocheir; species Eriocheir sinensis. The sequence goes on along the minus strand of NC_066513.1, from coordinate 14,353,525 downwards.
GAGTAGCCGTAGGTAGTAGTAGTAGTAGTAGTAGATAGGCACTTCTCTCCCTTCCTGCCTCCCTCCTTCTCTTCCTCCAGCACCCTACTCCTCCTCTCCTCTCCACTCGTTCTCTCTTCTCCCTTCCTTCCTCCGTCTCTGCTCCCCTTCTAGTCTACCATTTGCATCCCACTCCTCCTCCTCCCTCCCTCTCTCTCTCTCTCTCTCTCTCTCTCACACACACACACACTAACAGACACGAGTAAAATGGAATGAGATATGCATGTACAGGCTTAAGCCCCAAATACACTGCCGAATTTTGGCCACGAACTTGACGCCGAATCAGTTCGTGAAAAAATTCGGCGACCGGTTCGCCGACATGACCAAGATTCTTACAGTTCGTGACTATTCGGCGACATGTCGGCGACATGTCGGCGAATGCTCAAGACAAGTCGGGGACAGTTCGGAGACATGTCGCCGACTATTCGGCGTCCATGTCGCCGAGCTCAAAATCCGAAATTTTAACGTTTTTTTGTCGCGGAATAACTGGCGACAAGTCTCCGAATTGTCTTTGCATGTCCCCGAAGTGTCGGCGACATGTCGGGGACAATTCTCCGACAGTGCCAAGATTTTCGACAGCTGATCATCTGATGCCCATGTGGCATATAAAAGCACGGGAATCCGCGCCTACCTCATGGACTACTACAACACCCGGGGAGCAGTGGCCTGGCAAGACAGAATTATGGGCGAGTAAATACCATGTGTGGTAATATGTGTGGCAATATGTGTGATAGTATGTGTACTAAAATGTATAAATGTGACTTGTTTTTGTTTTGCTCTCCTACAAATATTTTAGAATGAATGAATGTTTACGTAATATCAGTAAACAAACCAGTAACTGAAAGGAGAAATAAATCTAAATAACTGAAAATGAAACAAAGGTTAAATAATGGCAGAATAATGATATTAAGAAATAAATAAAGTAATAAATAGTGAATTAGTTATGAAATAAATGAAAATGTTAGTTCCATACCTATTTTATATATTCATGATTCTTCTTGTTTTTCATATTTTCTTGTTTACTATTTATTATTATAGTATTATTTTATTCCGTATATATATATATATATATATATATATATATATATATATATATATATATATATATATATATATATATAGATATATATATAGATAGATAGATAGATAGATAGATAGATAGATAGATAGATATAGATATATAGATATAGATAGATAGAGAGAGAGAGAGAGAGAGAGAGAGAGAGAGAGAGAGAGAGAGAGAGAGAGATAATACATAGATAGACAGATAGATAGATAGACAGACCCCAGTGTACACCTCCCACCGCGACCCGTTTGCCGTGTCGTGATTAATTCGCCGAATATTCGGGGACATGTCCCCGAATAGTCTTGGCCATTCGGCGACATGTCGGAGACATGTCCCCGAATAGTCGGCGACATGTCGGCGACAAATTTGCCAATAAAATTTAAATTTTAACGGTCAAAATTCGGCGACAATTCGCCGAACACCGCGAATCGGACGCCGAATTGTCTGCGACATGTCGGCGACATGTCGGCGACAATTCGGCGTCCATTTTGCATTCGTGCACATTTGGCGAACGGCCGCGAATTTTTCATGCAACATGAAACTTTCGTGGCGGTCGTGACCAACTGTCAAAAGTCGTGTGGTGGACGCAGACATGTCCCCGAACGGCCAAGAACAGGCAAGAAAGATACCGAACTTGTTCGCGACACAGGATGACTTGCATATTCGCGCACATTCGTGAGCCAAAATTCGGCAGTGTATTTGGGGCTTTAGATCGGAAACAAGTAACAAACGGGTATAAAACAGATCTGAATCTATCTATCTATCTCTTTTTCTTTGTCTATAACTATATCCATTTCTATATATTTGTTTTTGTCTATCTGTCTATCTATGTGTATTTGTCCATCTATCTTCCTATTTATTTATGTTTATCTCTAGCTATTCATCTCCGAGTGATAGATACACGGGAGATCGATAGATAAAATATAGTATAAACGCCCTGACAAATAGATGGAGCAATCATATCGGATTCCCTTTGATAGAGGTTCAATTGAGAGCATGATACCGTTTCCGTTTACTTTTTAGTTTTTAGAGAGATTGGAATTACTGGTACTGCAAACACACACACACACACACACACACACACACACACACACACACACACACTTTTTCAGCTTTAAGAATATGTGTTTGATTATTTTTATTACAATCATTTAGATCTATTACGTAGAATTAGTTCCAGGGATGCATAAGTAATGACTCATTATATACAATTTGCATGTGTTTGTTAATTTAGGGTAGTTTTTTTTCCTTACGCGGGTGTTTAGTGTTGTTGCTCATTTTTGGTTACTCATAAAAGGTTGTTGCAATAACTTATTTTATTATTGTTATTTTACTGTTTTTTCACAGTGTTATTGGTTATAGTCTATGACTGTCATGAATTTTTGAAAATCTCTTGATCTAGCTTTCTAATGCAAGATTCAACCAGCATCTTCACTCTTTCATCCCTTTCTCTGGGAACCTGAAGAAGAATCAACACACGACAACCCAACGCTCTCTCTCTCTCTCTCTCTCTCTCTCGATCCCCTGTAGCACGTCTTAAGGTCAGGATAGCCTATAAACCACGCCTAACATCTATATATCGCCTTTGTATGTACTAGGCTACGTTTGAAAGTTAGCCTTGACTTAGCCATCCCTCAAGCATATTTATTTGCTTCTACAGTCTCTCTGAACGATCAATGCTTCCGTATTACTATTGCTTTCTTATTGATACTGTGTAAGATAATTTTGGGGAGTGATTATTGTTTTGGTGATTGAAAATATTTGAATTATAGAGATTTGGGGAAGGAACACGAACACTTTTTTGCACCAATCAGCTGGTTTTGAAGGATAGGAGTGTCTGTGGGGGGCACGATACTAAACTCTAAATACTGATATACTAAAAAAGAAAGAGGACCAAGCAGTTTCAGGTGACAGGAAAACAAGAAACAATAACGAGGATAAGAAGAAAACAGTTGAAATCGGGGGCCGTTTAACTTACTTAGGCTTAATTAAATCTCAACAGCTGGTCTTGGTCTGGGCTTTTGAGAGTTGCCGACGTCAGGTATCTCTAATAAAAATGCAGTGAAATAGGTATCTTGAATTTAAACTAAGGGGTGGTTTGCATATCACCCACCAGTATGTGATAGAGGAAAGTCTCATGTATTTAAAGGACAGTGCCAAGGTCAGGAATCTTTAAAAATGCAGTGAAATAAGTGTCTTGAATTTAAATAG
>NC_066513.1:14342709-14345209 GCF_024679095.1 Eriocheir sinensis | reverse complement strand
TCCTTTTTACTTGTTATTTTGTCTTCCCTTATTTTCCTGTTGCTTCTTCCTATTGTTCTTATTCTTAATCTTTATCGTAATTTTAGTTTTCTTTATTTCTTATTATCTTCATCATCTTCATTATCATCATTTTCTTTTTCATTCTCATTACATTCTTATTTTCTTCTTTTTCTTCTTTTCTTCTCCTTCTTCTTCTTCTTCTTCTTCTTCTTCTTCTTCTTATTATTATTATTATTATTATTATTATTATTATTATTATTATTATTATTATTATTATTTTTATTATTATTACTTTGGCTGCAATAACACCTCAAAAATTACTTCTTCACTTCATATTTTTCCTTCACTTTCCATACCTTAATCAGCCTCATTTTGTCAACCTTTTCAATTTTTCTAACTTATTATCATCATCATCATCTCCTTACCTTCATCCTTATCATAATCTTCATCATCGTTATCTTCGCTTTCTTCCTCTCTCTTTTTGTTACTTATATATATACCTACCTTACTTTTTCGAGCCCTAATATTTCCCTTCTCTTCATTATTATTTATTTCGCATTATTTTTTCAACTTTTTCAATTTTTCTCAACTTTTATTTCGTTCATTTCGAGGCGTCAGAATTTTTTGCGTCGAACCGTTTGTTTCTCTATCGTTTGTTTGTTTGTTCGTGTCCCTGTTTGTTTGTTTGTTTGGCGACGCGCTGGATCACTGCACTTTTTTATTTTGATTCAGAGAGAGAGAGAGAGAGAGAGAGAGAGAGAGAGAGAGAGAATGTTGGGGACGTAAGTGAGAGAAAAGTGCATTGGCAAAGTTAGTGTGGAGAGAAGAGGAGGAGGAGGAGGAGGAGGAGGAGGAGGAGGAGGAGAAAGAAATTGGATATGGAAGGAAGAGAGAGAGAGAGAGAGAGAGAGAGAGAGAGAGAAGATAAAGAAAGTGATGAGTGAGAGGGAAAGAGAACAGGAAACGTGAGATATACAGCAAGGAAGGAGAAAGAAGAGGAGGAGGAGAAGGAGATAGAAGAGGAGGAGGAGGAGGAGGAAGAATAGGAAGAAGAATAACGGAGAAATATTCGATTAAGTAATTTCTCTCTCTCTCTCTCTCTCTCTCTCTCTCTCTCTCTCTCTCATTGCCTCAGCAGACCCCGCAGACACGTTCTTTCCATCTCATAACACTGCCATTTTCTTCCATTATTCCTTTTTCCTTCCTTTTTTCCCTCTCTATATATTTTCCTTCATTTATTTCCTCCTTGCGCTGTCTCCCTTCCTTTATTCCCTTTCCTTCTTTTCTTCCTTCTATATTTTCCCTCACTTACTTCCCTCCTTGTGTTGTCTTCCTTTCTTCCTCTTTCCCATTCCCTTTTTTTGTTTACTGTTGTTCCTATATTACATTCTCTTTTCTCTTTCTCTTCCTTCTTTCCATTTTCTCTCCCTTATTTCTGTTCTTGATTATCTCCCTTTCTCCCTCTTTCTCATTTCCTTTTTTATTTATTACTGTTCCTACTCCAATTTCTTCCTTTCTCCTCTTCCCTCTTTCTATTTTCCCTCATTTATTTTTGTTCTTGCGCTTGTCTTCCTCTTCCCTTTCTCCCATTTTCCTTCCCCTTGTGTTTTCTTTAGTGTTTTCTCCCTTCCCTTTCTTTTCTTCTTCCTTTTTTATGCATTTCCTTATTCATGTCCTTGTGTCTTCATTTCTTCCATTTCCCCTTTTCCGCTCTTTTTTTATTTTGTTTATTTGTTTCTTCTTATCCTTCCCTTCCTTCTCTGTTCTTTCCATTCCCTCACGAGTTCTCTCTCTCTCTCTCTCTCTCTCTCTCTCTCTCTCTCTCTCTCTCTCTCTGTTTTCTTCTCTACACGTTTCTTCTTCCCTTTCTTCTCCCCCTTCTCTCCTATTTCCATTAATTTTGTTGTTTCCCTTCTGCTATTTCTCTTTTTTTTCCTTCTCCCTCTCCCCTTCCTCGTTTCTTACTCTACTTCCCTTCCCTCTCCCCTTCCTTCTCTCCATTCTCTCCCCTTCCTTCTCTCCATTCTCTCCCTTTCCTTCTCCCTTCTTTCCCTCCTCTTGTTACATTCATTCTCATATCCATCATTGTTTTGTCTCCCTCTCCTCTATTCTCTTCTCTCCCTATTCCGCTTTCGCCTTGTGTGTGTTCTCTTCCTTCTCTCCTTCCTTTCTTTTCCCCCTTTTACATCGTTATTTCCATCTGTTATTCCTTTCTTTTTGCATATTTCCTCTTTCCTTCGTCTTTCATCGTGTTTCCTACTCCGTTTCTTCTTTCCTTCCTTCCTTCCTTCCTTCATTTATCCTTCTTTACTCTTTCGCTTCCTTCTTTTACATTCTCTTTTACTTCCATTCTTGTTATTCCTTTCTCTTTCCATTATTCTCTCTTTCTCACTCCCTTTAATTATCATCCATTACTCTGCTGTTTTTTCTTCACCTTTCTTTTTTCTTTCCTTTCTTTCTCTTTCTTTCTGTACCTATTATTTCTTCCCTCGTCAACAAG
>NC_066513.1:14335209-14337709 GCF_024679095.1 Eriocheir sinensis | reverse complement strand
TCTACTAACCGTATAACAAGTACATATTTTTCATCACCAACATTCTTTTTAAATATTTCGCATTAACATTCTTTGTATACACATTAACATACAATCACCATACACCATCTATTCTTTATTCGCTCTAATATTATAACCATACAATACACACACCAGCAACTCTTCCTGATAATGACAACAAGGCTTCGACACAATAAAAACAACAAAGCGATCTGCTACCATTACGTTGCTTGATGGCGCGTCCGTCTGTCTACATGAGCGAGCGAACGTGTTTCCGATATTAAAATAACCAACAACAGAGGGAAGGGTCGCGGGGCGTTTTAACTCGTCGCCCTTTCATTCGTCTGTTTAATTAAAAGGCCGGAGCTGTGGGCAGTGTGCTTTAGCTGACGGGCGAGTGGGGGGGGGGGGTGTAGGTATGTGGGTTTGGAAGTGAATAAGTAGATGGATAAGTAGATAAGTAGGTGTGGAGGCGAGTAGGTTGATGGATGGATGTGTAGTTGCAAAATGGGTGATTAGGTGGGTAAGTAGGTTGATTGGTAAATGAGTTGAGGTGAAGAGGTGGTGAGTAAGTTGGTGGGTAGTTTGGTGAATAGAGGGGTTGGTGGATGTATAAATGGGTAGGTGGATTAGAAGATGGGTAGGTGGAAAAGTGGTTGTGCAGGGGTGTGAGTAAATGGGTGAAAATGTCTAGGAAAGAGGATAGGCAGATAGGCAAAGAAAGATAGGCAAGGTAAGATGATGAAAGGATAAACAATAGGTACATAACTAGATATAAATATGGATAAGCAGGCATATCAATAGGTGGATTAACAGACAGGTACATAAGTTATTAGATAGGCAGATAGATATAATAGATAGCCACATAATTTCGCAGATAGGCAGATAGATATAATAGATAGCCACATAATTTCGCAGATAGGCAGATAGATCAACGTGACATATAGCTCACATTTAGATACATGAATAGATAACACATTGATTATCGTCTATTAATCGATGCTGGAGTAGGCGATGCATAATGAATTTCAATGCTACATAATTACGTACGACCACACTCCTATTTTATAACGACGTGCCGTGTATTATGAATAGAGGACGCGCGTGTTTGATCCTAATGGTCTTGATTCATAATGTCTATAGGGTCTTATAAGCTATTGTCTGGTCTGGCGGTTGGTCTTTGTTGGTCTTTGTTTCTTATACAGTATGACCAGAGCCTTGATATTACCTGTTTGCTTAATGAGACCACGAATTGATGACAGGTATGTGAGGGGAGGGGGGAAAGGGAAGGTGTGTGTGTGTGTGTGTGTGTGTGTGTGTGTGTGTGTGTGTGTGTGTGTGTGTGTGTGTGTGTGTGTGTGTGTGTGTGTGTTTAGACTGGACTGTCGCGTTTAACTGCAAAAATTCTGCTTTCGAAAATATATATTGGTATTTTTTTCTGTTTAATTGTTTGTTTTTGTTCGTTTGCGTGTGTGTGTGTGTGTGTGTGTGTGTGTGTGTGTGTGTGTGTGTGTGTGTGTGTGTGTGTGTGTGTGTGTGTGTGCATGCGAAATCGGTGTTTGTATTGCTTAAATTTCGTCTATCCTCTATTTATCTTTCTTATTGACAGTCCATGTAATCCTCTTATTTTCTTACGTCTTTGCAGTAAGGCTGACGTATATTTAGATGTTTGCTTTCTTTCCCTAATGCGCTGTAAGAAGATCAAAATTTTTTTTATTTTTGTATTTCTCAGTTTTCTTCCTGGTAGTTTTTTTCACCATCTTCATTATCATTTTTTCTTTTTTTATCTTTTTTTTTATCTTTGAACATTATCCTCCTCCTCCTTCTCATCTTCTATTCATATATTTTCTTTTTTTATAACTAGAACGTCGATGGTAGTGTTTTCATGTATAATATTATTTTGACATTATTATCATCATCATTATTATTATTTTGATGGTGGTGCTAATGATGTAGAAGCAACAGAGAGCATTTAGACTCAAGCATTCATTTACATCAGCATTATTTTCTTTTGTATTTTCTATGTCTTCTTTCCTTCTTTCTTTCTTCTTTTCTTTCTCTTCTCTTTATTCTCAGCATCAATTGTCACTCGCCAGTCACGTCGATTCATCTCTATTTTCTCTTCTTGTCTCCTTTCATGTTTCTTTCTTTTATATCTTTCATTTTTTCCTTTTATTACTGTGAAGGACACTGACCGACAAGTGTCACCAGAAAATGTCGGGAATGTCACGTTCTGCTCCTCTTCCTCTTCTCCCTGCACCTCTTCCTTTTCCTCTTCCTGTTTCCCTACCCCTCCTCCTCCCTCTCTCTCGCAGCTCTTCCTCCTCCTCCTCCTCCTCCTTCTCCTCCTCTTCCCCCGCTTGTCGAAATACATGTGTGAAATTCTGTGCACTTGTTTCTTTATCTACTTTTATTTACTGTTTTATTTACGACTTTATTCATATATTTCTTTACCTTAGACATTCTGACAGATTTATATCATCACTTTTACATTGAGGAA
>NC_066513.1:14312709-14320209 GCF_024679095.1 Eriocheir sinensis | reverse complement strand
GTTCAAACAGACATTCTTGGGCTTATGAGGCTCGTGTGGACGGTCGCCCAGGTGTTTGCTTGGCTTGTTAAGGAAGTGTGACGCCAACGCTTGCCTAGGTGGTGTTGCTTGGAAGATGTGTGTACTGGAGGGGGAGGGAGGGATGTGTGTTTGTTTGTGTTTGTGTGTGTGTAGAAACCTATGATGAAAACTATCTATTGTTCATTATATTTTGAGGATAGTGAAGGTTTTGTTATGTAGGTCTAAGTTATTATTTGATTTTTTTTTTCGTGTTTCTTACTTTTATGTTTTCACTTGCAAGTTTCTGACGGCCATTATTCTTCTTTTACTTCTTTTTTTTCTTCTTCGTCATTATCTTATCTTTTTATTCTTCTTATTAGCCCCTCCGCTGCGATTGGCAAGGATTTGGTTTTCACTGGTAGCCTGGTAACATTATAATCCCAGGTCTTTCTCTGCCTCTGTGGTGGATAGTGATTGTTTTCCATGTGGTGGTATGCTGGATATCCCCTCCCAAGATGCAGGACTACATTTTTCTTCATTGAATTGTAGCAGACAGTTTTTGTTTCATTCCTGTAGCTTGGTGAGGTCTTCTGGTAGGAAATCCGCAGTCAAGGGGCTAGTCTTATTGTTACTACTCATTGATGTATTACTATCATTATCTTGCTCTTCTTGCCCTTGGTCAGCGGGCATCTCACACACACACACACACACACACACACACACACACACACACACGCAGAGGATCACAAGGCGCGTGGTGTTCTCTCCCTCACGAGCTCAGCGATAAAGTCTTGAAATATTTATTTGGACAGATCGCCGAGGATTAAGTGATCGGATTCATTTTCAAGTGTGTGTGTGTGTGTGTGTGTATGTGTGTGTGTGTGTGTGTGTGTGTGTGTGTGTGTGTGTGTGTGTGTGTGTGTGTGTGTGTGTGTGTGTGTGTGTGTGTGTGTGTGTGTGTGTGTGTGTGTGTGTGTGTGTGTGTGTGTGTGTGTGTGTGTGTGTGTGTGTGTGTGTGTGTGTGAGTACTTCTTCAACTTTTACGTGTATTGACATTGCGTTGGTAAGCTATTCTGTGGGCACTTGTGATTTGGCCCCATCCCGTTAGTGGCGGTGGCGAATTTTTTTTATAGTGTCGTCGACCCCAGGTAAGAGTAACACGAGAGGCTTAGTGGTCAGAGGTGTGAATAAACTGTTTGGCTAGTGATCGTAAAGAGCCGATTTAGCATACCATCAACCTAAGCAGCCTCCTGTTGAAACTTAGCACCAACCCTACGCAGAATCTTCCTGGTAATGACTTAATGAACCACCTAATTAACCTCCATTATCCGAACGCTTTACCCTTAATTACTGTCAGTAGTATTAGTATCAGTAGTAGTGGTAGTAGTAGTAGCAGCAGTAGTAGTGGTAGTAGTAGTAGTAGTAGTAGTAGTAGTAGTAGTAGTAGTAGTAGTAGTAGTGGTAGCAACAGCAGCGTCCGCCAGCACCTTGACCACCACTCCACCAGCACAAACCGGTATGCTGTCTATGCCCGGAGTCTCATAGGTTCATTGGCTAGCGAGAGGTGGTGGTGGTGGTTGGGAAGGGGAATGGGGGGGGGGAGATGGCGGTAAGGAAGGGATTGGGGAGGGGAAGAGGGTGGTAATGGTGGTGGGGGAAGGAGAAGGTAGTGGTGGTGATAGGGAAGGGGGTGAGGAAAGGGGAAGAGGGTGAGGATGCCTGCGTGTCCGAGAGAGAGGGGGAACAGAAAAAAGGAAGGGGGAGAGGTAGGAGGGAGAGAGAGGGGAAGGAGGAGGAGAGGAAGAGTGAAGGTTTTGTGTATAAATAACTTGCCTACTTATGTCCGTCTACTTTCCTCTTGGTCCGTTTGCCCCTTCCTCCTCTTCCTTCCTTCTTCTTCCTTTCATCTTCTCTTCCCCTCTTCTCTCCTTTCCTTCACTCCGTCCGTCGTTTCCTCCCATCCCAGCACTTCCACTCCTTCCTTCCCTCTCCTTTCTCCCCTTCTTCCCGTCCTTCATCTTCTCTTGCCCTCTCCTCTCCCTTCCCTAGCTTCGTCTCTCCTTTCCTTCTGTCTATTTTTTCGCCCCATTCCGTCCTTCACTGTAGCTCAATGTAGCAATCTTGATGTCTGTCACCTGTTCACTTTTTCAACCTTTCCCTGCCTCTTTTCCCTTCTCTTCCCTTCTCTTCATTGCCCTTCCCTTCTTTTCCCTTTTCGTCGTTTCTCTTTTGCCGTCGCTTTCCTTCCCTTTCCTTCCCTTCTTTCCTTTTCTTTTCTCTCCTCTCTTTCCTTTCTTTTCCCTTCTTTTTTACTCCCTCCCTTATCATTCACCAATCTTCCATCTCTTCTCCCTTCTTCCCTTTCCATTCCTTCTCTTCTCTTCCCTTCCCTTCCCTTCTCTTCTTTCCTGTCTCTCCCATTTCTTTATCTCCATTTGTCTTCCCTTCTCTTCCGTTCCATCCTTCCTTCCCTTTCGATCTCATTAATTGATTCTTGTCTCTATTTTTAACATCTTTCATTTGGCCCTGATAAGTAACATGTTTTTTCTCTGTGTGTGATTATACGAGCGGGTATTTTTCAGCCTGTCAGTTGGTGGGTATGTGGGTCGGTCGGTCTCTCTCTCTCTCCCACTCGCTATCTATGTATCTGTCTATCCAAACTTTCTAGCTTTTACTCAGGGACTCACAAATTACACAAACAGTAATTACACAGTACGCTCTAACTTCAGCCTAAACTTTGCGCGGTACGCTGTAATTTTTCGTAAGCTTAACCATTCAATCAAGACAAGAGAAGACACGCCCAAGACAGATTGAACTTTAAGAGGGAGAGAGGAAGAGAGACCTTTACGCATGACCTCTTTGCCTTTTTTTTCTCTTTAGGTCTATGGCTGAAAGTGAAAGATTAATGGTGATGGCCAGTTAGTTGAGATAGGCTTAAGATTACGGACAATGGACATGGTAGCAGTAGTAGCAGAAGTAGGTGAAGGAGGAGGAGGAGGAAGAGCAGAAGATGGAGAAAAAGAAGTACTAACGGCAGTATAAATAGTTGTAGTAGTAGTAGTAGTAGTAGTAGTAGTAGTAGTAGTAGTAGTAGTAGTAGTTGTAGTAAAAGAAGAAGAAAAAGAAGAAAATGTTGAAGAAGAAAATGAGGAAGCAGTATCATTAGTAGCAATCGTAATAGTAGTAGTAATAGTAGTAGTAGTAATAATGATAGTAGTAAGAGGAGGATTAGAAGTCGTAATTGTTGTAATAGTAGTTTTTAGGACCTGTATCTATCGGGAATCTGCATTAGTCGGTCTGTGTGTTTGTATCCCTTTGCGTATTAAGGGAAATAACTTTAATATGACATAAAGATAAAAACTGCCTCGCGCACGTAGTTCCATTAATGAAAAGCGACGGCAATCACCAGTAATTCCATTTGCCTCGACGTCACTCACACAAAGAACGTCCAGGTGAGAGCAAAAACAGGAGCGGAACAGCATCAGTGAATTCTGTATATATATTTATTTTTCTATTATTTGTTTTGCCGACACTGAAGCGATACAGGCAGCAAAAAAAGGTCGAATTGTTGTGTGATATGTATCCGTCAGCCAATTATTAAACCCGTGATTAGTTGTACAGTAAGAATAGCAGATAAAAGTGACACATATATAAATGAAAGGCGTGGAAATGACGCTTCACAGTGTGTTTTGAGTCCCTTCATCTTCATAAGTATAAAAATGATGAGTAAATTATATAAAAAAAAGGAATAGAAAAGAGAATGTAGAAAAATGCGTAAATGTAAAAAGAACAGAAAAAAAGATGCGTAGAAAAAATAGAAAAAAAAGAAAAACGTAATTTTTTTTTTAGAATAGAATATGAAAAATGCGTAGAATAATAAAAAAAAATAACAAAAAGAAATGTGTTGAGGTGACCAGAAAGCATTACACGTCTTTTCATTTTAATTTGCCTTACTAACGTCAAGAAACTAAGAATATTAATATAAAAAAATCGTTTCTAACTTATCTTTCATCCTAGCACATTCTTTTCAACACCATATAAAAAAAAGTACTAAAAAGAATCACACTCCAGTTCATAGAGTCGTGGTTACGTTCCTCATCCTCAGACTAACGCCCATATCACACAAGCTCTCCCTCTCCTCGGCCATTCCCTGGAGATGGGTTCCAACACTATCAGTATGCCAGACCCGATTCCCCATACGAGCTTTCTATGAACCTTTTGTACAAATTAATGGCGCAACACCCAACATATTAATTTTGACGTTTGGTAGTAGTATGGCGCAAGTATACGAGGAAAAAGATAATTGGAAGTGAAGTTTGTGGAATTTAACGAAAACTAAAAAACACGAGGAGCTGAAGTTGATTTTTTTTGAGTTGGTAGTACTGTCGGTATAACGAGACACTGTCGCTTCTCACGTCGGCTATTTCTAAAGGACAAAGAAGGGATCAATCGGGTTCTAATGAGTTATTTTTTAGGTTCATGGTACAGAAGAAGGGTCAGACTACCACCAGGATCATAAAGCTACTGGAAATGCCCCAAACTCCTACAAAAGCCTTGCCAAATATGTGAAGTTGGGCGACGAAATGTTTTAAAATACGTACAACCCCAAGTGATATTCGTTATAGGGAGAGTGATTGTAATGCGGGCGTTATATATGGCTGCTGCTTCTGTGCTTCATAAGTATATTCATAGCACTATACCATTCATTTTTCCTACCCGACCTTTTTTCTGCCATTGAGCTGGTCCTGTTGCTTTAAAAAGGAAAAAAAGGTCTCCCCTGATATATGTTAGTTTGAAAGGGCATGCGAGAGTAGAAACAAATAAAATAAAAACGAAATAACATCACAACCAACTCACTATATATCTAAACCATTATTTTTCCCAACCAGTAAAGTAAAGAATCGAAGAAGAAAAAAAAAGAGGTAACTTCACAACATGGTCCACTCCTCCCCCCCCCAAAAAAAAAGAGAGAACTAAAAATATAAAAGGCTAACTAACGTAATAATAGAAGCAATTTCACAACATACTACACACACACAAAAAAAAAAAAAGTCGTACGCTCGCCCTTCCCGTAAATTAAACATACCATATCTGAAAGGCCAGTTTGTTATATTAATGGCGTCGAGCCCAAAGCCTACACCAAATGTACGTACATCCGCATATACAAAAAAATAAGTAAATAAATAAATGTAACTGCCTCTCCGACACTTGAAAGGAGAGAAAGTTATGAAATATGGACGGGAAAAAAAAACTCGCCTTCGTCTGACCTTCGCGAGCCAGCAAGTTACGAGGAATGGAGGAAAAAAAGCGAAGGAAAAAAGGGAAAAAAAGAAAAGAAGGGCGTAGAAGTTAAGAGAAATGGATAAAAAAAGATGAAAGGAAAAATAGAAAGAGAGGAAAGTAAGAAGAAGAAGAGGAAAGGAGTACAAGTTACGAGGCATGAAGGAAAAAAAGTGAAGGGAAAGGAAAAAAAAAGGAAGTAGAAGTTGAGAGAAATGGATGAAAAACTAGAATGAAAAGGAAATAAAGGAAAAAAGAAAAAAAAGGAGTACAAATTATGAGAGATGGATGAAAGAAGTGGAAGCAGAGGAGAGGAAGAAAAGAAAAAATGAAACGAAAAAAGAAAGAAAGTGACCCTAGTGGCGAAATTTGGCTTTTTGTGGATTTATCGAAATAGTTAAGGAAAAAAAATTACGCTTGAGAATTACATATGAGAGAGAGAGAGAGAGAGAGAGAACAAATAAGACTTAATTAAACGTTTCAAGGTATCGTGAAAAATGTATTTAAACTCTCTCTCTCTCTCTCTCTCTCTCTCTCTCTCTCTCGTTCTGGGTGTCCATATGATTATTTATATACATGAAGTGGCTCTTATGTTTTTTTGTCCTCCTCCTCCTCCTCCTCCTCCTCCTCCTCCTCCTCCTCCTCCTCCTCCTCCTCCTCTTTAGCTTCTCTCCACTTCACTCTCATCCCTCCTCCCCCTTCTCCTTCTCCTCCTCCACCTCTTACATTCAACCACTACCACCTCCACCACCTTCACCAACACCACTCCTTCTCCTCCTCCTCCTCCTCCTCCTCCTCCCGACACAAGAGGGTCTTCTTTGCCTCTCTTAATTCCTTTCAAGTACACTGTCGTTAGCACTCCCCACCAGCTGTTCACCCCTCTCTCTCTCTCTCTCTCTCTCTCTCTCTCTCTCTCTCTCTCTCTCTCTCTCTCTCTCTCTCTCTCTCTCTCTCTCTCTCTCTCTCTCTCTCTCTCTCTCTCTCTCTCTCTCTCTCTCTCTCTCTCTCTCTCTCTCTCTCTCTCTCTCTCTCTCTCTCTCTCTCTCTCTCTCTCTCTCTCTCTCTCTCTCTCTCTCTCTCTCTCTCTCTCTCTCTCTCTCTCTCTCTCTCTCTCTCTCTCTCTCTCTCTCTCTCTCTCTCTCTCTCTCTCTCTCTCTCGCTCTCTCTCTCTCTCTCTCTCTCTCTCTCTCTCTCTCTCTCTCTCTCTCTCTCTCTCTCTCTCTCTCTCTCTCTCTCTCTCTTTCTTTCTTTCTTTCTTTCTCTCTCTGTGTACTGCTTTCCTACCTACCTACCTACCTACCTATCCATCTATCTATCTCTATCTATCTATCTATCTATCTATCTATCCACCCACTTACTATATACATGTTTCCACCTGTATCCACTTCCCCACTCCACCTTCCACTAACTGACCACATATACTTAGATCCCTCAACCATACCTCTTACTTATGCCATGCCCAGGGATAAAAGGTCATGGCTGGGGGGCAGGGGTTGAGGGAGAACATGGGGGGCGGCGCTAATCTACCCCGCAATCCCCTTGTTAGTCGTGTGTTGCTTGAGTTGCGTCGAGTTTGTGTTGGTAAGCGGCGGGAAACTGAATTTAATTGCTTGCTATTAATTTGTGGGGATCAGAGAAGATGGGGGGGAGGGGGAGGGGGATTGTTTAAGGGCTTTGGGGATGTGTGTGTGTGTGTGTGTGTGTGTGTGTGTGTGTGTGTGGCTTCGTTCATAATGACTCCTTGTATAAGTTCTATCTAATTTGTTCCCTCGCATATGGAGTTAACCTGCGTCGAGGGAATAGTGTGTGTGTGTGTGTGTGTGTGTGTGTGTGTGTGTGTGTGTGTGTGTGTGTGTGTGTGTGTACGATAACTTCCTTCGCTCTTTAACTTAACAGATGATTACACTCTTTAACTTTTCTTTTTTATAATTTTTTACTTCTCTCTCAAATGTGTGATATACAGTTCTGAAGACTATTTTCCTTTCTTCTCTCCTTCCTTCCTTCCTTCCTTCCTTCCTTCCTTCCGTCTCTGTTTGTTCTTCCCTTTCCTTTCCTTTCCTCCATCCTTCCTTCTCTTCAAATTTACTATCTCTCCATCCTTTATTATCTCCTTTCCTTTACTCCTTCTTCTTTTGTCATTCTCCATTCATTTCTTCCTTTCTTTCATTCTTATATTCTACTTTTATCTCTATTTTCTCCCTTTTCTTCAACTGGCAATAC
>NC_066513.1:14305209-14307709 GCF_024679095.1 Eriocheir sinensis | reverse complement strand
TCGCTGTTTGTAAGGATTCGCTCTAAAGTTATGCTATGTCCGATTTTCCAAGCTTTTGACGAAACCATTCCCGACAAAAGTTAAGCGGTAATCTTTATTTATATCTTCTCCTCCTCTTCTTCCTCCTCCTCCGCCTCCTCTTTATTTTTTATCTTTATTTTCACTTTTTATTTATTTATTTATTTATTTTTTTGGTTTTTTGTATAAGTATTTTTTTTTCCTATTTGCATTACTATTTTTTCCACGAATTTTCATCCTTCTTCATTATCCTCCTCCTCCTCTTCTTCTCCTCCTCTTCCTCCTCCTCATCTACCTTCCTCCTTCTCCTCCTACTCCTACGCCTACTCCGCCTCCTCCTCTTCCTCCTTCTCCTCCTCTTCCTCCTCTTCCTCTTCCTCCTCCTCTTCTCCTCTTCTTCCTCATCTACCTTCCTCCTCCTCCTCCTCCTCCTCCTCTTCCTCCTCCTCATCATCATCCTTCTTCTTCCTCCTCCTCTGCGCAAATCCTCCCCGCCAACAGCCGCGGACCCAGAATGAACCCGTTTCGTGGCCGGACTCGAACCCTGGGTCTCGCCAATCCGCCTTTCACCGCCCCTGAGCCGCTTCTTTACGTCCCTCAGCTCGTCATTATCCGGCTTTTTAATATTCCTTAGTCCGGATCTGTTGGCTTGGTTACTTTTTTGTGGGACGTCTATTTAGAGTTGCTGTTATGTATCTTTTATTTATTTATTTATTTTTTCATTTGTTATTATAGTTTTTTATGCATCTTTTATTGTTATTTTTTTTTTATTCATCGTTTATTTATATTTTTTTATGCTCATCTTATATTTTTTTAAATTTTTTTATTCTTCGTTTATTTATATCTAGTTTTTTATGCATTTTTATTTTATTTTCAGTTTTTTTTCTATTTTTTTTATTTTTTTTTTATTTTTCGTTTATTTATAGTTGTGGTTTTTGTTTTAATGTAACTTTTGCTTGTAATAAAAAAGTGCATATTCCTCTTTTGCTTGATTTGGTTTCTTTGTTTCTGTCATAAGTTTTTTTTTCTTTGGTGACATTTAAGCTTAAAATAAAACTTGAATGATATTGTTTTTATTGATTTTGTTTGATTTGCTTTCTTTTTTTGTTTTTATTATTTTTTTTCTATTTTTTTTTCGTGAAACTTAAGCTTGAAATTTAACTGAATATCTTTTACTTGATTTTGTTTTATTTTGCTACTTTTTTATGTATCGTTTTTATTACATTCTATTTTCATGCAACACAAGTTAGAAATCAGACTGAATAATAATAATCTTTTAATACCGATATATAACATCCCGGCTTAGTTTTTTTTCTTATATATATTGATTCTGCTGAGTAACATCATCCGATATTTCACTTTAACATCCCTAAGTCTTTCTACCACTTCTTTTTTTCCTTGTACCCGAGAGGAAGGGGAACTAAACTAGAGCAGCAATCATATTTTCCCGGCTTACTCGTGTTCGTTTTGACGTTTTCCATTTACGGCGAGTGTGGAAAAAAACGAACGTAATATCTTGTCGCTAAGTCGCCGAGCCGGACTTGTAGCCACGAGCCTGCGACAGTTTTGTAAAGCGGGGCGTAGTATGAGGATGGCTGCTTCAGTATACCGTAACCTTCAACCATTTTCCTGCTTTTAACCTTTACCATTTTCCTACCTAACTTGCTGTCCACCTTATCATCTACCTAACTTACCTTCTGTCTACCTAATCTACCATACTGCCTCTCCACATTGCCTCTCTACACCTTTCATACCATCCCTACTTAACTTACCACGTACGTTATTATCTACCTGACTTACCTATGCCTACCTAACTTTACATTTTGCCTCTCTACATTGTCACTCTACATCTTTCACACCATCTACCAATTTCCCTACCTAATCTACCGTTTCCCTTGCTTAACCTATTTCCTTAAGCAATCCCTCTATGCGTCTTTCATATATACCTCTTCTTTAATCTCCTTTTCCTTACTTTTTTTTCATCTTTCCTATTGTTTTCTTTGTTTCTCGTGTCTTTATCCAATTCCTACTTTGCCTCTTTCCTAGCCTTGTCTTTGTTTTCCTTCCCTCTTCTTTCCCTTCTCTCTTCTTCTCCTTTCTTCTTTTCTATTTACTTGTTACTCTTTTCATCTTTCTTGTCATCTCTTGTTCTCCAGCTTCCTTTCCCTTACTCTTTCGCCATTACCGACTCTTCCTTTTCCTTCTCCACGCTTTTCATTACTCTCCTCCTCCTCCTTTTCGTCCTCTATAATATTTACATACCAAGGTGCACTGTCGTGGCTGCCTATTCGGATATATGTGGCGCACTGCACACTACGTCGTGTCACTGCTCCACCACAGTGTCAGTGGGGGGAGTGAGCTCTCTCTCTCTCTCTCTCTCTCTCTCTCTCTCTCTCTCTCTCTCTCTCTCTCTCTCTCTCTCTCTCTCTCTCTCTCTCTCTCTCTCTCTCTCTCTCTCTCTCTCTCTCTCTCTCTCTCTCTC
>NC_066513.1:14297709-14300209 GCF_024679095.1 Eriocheir sinensis | reverse complement strand
TGCTCGGTGTTCTCAGACGCTTCCACCTCTCTCATCAACTATTTCCAAGGGCCAAAAAGGAGGTCAGTTGGGTTGTAATCAGTGTTTTTTTCGCGTTCATGGTACAGAGGAAGAGTCAAACTACCTCCAGGGTCATTAAAGTGCTCGTGGAAATGCCCAAAACGCCTTCATACGAAAGCTTTTTTTTTTTTTTAAAAGAATCAAAAGAGGGCCGAAAGATAGGTCAGTTTCAGGGAGGAGAGTCGTCCCATAATCCTCTTGAAAGAGTTCAAGTCGTAGGCAGGAAATATACAGATGAAGGAAGATTGTTCAAGTTTACCAGTGTGAGAATGGATGAAAAGATGTTAACCTGTCTTGCCAAGGGGTTTGGACAGTATAGGGATGAGCATGAGTAGAAAGTCGAGTGCAGCAGGGCCAGGGGGAGGGCAGGCATACAGTGCAAGTTCAGAAGAGCAGTCAGCGTGGAAATATCGATAGAAGATAGAAAGAGAGGCAACATTGCGGCGGAATTTAAGAGGTAGAAGACTATCAGTATGAGGAGAGCTGATGAGACGAATAGCCTTAGCCTCCACTCTGTCCAGAAGAGCTGTGTGTGGAGCCCCCACATGAGATGCATACTCCATACGAGGGCGGACAAGGCCCCTGTATATGGACAGCAACTGTGCAGGGAGAAGAACTGGCGGAGACGGTACAGACGCCCAGCCTCGAGGAAGCTGATTTAGTAAGAGATGAGATTTGAAGTTTCCAGTTGAGATTTTGAGTTAAGGATAGACCGAGGATGTTTAGTGTTGAGGAAGTGATATGGGTGTTGTCAAAGAATAGGGATAGTTGTTTGGAAGATTGTGTCAGTGGATAGGTGGAGAAACTGTGTTTTGAGGCGTTGAAGGACACCAGGTTCTTCTTGCCCCAATTGAAATAAGTAAGGTCTGAGGCTGTTCTGCAGCCTCCAGCCTTGAGTCGTTAAGTTCCTGAAGGTGGGCCTCTAGGTGGGGTCTCTAAAGAAGTTGAATAATGCAGAGTGGAATCATCGGCGTAGGAATGGATAGGACAGTCGTTTTTGAAAGAAGATCATCAATGAACAACAGAAAAGAGGTGAGATAGATGAACCACCTGAGGACACCACTGTTAATAGATTTAGGGAAGAACAGTGACCGTCTACCACGGCAGAAATAGAACGGTCAGAAAGGAAACTGGAGATAAAGGTACAGAGAGAAACCATCAGGATAGAAACCGTAGGAGGTTTTGAAAGCAAAGATTTGTGCCAGACCCTTTCAGAGGCTTTTGATATGTCCAGCGCAATAGCAAAAGTTTCACCGAAACACTAAGAGAGGATGACCAAGAGTCAGTTAGGAGATCACCAGTAGAACGCGCCTTGCGGAACCCATACTGGCGATCAGATGAAGAAAGGTGCTTTTGAATCTTCCGGTTAAGGATTGATTCAAAAGCTTTAGATAAACAGAAAAAGTAAAGCATAGGACGGTAGTTTGAGGGATTGGAGCGGTCACCCTTCTTAGGTACAGGCTGTATGAAGGCATACTTCCAGCAAGAAGGAAAGGTAGATGTTGACAGGCAGAGGCGAAAGAGTTTGGCAAATATGTGTGCTTGAGCGCCGGTATGATTAAGAATACGGTCCTTTTTTGTCTTCGAGAGCCTGTACCTGTTTGTCTGAGGTCTAATTAAGGGGTTACCTGTTTAAAATTTATCGATCTTTTTGTTTTTGTATTATAGTGAGGTCTTTTTTTTTGTTTCTTTTATTCTTGCTCATAAACTTAACGCCTTTCTGCTCCGCGTAACTACGAATCTGCCGGCGTGGGTGTGAATCCCTTCCTGGGCAGTCGGCGCGCACCTCACCAAACTGTTGCTCCTTCCTTTTTTTTTCTAAACAAAGGAAACGGTTCAAAGGAAAAAAAAAAAAAAAAAAAAAAAAGAAAGAAAAAAAAGTAAATCCGCTAATCACTACTCCTGTAAAAAAGAAATATAGAGGAGTTACCAAAGAGAGGAATGGTCGTTAAATGGGTACACGGAAAACCTGGGGAAGGTAAACTGTGGTAACCCGGATGTCACGCTGCCCCGGGTTAAGGGTTCTCCCCCACCACAAGCTCAGAGGGTCAATGGGACGGAGATGAGCACCGCCGCCACGCGCAGCTGTAGATTATGCTCTCAACTTTACCTTTTTATTTTTTTTTACTTCATAGGCGAGAAAGGTTTAAGGTTCCCAGGGTGTTTAAACTTAGTGCCGCCATTATGTATGTATGTATGTATGTATGTAAGTATGCTCCGGTGTTAAGCCTATCTTCCTCCTCTTCCTCCTCCTCCTCCTCCTCCTCCATTTTCTTATTTATTTTCCTCCTCCTGATCAGTTTTCACTCTCCCACGCGGCATTTAATTTTTACGCATTTATTATACACGAGAATTTTCCTTTCCTTTCTTTCATTTTTCTTTTCATCCTCTTTTTTTTTTTAGTGTGTGTGTGTGTGTGTGTGTGTGTGTGTGTGTGTGT
>NC_066513.1:14245209-14287709 GCF_024679095.1 Eriocheir sinensis | reverse complement strand
ATTCTCTGGTTAAATTTAACTCCCATCAGTTCTTCGTATATTTTTTTTTTGTCCTCGAGAACTTTATTTGTCGACTTGTATTCCGAGTTTCTTCTTATTTTTATCTTTCTCTCTTTTTCCTTTTCTTTTTGTGTCTGTCTCAATGAAGCGAGGCTGTTGATTTATATTCTGTTCAGGTGACATTTTCCTTTGTTGCTTTTAACTTTTAGGAATGTTTGATTAATTCTGGAGTTAAATTTATCTTGTTCGTTTATTTTTTTTATTTTTTTTTAAATTTTTTCCACGAGAACTTTTTTTTCCTCTGGTGACTTGTATTGCTAATGAAGCGACGTGTTTCTTCTTAATTCCTTCCATCTTTTTTTCCCTTTCTTTTTCTTCCAATCTTTTTTCTCCTCTTTCTTTTTGTGTCTTTCCCAGCGAGGCGACGTTGTTTATTCACTTACTCCTTTTTCTTCTCTACATTTCTTTCCTTCGTAGTGAGCGAGGGTGTGGTTTTTCTCCATTCTTTTTCTCCTTTCTTTTCTCCTTTCTTTTTCTCCGTCTTTTTCATTTCCTTTTTCTTTCCCAGTGATGTGACGTGTGAGTTTTCTTTTTTTTTCTTTCTTTTCTTTC
This sequence comes from Eriocheir sinensis, assembly GCF_024679095.1. Classification (NCBI taxonomy): domain Eukaryota; kingdom Metazoa; phylum Arthropoda; class Malacostraca; order Decapoda; family Varunidae; genus Eriocheir; species Eriocheir sinensis. The sequence goes on along the minus strand of NC_066513.1, from coordinate 14,287,097 downwards.
TCGTCCTACCTGACTGACCTCGACCTGTCTGTGCACCGAGAGATGAGAGAGAGAGAGAGAGAGAGAGAGAGAGAGAGAGAGAGAGAGAGAGAGAGAGAGAGAGAGAGAGAGAGAGAGAGAGAGAGAGAGAGTGGGAAGTGTAAGGAGGGAAAATAAGAGAAAGAAAAGATGAGAAGGGAGAAGGATAATAAGGAGTGTGAGGAGGAACATAGTAGTAATAATAGTGATGGTAATACTACTACTACTACTACTACTAATAATAATAATAATGATGATGATGATGATGATAATAATAATAATAATAATAGTGATGCTTGTTTTTCCCCTGACTAGTTCCTCGGGTGTTAAAAAAAAAAAAAAAAAAGGCTGACAAAACTAAAAAAAAAAGTGATTGGAACTGACAAAATGTTATACGTACAAGCTAGTGAACAAAGTCTGACCTAACCTCTACTCTCATCGGGGAGGTTCGGGAACAAGTGACAAGTGTTAAAACAGATCACGATAAGCAGACTGAAAGTGAGTAATAGAATGGTAAATGTACAGATTAATAAACCAACCTAACCTAACTTAACCTCTTCCGTCATCGGGGAGAGAGTAAACGGGGAAAGACTTTGGTTAACAGGTGACAAGTGTTGAAAAGAGGGAGAAAAGATTGGAATCTAGCCTAAGCTCTTCTGTCAGCGATGGGAGGAGGGAGGGGGAAGACTAAGGAGAGCAGGTGGCAAAATAATGTTAATAGGTCAGGAAGTAACAGAACGGTAAGTGTACAGATTAATAAACCAACCTAGCCTAACCTCACTTCATTCGTCATCGGGGAGAGAGGAAACGGGGAAAGACTTTGGTTAACAGGTGACAACAGATTAATAAACCAACCTAGCCTAACTTAACTTCTTCCGTCATCGAGGAGAGAGAGAAGGAACGGGGAAAGACTTTGGTTAACAGGTGACAAGGGTTGAGAAGAGGTTGAAAAAACTGGAATCTGGCCTAAGCTCGTCTGTCAACGATGGGGGGTGGAAGGGGGGAGACTAAGGAGAGCAAGTGACAAATGTTAATAGGTCAGGGAGTAATGGAATGGTAAATGTACAGATTAGTGAACCAACCTAACCTAACCTAACTTCTTCCGTCATCGAGGAGAGAGAGAGGGAATGGGGAAAGATTTTAGTTAACAGGTGACAAGTGTTGAGAAGAGGGTGAAAAGACTGGAATCTGGCCTAAGCTCTTCTGTCAACGATGGGGGGGAGGGAGGGAGGAGACTAAGGAGGGCAGGTGACAAAATAATGTTAATAGGTGAGGGAGGGTCATGGAGGTAGAATTGGTGGAGTCGACATCAGCCCTAAAAAGTGAATCCGCCGAACTGTCATTTTTAAGGCCGTAAGGTTGTGGACATGGAGGGAGGATACTAAAACCACCCCCCCCCCCCCCCCCCCAATTCCAGAGACCCCCCCAGCCCCCAGCAGCGTCTCGTCTCGTCTCGTCTCGTCTCGTCTCATCCCCGTGCGTGAGTTGGAAATCGGCGAAAGAAAGACACTAAACATGGATGATTCAGCGCCGAAGCAACAGTGTGTCATCGATTCCACACGCGGACTCGGCGTTACGCTGACGTTTATGGTGACAGACGCGGCGGGAACCTCGATTTATGGAGACTGACTTTCTGTGGCCACTGTAGGACCGTGAATGGCCAGGAGGAGGAGGAGGAGGAGGAGGAGGAGAGGAAATGAGAAAGCCGGGAAAGGAGAAGGATGAGGATGAGGAGGAAGAGAAGGAGACGGAGAACAGATGAAGAGGGATGAGGATGAGGAGAAGGAGGAGAAGGAGAACAGATGAAGAGGGATGAAGATGAGGAGGAGGAGAAGGAAAAGGAGAACAGATGAAGAGGGATGAGGATGAGGAGGAGGAGAAGGAGACGGAGAACAGATGAAGAGGGATGAGGATGAGGAAGAGGAGAAGGAGAACAGATGAAGAAGGATGAGGATGAGGAGGAGGAGAAGGAGAAGGAGAACAGATGAAGAGGGATGAGGATGAGGAGGAGGTGAAGAGGGAGAACCATGAGGAGAAGGAGGAGAGAGAGGAGGAGTAGAAGCAAAAGGAGAAACAGAAAGAGGATAATGGTTAGAATAGTTTAAAGAAGATTTTCAAGTCTGCTAAGTATTATATTTTTACTACAACTTCATATCAAAATGCTAGTGATACATATATCTTTTCGAACTGTAAATCTTTGGGGGAATCATTCAAATTTTATAATACAGTATGCCTTTAAAGAAAAACTCGGTACGTGAACTATTGAACTAAAAAAAGAACATGTTTAAAGAACCATCATGTAAAACTAAACTCAGCGTCCATGAAACTTAAAATTTGCACTGAAACACAAGAAATAAAACGTAAATATTAGACTAAAACACAATTGACCAAATCGAAACTCACAACTGAACACGAACATCCTTAATAAATATAACAGGAACACAGCAGAGGAGTTTTAGAATATTTCTCTTAAGTATAAATGCAAAAACACCAAGACCAGCAAAATTCAACTCCTGGAAGGGATTCGGATGCGATCGTGTTCCCTTGAGAAGCTTCGGTCCAAGTTCGAATCCTTTCCGGAAGATCGCAAGAGGAATGGTGGCGCCTGTGTGTGTGTGTGTGTGTGTGTGTGTGTGTCCATCACTGTCTCCGTACGTTTGTCTGTCTGTCAGTTTGTTTCCCCTCGTCTCTGCCTGTGCGTCTGTCTGTCTGTCTATCTGTCTGTGCCCTTGCTTGTCTGTTAGTCACGTGTCTGTTGGGGCGTCTTGCTGTCTTCCAAGCGTTCTGTCACTTTGCGTATGTGTGTGTGTGTGTGTGTGTGTGTGTGTGTGTGTGTGTGTGTGTGTGTGTGTGTGTTCGTTAGGGAAATAGGATGTGCATAGACTACGAGAGAGAGAGAGAGAGAGAGAGAGAGAGAGAGAGAGAGAGAGAGAGAGAGAGAGAGAGAGAGAGAGAGAGAGAGAGAGAGATTATATTAGAAAGGGAGGAAGGAATTAGTGAACATGGGAGAGCGATATTAGTGATAGAGGGATGGGATGGGAAGGGAATGGAAAGGGAGAGAGGGAGGGAAGGGGAATAAGGGAGAGCGGAACGAATTAAACTTACACCCTCTCACAATTCACCCATTTCCTCCTCCTCCTCCTCCTCCTCCTCTGATCATAATAGTTCGCCTTCTCTTCCAATTCTCTATTTCCTATTCCTTCACATTATCCATTCCTCAGTTTTTCCTCCCTCATTCGTCACTCTCTCTCTCTCTCTCTCTCTCTCCTTAATATCCTTCCCCCATTATAATTCTTTTTCCTCCCACTCCTCCCTTCTTCCCTCCCTCTTTCCCCCTCCCCCTTCATCCCCTTCCTCCTCCTCCCTTCATCCTCATCACCCACACACACGCATACATAATCCTTGGTCCTCCCAGTTTCCTCCTCTCCCCTCTCCCCTCTCCCCTCCCGCACTCCCCTTCCCCTTCCTTGCCCTCATTCACATATTCACAAGTCGTAATCTCTTCTTATCAGTTTCTCTTCTTTTTCCTCCTCCTCCTCCTCTTTTATCCCCTTTCCCCTTCTTCCTCTCCCCTTCTCCTTTTCCTTCCCCGTCCTCCCCTTCTTGCTTTTTCCTTTCTTCCTTCTCCCTCCCCTTCTCTTTTCTCCCTCGCTTCTCCCCATTTATAATCGTCCATTCTCCCCTTCCTCTCTCTTCCTTTCCCCTCCACCCCTTCCCCTCTTTTCCTTCCCTTTTTTTCCTTCCTCTTCCTCCCGTTCTTCCTCTTCCCTTATCCCCCCCTCTCTCTCTCTCTCTCTCTCCCCTTCCCATTTATAATCATTTTTCCCCTTCCCCACCTCACCTCCTCCTCCTCCTCCTCGTCCCCCTCCTCCTCCTCCTCCAATCCCAAGCGTCCCATAGAACAAGGCTCAGCGTGAAATACGATTAGGTCAACCAATCACCGGCCAGCGCGATATTAGGATGGATTAGCGCCCGGGAGAGAGAGAGAGAGAGAGAGAGAGAGAGAGAGAGAGAGAGAGAGAATATCACCGCAGCTCTTTGATGAGGGGAGAGAAAGTGGAAAAGGAAGGGAGGGAGGTGGGTGGATTAGGGAAGGGTAAGGGAGGGGTGGATGTAATATAGAGGGGAGGCAAGGAAGTGGAGGAGGTGGGGTGGAAGGGTGGGGAGAGGAATTAGTGAGGGGAAGGGAGGGGGAGATACATGGAGGGGGGAGATGTGTATGATATGGAGAAGAGGGAAAGGAGGAGGGGAGAATATAATGAAAAGGGAGAGACTAGAAGGGAGAATAATTGTTGGAATGGACGAAAAGGAGAAGGAAGAGAGAGAATTGGTGCATGTGAGAGAGTGAAAACAGAAGAAAGGAGGAAAAAGGAATAGTGAAAAGACAAAAAAGGAAAGAAAATAATGACGGTGAAATGAGAGAGAGGGAAAGAAGAGAATAAAAGGACAGTGAAAAGACGAAAAAGGAAAGAAAATAATGACGGTGAAATGAGAGAGAAGGAAAGAGGAGAATAGAAAGGAGAGGGAATACACAAAAATGGAAAGAAAATAATGACAGTGAAATGAGAGAGAAGGAAAGAGGAGAATAGAAAGGATAGTGAAAAGAGAGAGATCAAGGAAAGAGAGAAAGAAAGGAGGAAATGAGAATAAAAAGTGATAGTAAAAGGAGAGAAAGGAAGAAGAGGATAACAAGAGAAATAAAGAAAAAGAAAAGCTAACAGTGATAATGAAAAAAAGAAAAGAGGACGAAAGAGATTAACTCCTTCACTCCGGAATAGCGAAGAGAAAGAAAAGGAAAGAAGATAAAGGAAGAAGAAAGAAAGGTTGTATGACGAGGAGAAAATAACACAATTACATCTTTTTTTTTTTGTGAAGGGGAAGACAGTGTTTTGTTGTTGATGTTGTTGTTATTATTATTGTTATTGTTTTTGTTGTTATACGGTTGGCAGTGTGTTTATGTAGCTTAACAGAGAGAGAGAGAGAGAGAGAGAGAGAGAGAGAGAGAGAGAGAGAGAGAGAGAGAGAGAGATTGGTGCGTAGATGCCCACGTTATGTGCGTAGGAGTGTGTGTGTGTGTGTGTGTGTGTCTACGTGGGAGTTGATGTATGATGTGTGCACGCGTGTGTGTGTGTGTGTGTGTGTTCGTAATCGGCTTTATGTCCCAAACCTACCTTTCGTAACTCCACATCAACAACAACAACAACAACAACAACAATACTAATAAAAACGCTAACAAAAAGCAACAACACCAGAAGGAAGTTTAATTTAGCTTTCAGGTGAAGGAAGTCTTATTTTCCACTTCTTTGACAATTTCCTGGTAAAAGAAGAAAAACTATATAGAGCTGACCTTCAGATAGAGAGAAGAGGAGGAGGAGGAAGAAGAAGACGAAGAAGAAGAAGAAGAAGAAGAAGAAGAAGAAGAAGAAGAAGAAGAAGAAGAAGAAGTACGAGAGAGAGAGAGAGAGAGAGAGAGGAAGAGTTTGTGGCTGTTAAGGAAGGTAGAGTGAAGAGGGGAAGTGAAGGGGTGAAGGAAGCGGAAGGAAAATGGATAAAAGAAAGAAGTAAAGAAGAGGAGAGAAGTGAGAAAAGAGAATAACAGGAGGAACTGAGGAAGGAAGAAAGGAATGTAGAAAGGAAGGAAGGAAAGGAGGAATGAAGGAAGTTAGGAAGGAAGAAGAATTAAGGAAAGAAAGAAGGAAGGAAGGAAGAGGGGAGAACTGAGGAAGGAAGAAAGGAATGTAGAAACGAAGGAAGGAAAGGAGGAATGAAGGAAGTTAGGAAGGAAGAAGAATTAGGGAAGGAAGGAAGAGGGGAGACCTGAGGAAGGAAGAAGGAAGAGAGGAATATAAAAACGAAGGAAAAAAGGGAGAAATCAAGGAAGTTATGAAGGAAGAAGAATTAAGAAAAGGAGGAAGGAAGGAAGGAAGGAAGAACTGAGGAAGGGGAATAAAGGACAGACAAAGAGGGAGAGATGTTAAAGAGCAAGAAGGGAAAGGGACAGACAGCGAGGGGAGAGCGTGAGGAAACGAATATACGGGGGAGAGGAACATTTATCAAAGGGGGAAATGATCTAAGGGTGGAGGCTGAGGGTAGGGGTGACAAGGGGAGGAAGAGAGGGGAAGGGAGGTGAATGGGGAGAAGGTAAGGGGAAGAGACGGGAGACAGGTGAGGAGGGTGGAGTGAAGAGGGAAAGAAATAGAGGAGTGAGGAAGAAGGGAAGAAGGGCAAAGGAGAAAGGAAGTGAAAAGATGAAGGGTATAGGTGAGAAAAGGTTGTGAAAAGGGGATGAGAAGGGAAAAGGAAGAGAAAGGGGAAGAAAGGTTGAAAAAAGGAGGAGGAGGTGAGGAATGGAACTAGAAGAGAAAGGGAGGAGAAGAGAGGTGAAAAAGGAGATAAAAGGGAGGAGATGAATGGGGAGAGAGGAGGAGAAAAATGGGAGAGAGGGAGAGAAGGAAAGAGTTGAGAAATACATTGGAATACATAGGAAGAACAGACACCAGAAGACCTATCGGTCTATGGCGAGGGTGTCTGTTTACTACCGCTACTACTAGTAATCTACGTGTGGTAGGACAGGACGGAATAGATGAAGGCTCCTCCCCACCCACCTCTCCCTCCGGCAACGTGCCGGCAGGAGATAGTTAGAAGAGAACACCATGTACCTTTAAGGAAGAAAGGGACATGGAAATTTTACAGTAAAGAGAGAAATAAGAGGAAATTACTACTCTTAATTTACACTACTGGTAACCTAAGCTGTGGGGGAAAATGACTTCATTACATAAGAACATAAGAACACAGAAACACAAAGAGGATGGAAGAGGACGAGTGGCCTGCACAGGGCAGCCTCGGGATCCCCCCTAATAATACTCACGATGGGTGAGGTGTAGTTTCAGGGGCACAGGTGGAGGCTTGATCCTCGTTTTACCGGTGGTATTAGGCACGGCACCAGTAACCTGTCACCTTACTGCACCCACACCTCACTCCACCTGTCATACGGACATTAACTGTTGCTTTACTCTATTGTTAACTTACGCTACTTGCAATCTAGGTTGTGGGGGAGAGTAATATGAATTTAGGTTGACGTTTTGCTGCAATCCGTCTGAAAAGATGCGAAGAAGGGTCAGTATAATCTTATATCCCTGAAGTACATATCCAATGAAGACTTGAAGCTATTGATACTCTGTGCGCTAACTACTGACGGTGGGAATCTATTCCAGTGATCGACGACTCTATTATTGAAAAAAACTTTTGCGCACCAATGTGTTACATCGGTTTCCCTTTAACTTCATACCGTTGCTGCGTGTTCTTGTGTTGGTGTCTCTCTGAAATAGACTATCCGGGTTAATGTTGTCGAATCCAATAAGGATTTTGAACACTTCAATTAAGTCCCCTCTTATCCTTCGCTTTTTTAGAGAAAACATATCTAAACGCTTTAAACGCTCGTCATATGGCAAGTTTCGGAGCGCTGGAATTTGTTTGGTTGCTCGTCGCTGTATCATTTCTAGCAAAACTTGTTCTTTGATAAAGTTCGGTGACCAGAACTGAACGGCGTATTCTAGGTGTGGTCTTACAAATGCTAAATATAATCTCTTCATAAGTTCGGGTGATTTATAATCAAAGTTTCTTGAGATTAATCCTAACATCATATTGGCTTTTTTACTCGCTGCAGAACATTGATCACTCATTTTAAGTGTTACTGATAATAACACCAAGATCTTTTTCTTGTTTTACTTCGCTGAGCTCATGTCCTTGAATCTGATATTTAAAGTTAGGATTTTTTTCACCTATGTGCATTACTTTACATTTATCTACGTTAAAACTCATTTGCCATTTTTCGCTCCAGTCGGCAAGTCTTATTAAGTCTGACTGAATGTTCTCGCAACTTTGACTGTTCATTACCGTACCTCCTAATTTGGTGTCGTCGGCGAATTTGGCTACTTTTGATCGGATATCAGTTTCTAAGTCGTTCACGTAAATTATGAATAGTGTTGGCCCCAAGACCGAACCTTGGGGCACGCCACTGGTGACGGGTTGCCAATCTACACGTTGTTCTCTGTTGGTGAGCCAGTCATGAATCCACGCACATAGATGGTCGTTAATACCGTGGGAACGCAGTTTTGAAATAAGCCTAACGTGAGGAACTTTATCAAACGCTTTCTGAAAATCTAGGTAAATTACGTCATATGGGCTTCGGGCGTCCCAACATGTATAAACATCGTTGAAAAAAGTTAATAGGTTGGTAAGGCAAGACCGATTACTACGAAATCCGTGCTGACTATCAGTTATCAAATAATTTTTTTCAAGGAGTGGTCATTTTATCCCTGATAATTTTTTCGAATAGTTTAATTAAGACAGAAATAGTTTAATTAGAAAGAAAAGAAAAGATTAAGAGAAAGAGAAGGAGAGAGGAGGTGAGAAATGGAGGAGAGAAGGAAAGAGGTCAATGGGAAGGAGAGAGATAGAGGAGGAGAGAAGAAAAGAGAAGGTGAGAAAGTGGAGAGAAGGAAAACATGGAAGAGGAGAGAGGAATGGAGAGGGAAAGAGGAGGTGAGAGAGGGAGAGAAACATTTTAAAGTGGATATATATATTTTTTACTTGCTGTTGCTCCAGGCGTGATGAGAGAGAGAGAGAGAGAGAGAGAGAGAGAGAGAGAGAGAGAGAGAGAGAGAGAGAGAGAGAGAGAGAGAGAGAGAGAGAGAGAGAGAGAGAGAATGCTTTAAAAATTTACAAAGACATAAATATACCCATTTAAGGAGGCATAATAATGTGTGTAGGAGGAGGAGGACGAGGAGGAGGAGGAGGAGGAAGAGAGAGAAAAGAAAGAGGAGGAGGAAGAAAAAAAAAAGCATGGTGGAGGAGGAGGAGGAGAAGGAGGAGGCAGAAGAAGAGAATGATGAGTAGGAGGAGGAAGAAAAAAAAGCAAAAGAGGAAGAAAAAGAAAAGGAAAATAAGAGAAAGGAAAAAGGAAAGTAGTGGATAGAACAAGAGGAAGAGGAGAAGGAGGAGAAGGAGGAGGAGGAGGAGGAGGAAGAGGAGGAGTGTGAAAGGCAAATACCGCCTCCCACGCTTTGCAACTGTGTGTATGTGTGTGTGTGTGTGAGAGAGAGAGAGAGAGAGAGAGAGAGAGAGAGAGAGAGAGAGAGAGAGAGAGAGAGACAGGAGAGACGGGAGAAATAAGCTGGAGGCACTGTCTGACCCCGCCTCTCTCTCTCTCTCTCTCTCTCTCTCTCTCTCTCTCTATTTCACCGTTTTAAGCCTGTTAGGGGTCTAAGGTCATTCAGGTCATGTTAGGTCAGTGGGCGTGGGCGAGGTCAAGCGCTTCAAGCCACGAGTCAGGTCAGTCAGGCGTGGCAAAGGTCAGGGATGAGAGAGAGAGAGAGAGAGAGAGAGAGAGAGAGAGAGAGAGAGAGAGAGAGAGAGAGAGAGAGAGAGAGAGAGAGAGAGAGAGAGAGAGAGAGAGAGAGAGAGAGAGAGAGAGAGAGAGAGAGAGAGAGAGAGAGAGAGAGAGAGAGAGAGATAGAGAGAGAGGTAGAAGCATGTAATTGATTGATTGAGAGAGAGAGAGAGAGAGAGAGAGAGAGAGAGAGAGAGAGAGAGAGAGAGAGAGAGAGAGAGAGAGAGAGAGAGAGGTGATATCAAAGACAGACAGAGGAAGAATAGAGACAAAAAAGCAAAGAAACATAATAAAAGAAAGAAAGAAAGAAAGAAAGAAGATAGAAAGGAAAGAAGGAATTAAGGATGAAAGGAAGGAAGGAAATAAAAAGATTAAAAAGGAAACAAGCAAAAATAAAGGAGATAGATAAATTCACACACACACACACACACACACACACACACACACACACACACACACACGACATGGAACAGTAATTCAACCCTCCTTCACGCCCTCGGCTCGCAAAACCCTTCTTATAAATATAATATTGAACTTCGCAACCTCTCCTTCAATTCTTCCCTCTCTTGTCTTTCCCTCTCACCTTCTCTCAATAACTCCTACATTATTTTCTTTAACTTTTCTTTTCCTGTTCCTTTTGTCTTTCTTTCGTTTCTTTCTTTCTCTTCTTTTTTATTCCTTTTTTTTCCTTTCTGGTTTTCCTTTCTTCGATTTGTGTTCCTTTCTTTTTCTTTCTTTTATTTGCTTCTCCTTTTTCCTTTCCGATACTTTTCTTCGATTTTTTTTTTTACTTTTTCCTTCATTTTATTTATTTTCTGTCTTTTTTTCTCTTTCTGCTTTCTCTTTTTCCTGCCTGATATTCTTTTCTTGGAGTTTTGTTTATGTACCTTTCCTTTGTTATTCATTTCTTATTTTTCTTTACACTTTCTCTTTCTACTTTCTCTTTTCCTTTTTGATATTCTTCCTTTTTTTATCCGATTTTCTTCGTTCTTCCATTTTCTTTTTCTTTATTAATGTATGTTTTAACTGTCACTTTTTACTCCTTCGTCTGCTTATTTATTTTACTTTTTCTTTGTTGTTTTTTATACATACTTTAATTTCCATATTCGTTTCCGCCACCGATTATCTTTCTGTTGTATGTATTTGATGTGTCTTTCCTTTGTCTCCTTTATTTTCCTCTCCTACTCCATTTTATTATTATTATTATTGTTCTTATTATTATTTCCATGTTTATTTACGTAAAAAAATATATGCAGCGGGACAGAAACGGAATATATATATCTCGCGCAGACTTCTCTCTCTCTCTCTCAACATCTTCCGTTCCTCGTTTTCCCTTGATTCAAATTTTCTTTTTTTATGCTCAAAGTTTTGACATTTGGATTTTCTATTTTTTTCTTTTTCTCTTTCTTACTTTATTTCTGTGTTTCTTTTTCTCTTTCTTTCTACCTCTTTCACACACACACACACACACACACACACACACACACACACACACGCACACAGGTAAAAACTAATGACGTGAAAATAAATGCAAATTGACCTAAAGAAGAAAAAAAAGCTTACGTCACCATAGAAAGAACCGATTACGTCATGAGAGAGAGAGAGAGAGAGAGAGAGAGAGAGAGAGAGAGAGAGAGAGAGAGAGAGAGAGAGAGAGAGAGAGAGAGAGAGAGAGAGAGAGAGAGAGAGAGAGAGAGCAGCTAAGTGTCCTTCCTCGTATCATCTTACATTAAAACTACTTTAGGACCCACAAAAAAAATACAAAAAAATGCCATATAAGACGAATATCATGTTTTTGTTGTTGTTGATCTTGTTGCTGGTGGTTAGGGTGGCAGCAGTAGTAGTAGTAGTAGTAGTAGTAGTAGTAGTAGTAACAAGAACAATAATAATAACAGCAGTTTAGAATGGTGATGAAGGTGATGAAGGTGATGGTGATAAAGATGGTAATGAAAACTATGATGAAGATTTCGCTGACTGATGGTGATGGTGATGGTGATGGTGGTGGTGACTATGGGGGTTTGTTATGGTGACCGTGGTGGTGATGGGATTAAGGGCGCTGCGGGATTAATCATTTTATTGGTGGTGGTGGTGATGGTGGAGGTGGTGATGGTGGTGGTGGTGGTGATGGTGGTGGTGGTGAGGATTAAGAACCGTGATGGATGGGGGTACTGACTCCATCCTTCCTCTCATCCTTCACTGCATGTCTCTCCTTTCCTCTTGCGTCACCCCTCCATCCTTCCTTCCTTCCCTCCTTCACTGCTTCCTTCCCTTGTCTTCCTTCCCCTGACTCTCCATCTCTCCATCTCCTTTGAAAACTCCTGCGTCCTTTTTCTTTATCTTATCTACTCTGTTTCTTTTGTTCTTCCTTCCCTTTCTCTTGTCTTTCCATTTCTCTTTCTCTTAAAACTCTTACTTCATCCTCTGTTTCTTCTCTTCTTCCTTCCTTTCTCTTGTCTCTCCATTTCTCTTTCTCTTAAAACTCCTATTTCATCCTCTCTTTATCTTATCTCCTCTTTTTTTTTCTCTTCTTTCCTTCCTTTCTCTTGTTTTTTCCACCTCTCTCCTTCTCTTGAATTCCTACTATATCATTTTTCTTTATCTAATCTGTCTTCTGTTCCCTCTTCGCGATTCTTCTTTTCTCGTGTCTTATCTCTCTCTCTCTCTCTCGATAACTCTTACATAATTTTCTTTGTCTTCATTATTATGTTTCATCAGCTCTTCTTCGTTCCTTCATATCTTCCTTCTCTGTCTCCTGTTTCCTTCTTTATTCTTTCTTTCAATAACTCTTACATCCTTTTCCATAGCTTTTCTTTATTCTGCTCCTTCATTTCTTCTTCCCTTCCTCTCTCTCTTATCTCTCCTCTTCTCCTCTTCCTTATCTTTACTCCTTTTCTTCATGTATTCCGTTTCTCTCATCTCCCTTTCTTTCAGTTCATCGTACCATCTCTTCTTTCTCCATATATTCCGTTCTTCCATCCAGTTATCTTTCATCCTCGTCTTCCCTCCTTTCTCATGTTCTTCCATCCCTCTCCAAGTCTTTCATTCATTGTACCCGTTCTACTTTCCTTCCCCTTCGTCTGTTTCTCCTTTCGTCATTCCTCCTTTTAAATCTTCTCTCGTATCTCTCCTTCTCTTCCCCTTTTCTCTCTTTCTTCTTTATATTCTTTGGTCTTAATCTCAATCTACCCTGCACACACACACACACACACACACACACACACACACACACACACAAGTATATTTTTTCTCCCACGGTATTTAAAATTGGCTCGTATTGCTACTAGTATATATTTTTTCAAGCACTGCCTCCTCCTCCTCCTCCTCCTCCTTCCCTTGGGCTTCTTTAGGTTGTTTACGAAAAGGTTCAATTATACTCACTAAGTCGCCTCTAATGTGCTCTACTCGGCGACAAGGACCTCGAAAAGATATTGTCCTTCCTGAGAGAGAGAGAGAGAGAGAGAGAGAGAGAGAGAGAGAGAGAGAGAGAGAGAGAGAGAGAGAGAGAGAGAGAGAGAGAGAGAGAGAGAGAGAGAGAGAGAGAGAGAGAGAGAGTGTTGGTTTGTTTCAGAGCTAATCTCATCTTTTTATTTTCAAGTATTAATAAAGAAATGTCGTAAATGCTGAAAATATGATGAGAGAGAGAGAGAGAGAGAGAGAGAGAGAGAGAGAGAGAGAGAGAGAGAGAGAGAGAGAGAGAGAGAGAGAGAGAGAGAGAGAGAGAGAGAGAGAGAGAGAGAGAGAATGTCACCAGATTTTCAGTTCTCGTCGATCTATTGAACTCTGAAGCAGAAAAGTATAATGAGAGAAAAGCGAGTCAGGTGTTTTATTTTTTTCCTTTATTTTCTCTCTTCTTTTCTCTTCAGATTTTTCTTTATTCTCGTATTGTGGTGGAAATGTTCTCTCTTCCTCTTATTCTTTTTATTTCTTCTTGCTCTTCATCCTTTTCTTTCTTTTCTTTTATTGTTTCGTATTTTTGGTTGTTTCTTCACTTTCCCTTTCTCTTTTTCTACTACTACTACTACTACTACTACTACTACTATTACTACTACTACTACTACTATCTCTACCACCACAATCACTACCACTACTACTACTATCACCACCACCACCGCGACCACCACCACCACCATCCCAGCCACTCACTTAAAACACACCGCCATCACCCTCAGCACCACCACCACCAATTACCACTATCTGCTACCGCTATCTCCCTCCACCACCATTACCACCATCTTGCCTCTGCCCTCCAGCCCTGCACACACACACACACACACACACACGGACGGGTTTTCAGCCAGGATCAGGAGTTAGTGTACATGGAAGGTTGCATAGCTTGGAGGTATTCTCTCTCTCTCTCTCTCTCTCTCTCTCTCTCTCTCTCTCCTCACCTGAAAACCTACCTGTCCTTCTACCTATCAATTTACCTATCGGACTTTCCATTTCTCTCTCTCTCTCTCTCGAAAGGGGGGGGGGGGAAATCCGACCTTATCACGTCTTGAGTTGAATTTGATGTCGCATTGTTGGTAGTGGAAGAAAGAGGAGGAGGAGGAGGAGAAGGAGAGCAGACAGGAGGCACGGTGAAAAAAAGGAGAAACATATAAAGGAATGTGAGGAAATGGAGGAGAAGGTTCAGAAGGGAGGAAGGAGAGGAGAATGGTGATGATTGAGGAGGAGGAGGAGGAGATAAGAGAAGAGAAGGAAGAAGGGAATGATGACAATGTTGATGATTATGAGGAGGAGGAGAAGGAGAATGATGATAGTGCTGAGAAGGAGGAGAAGGAGGAGAAGAGAACGGGAAGAGGCGAAGGAGGAGGAGGAGGAAGAAAATCATGTAACAGCAAAAAAAAAAAAAAGGATCTGTCTTGACTAGGAAAAAAATATGGAGAGAAGTAAATGACGGGAGGGAGAGAAGGGAGAAGAGATGAAGGGAGAGGGAAAGAAGGGAGAGGTGTGGAAAGTAATGGAAATTGAGGGAGGGATGGCCGATAGAGGAGGGAGATTAGTTGAAATTGAGGGAGAGAAAGGAAGGGAGACAGACGAATGATAGTTGAATTAGATGAAGGGAAAGAGTAGGAAAAGAAGGAAGAAACAGTGAGGGTAGTGGAAATTAAGGAAGTGAAAGGGTAGTGAAGGGAAGGGAAGGAAGGACGGCTAAGGAAGGAAGGGAAGGAAAAGGAGAAAGGTCAAAGGAAGGGAAGAAAAGGGAAGGAAAAGAGGAAGAGAAGGGAGGAGATGGGAGGAAGGGCAAAGGAAGGAAAGGGAAAAGAAGAGAGGGAAAGGGATGGAAGGGAAGGAAAGAGACAGGTCAAGGATAGGGAAGAGAAGGAAAGGAAAGGAAGGGAAGGGATGGGTGGGAGGGCAAAGGAAGGAAAGGGAAGAGAAGAGAAGGAAAGGGATGTAACGGAAGGAGAGAGACAGGTCAAAGGAAGGAAAGGAAGGCAAAGGAAAGGAAGAGAAAGATTGAAGGCATGTGGGAATTGTTTAAGGGAGAGAAAGAAGAGAAAGAGAGAGATAGAACAAAGTGGAGGTGGAGGAGGAGGTGGAAGAGGGGGGAGAATTACGGGCATTGTTATAGGTGGGGAGGAGAGGGTAATTTAGTGGAAGGGGGGGAGGAGGTGGAGGATGCATGTGTTGGGGGTGTTGAGGGTGATGTAATGGAAGAGGAGGAGGAGGAGGAGGAGGAGGAGGAGGAGGAGAATGTGGTTGAACTCAATTGGTTGCCTGGAAATCGTGCTGGAGGGAGTGACTGTGGTGGAGATGAAGTGGTGGTGGTGGAGGTGATGGTGGTGGTGTTGATAGATATACGAGCGCAATGGAGTTGAATATGGTGATGGGGAAAGGGTTGGAAGCTGGTGTTATGTGGTTTGGCAAGTTATAGTGGTGATGGTAGGGCTGATATTGGTAGTGGTGATGGTGGATGGCTGCAGGTGGAGATGAGGGTGGTGATAGGGTAAAGTGGAGATGAGTGGAGATGTGGAGGGAGGAGTTGTGGGTAAAGTGGAGTTGGGTGGAGAGGTGGAGGGAGGAGTGTAGGTTGCGGTGGTCATGGTAATCAAGAAAGGCTGCTGGCGGGTGGTCGGGTGGTGGTGGTGGTTGTAGGGGTGGTGAAGAGAGTAATAGTGGTGGTGATAAAACAGTAGTAGTAGCAGTAGTAGCAATAGCAGAAGCAGTAATAGTAGTAGTGGTAATAGTAGTAATAGTAAAGGTAGTAGTAGTAGTAGTAGTAGTAGTAGTAGTAGTAGTAGTAGTAGCAATAGCAGAAGCAGTAATAGTAGTAGTAGTAATAGTTGTAGTAGTAATAGTAGTTGTAGTAGTAGTAGTAGTAGTAGTAGTAGTAGTAACATAACAGCTTCCATTTTCTTATAGATTCATCGTCTCTTTATATAAAACATGACCGTCTGTTTTTCTGTTTTACTAAGGCTTTTGAAGAGTTTTCGAAATTCCACTATAAGAGAAAGAGGCAAAAGACAGCACCTGGCTTTAAACAGCAATAAAACTAATAAAACAGCAGCAATAAAACATCTTCCTTAATACCCTCTACCTTTACCCTCTCTTAGTATCGAAGTTAAGTCTCTATTTCACTAAGGTTCTCGAGTTCCCGAATTTGCCCCTTAAGAGAAACCAAAACAGAGCACATTTTTTTTTCAGCAGAGGAGACAGTGCAAGGGCGTAAAAAAAAAAGAAGGAAACAATAATGAAAAAAAAGCCCGCTACTTACTGCTCCTAAATAGATTAAACCATAAACAACTAACATTTTATAAGCAGGGAACCGACGACCCAAACACCTAACCTAAAAAACTACGACTCTGCTTGGTAATGTAACTAAACCAAGGGAGAGCTTCTTGTACACCCAAATATTTACATCATCAAGAATCCACATGACAAATAAGGAACTGCGGGTGGAGAGAAAAAAAGGTTAATAGAAGGAATTAGTGTGGAAGGTAGTGATCGAGAAGGAGGAGGAGGAGGAGGAGGAGGAGGAGGAGGAGGAGGAGGAGGAGGAGGAGGAGAGGAGATTACAGTGATAAGTATTGATGGGGATAATGGTAGCGGTAAGAGGGTGGAGGGGATGGTTAATAGTGGAGGAGACTCATGTGGATCGGAGATAGTTCAGGTTCTAGTGGAGGCGGAGGAGGAGAAGTAAAGGAGACTAAAAGCGGGTGGAGTCAAAGTGGAGGGCATTGCTACGAGATGATGATGGAGTTGGAGATAGAGATAGTGGTGGTGGTGGTGGTTAAGTGGAGGAGACTAGAAGTGGAGAGATGGAGATAATGTAGGAGAGATTCAAGTGGTAGAGTAGTGAAATGGAGGAAAGTGGAAGTTCTGGTAATATTGGTGGAGGTAAAAGTGGTGGAGGTCACGATGGAGGAGTGGAGAGGAACAGAAATGGTGGGAATACTTAAGCGGGGAAGTGGAGGAAAGTGGAAGTGCAGGTTATTGGTGGAGAAAATGCTTTAGAATGGAGGCGGTGGAGGCATTGGTGGAAGTGAAGGGGGTGGAGGTATTTGTTGGTGGTGTGGAGGAGGAGGATAGATTTGTGGAGGTCAAAGTGGACGAATTAAGAACTGGAGAGAATCAGGAATGGAGAAATGCTTTAAGATGGAGGCGGCAGTGGAGGCAGTGGGCGAAGGAAGTGGAGGTGTAAGTGGTAGTGATGTAAGTGGAAGGTAGTGGACGGGAAGTGGTAATGATAGAAGTGGCGGTCGAGGTGGAGGTAGCAGAGTAGTAGAAAATTGAAGGAAACTGAAAAAGCAGGTGGAGGCGGTGGAGGTGTTGGTTGAAGTAGTGGTAGGGGTAGTGATGGTAGTGGTGGTGGAGGTGGTGGAGTAGCCAGGTTATATTGACGAAGGAAATGTTTTAGGATGGAGGCGGCGGCAGGGCAGTGGGCGGAGATAGTGTCGGTGGTGGAGGTGGTAGTGATGGAAGTAGTGGAGGTGGAGGAATTGGTGGTGGTGGAGGTGGAGAAGGCAGGTTTTACGGGCCATAACACCGGTGGAGCGACGTGCGGCCTTCAGGCGACCTCTGGACTTGATATTTATTGAGCCCCGAGACGAAGCTTCACCCGCGGCCCAAACGAGGCTCCAAATAGCACACGAAGCCTCGAAGCAACAGGGGGAAGGGGGGAGGGAGGGGGGCGGCGGCAGATCCTGAAGTAAGAGGTCAATGGCTTAAGAGTAAGTAAGTAAAGAAAGTAAGGTGAAGTAGTGAAGTAAAGTAAGTGGATTTTTTGATATATAGGAAAGAGTCAGTACGTTGTTTTAAAGTGAGTTAATGAATAGACAAATAAATAAGTTATGTTTTATTATTAATTTGAATGACTAATTGAACTTTTGTATTTTTAGGTGAGTTGGTGTGAGACGGAGATGAGCACCGAGGCCACGCGCAACTGGAGCGTATGTATATCCCCCTACCCTCATAAAATGTTAGTGAATAAGTTAGTAAGGAGATGAATGTGTAAATGTGGTAGGTAGTAAATAAATCATTGAACGAATTTTGAAGGGAGTAAAGGAGGTTGAAGTGAAGGGTTAGTGAGTTTTAGAGAAGTGAATTTATAGAGAAGTGAAAAGAAGTGAAGGGCTACTGAGTTTTAGAGAAGTGGAGAGAAATTAAGTTTAGAGAAGTGAAGAGAAGGGAATTTTAAAGAAGGAAAGAGAATTTAATTTTGGAGAAGTGAAATTAAAAAAATAGGAAGTTAGTTTTAGAGAGAAGTGAGAGAAGGGAATTTTTAAGAAGAAAAGAGAGGTAAATTTATGAGAAGTGAAGTTAAAAGAAATAAGGAGTTATTTTTAGAGAGAAGTGAATATTTAAAGAAGTCAATTTTTAGAGAAGTTAGAGAAGTTTGATGAGGCTTCGAGAAGTTACGTTAGCGAAGGCATTTAATTTTAGAGGAAGATGAGTCAATTAGAGGTAAAAACTATAACGAATTTTAATGGTTATCGAAATTTAGCGAGATTAAGAAACATTTATGAAGTATAAGTCGAGTCTGAGGTTAATAATGGGTAGTGCAGAACAAGTTTATTATTTTTTGGAGGAGAGAGCGAGTTGACTTAGAGTAATGAATATAATAAAGTTTAGTAATGAACAAGACATGGGAAGGTCCGACGATTATAAGGTACTGAGGGAGTTTATAGGTTGGTACAGAACACGTTTAGTATTTAATAAGAAAGGAGGAGTTAATATATGGTCATGAATTTGGTAAGCTTCAGTAGCGAACGATATATATAGGAAGGTCAGGGCGCCATATTATAAAGTATTCTCGCTGCGTCAGAGGTCAAAGGTTACGGCGGTTAATAAATTTTGAGAAGAGTGGAAAATAGTTAGGAGTTTATGTATATTTTTTCTCCGGTAAGAGGTACATAAGTGAATTTCGTAGGAGTTTAAAACGTTAAGATATCCATAGGCGTTGAAGCTAAAACAACAACGGCATAAAAAAGACAGATTGATGAACCGAATTTAAAGAAGAGTGTAAGAAAGTAAAGTTGAAGGATCATATCTATATTTTTCGTTTGTTAGTGAATTTCAGACGAGGTTAAGATAGTGAGGAAATCATAGTGAGCGTAAGACGAAACAAGAGAGGCTTAAAATGACAGAGATGAACAAAATTTTAAGGAAAGTGTGAGATAATCAAGTTGAAGGTTTATCTATATTTTTTTCTGTGGTAAGAGGTAGCTGAATATCATCGGAGGCCAAAGCGGTAAGAAATTCATGGTAAGTTTCTTAAGGTAAAAGTACAGAGGCTTAAATTGAAGGAGTGATGAGGCGAATTTTAAGAGTAGTATAAGAAAGGTGAAAGTTAACACATATATATTTTTTTTCTTGGGTTGTACGTTAGCGAAATTTCCAAGAAGTTTAAAACGTGAAGAAATCTATTGTGAGTTTAATATAAAGAGAACAGAGGCTCAAGATGACAGACTGATGAATCGAAGGCAAGCAAAAAATAAATAAATATATAAATAAATAAATAAACAAAAACAACAACAAAAAAAGACAAAAAAAAAAAGATCATTAACCTCTACGCCGAAAACATCAGTACCCTTAAAACTAACTCCAAGGTAATCCATCAGGCCTACAGATCAGCTTAGGAGACTCAGATTAACTTAAAAAGACCTTGCTCAGACTCTACCCAAAGTTCCGTAATTGAAGTTTGCTTAAGGGCCGGCCGGGGTAGACTGTATAGCAAAGTTTCTGTACACAAGGCCTCTGATTGGCGCAAAGAGTCCGAGTATTTGAAAGGAAGTTAGCGAAGTGTTTTGTTGACGTGTAGCCGAGTTCGGAGCCTCGGATAAAGGGACTCGAAGTAGCGTAATGAGTTCAAAGAGTCGAGGCGAGCGTAAAATTGGCTTGTAGGATTGTTAAGGTTTTTGGGTATATTGTGATATGATGAGGTGAGGTTAAGGGAGAGAGAGAGAGAGAGAGAGAGAGAGAGAGAGAGAGAGAGAGAGAGAGAGTACTTTCTTTTATCTCTTCCTCTGGTTGCTGTATCCTGTTTTTAGTTTCTTTTGAGGACTAGATACCTCCTTATTCTCTCTCTCTCTCTCTCTCTCTCTATTGAAAGTAAGGGGAGTCAACAAAGCATGAAACAGAGAGAGAGAGAGAGAGAGAGAGAGAGAGAGAGAGAGAGAGAGAGAGAGAGAGAGAGAGAGAGAGAGAGAGAGAGAGAGAGAGAGAGAGAGAGAGAGAGCATAAAACTATACTATTATCATTCTTTCTCTCTTCCATTCCATCAACCCTTGCTATCGTTTTCTTCCTCCTCTTCTCTCCTCCTTCACCGCTTCCCTTCCATCTCTTCCCCTCTTCTGCCTTCCCTGGACATTCCCACATCCTTCACCCTTTCCTTCATACAATTTCTTTTTATATCTCTTCCCTTCTTGGTCCTTCCCTTTATTTCCCTTCCCTTCATGCCCTTTCGTCCCTCCACTGCCCCCCCCCCCCCCCTCTCACTCTCTCTCTCTCTCTCTCTCTCTCTCTCAGTTTTCGGGGCCCGTGGTCACGCGAAGTCTGTCAGCCTGTCTGTCTGTCTCTCTGTCTGTCTGTTCGTAGGTCCAGTAAATGCTAGGGCGGAGGAGGAGGAGGAGGTTAAAATATTCAGTAATTACACAGACCCCGAGAAATATGATAAATAATAAGAGAATGAAGAAGACTCAGCACATGCCCGGAGGAAGGAAGTGGAAGTGAGGAAAGGAAGGAAAAAGGCAGAGAGTTACAGATGAAAGGAAGAATTGGAAGACATGAGAAAGAAGCGGAAAGGAGGAAAGGAAGGAAAAGGCAGAGAGTTACAGATGAAAGGAAGAATTGGAAGACATGAGAAAGAAGCGGAAAGGAGGAAAGGAAGGAAAAGGCAGAGGAGTTACAGAGGATTGAAGGAAGAAGAGGAAAATGTGAGAAAGAAGCGGAAGGGAGGAAAGGAAGGAAGAAGGGAGAGGGCAGTGACAGAGGATGAAAGGAGGAAAAAGGACATTTGAGAAGGAATCGGAATGGAGGGAAGGAAGGAAAATGCAGAAGAGTTATGGAGAATGAAAGAAAGAATAGGAAGAAAAGGAAACGGAAGGAAGGAAAGGAAGAAGGGAGACTAGCTACAAAGGATGAAGGAAAAAGAGGGAGATTTGAGAAAAAAAAGAAGGGAGAAAGAGAAGGAAAATGCAGAAGAGTTACAGAGGAGAAAGAAAGAATAGGAGGAAAAGGAAGCGGAAGGAAGGAAAGGAAGAAAGGAGAGAGCAGTGACAGAAGATGAAAGGAGGTTCAGGGAGATGTAAGAAGGAAGCGGAAGGAAAAAAAAAGGGAAGGAAAAGGCAGACAACAGTTACACAGGCTAAAAGGAAGACCAAGAAGGAGTAATGATGGCGATTATGATTGCGAGGAGGAGGAAGAGAAGGAAGAGGGAAGAAGATAAAGGGAGGATAAAGAAGAAGAAAAAAGGAAGGCATAGGGGAGACGGAAAAAGAAAAAAAGAGGAGGTCAAGGAGGAAGAGGTGACGGAGGACGCCGATATGGAGGAAGAGGAGAAAGAAGAAGAAGAAGAAGAAGAAGAAAAAGAAGAACAAGAACAAGAAGAACAAGGGCAAGAACGATAACAGGAAGAACAAGAAAGAAAATAAAACAAGAAGAACAAAACCAAGAACAACAATGAGAATAACCAGAAAACAAGAAAAAGGAAAAAAAAACGAGGTGGAGGAAAAAACAAAAGAGAGAGAGAGAGAGAGAGAGAGAGAGAGAGAGAGAGAGAGAGAGAGAGAGAGAGAGAGAGAGAGAGAGAGAGAGAGAACAGGTGGCCAGGTAGGAAGATGTAAACAGCCCCTTAATTAAAGCTGTGTACAGGTAAACACCCTCGTAACGGGGTCTTCAAACGCCCCTCCCTACGGCGCCGGTGGTGATGGTGGTGATGGGTGGTGGTGAGGGTGATAGCGGTGGTGATGGTGGTGGTGATAGTAGTAGTAGTGGTGGTGGTGGTGTTTTTTGTTGTAGTGGGTGTGATGGTGGTAATGATAGTAGTGGTGATGGTGTGTTTTTTGGGTATAGTGTTGGCGGTGATGTCTGTGATAGGGGTGTAGGAGTGGTGGTGGTGGTGGTGGTGTAGCGTTTCAGTAATGTTAGTCGCATCGATCTATTGGCATTTCTGTTATTATTATTATTATTATTATAGATCTGTGTGTGTGTGTGTGTGTGTGTGTGTGTGTGTGTGTGTGTGTGTGTGTGTGTGTTTATGCAGGCACCTTCATGTACACTGGACAGACAGGCAGACTAGTACGTACATGCATACACACTCTACATACATACATACGAGATACACACACATACATACATAACCGTGGAGTCGTGTGTACCTTTTCGTAAACACATCTCCTTCTCATGTGTGTTTGCATTTATAACAGTGTACATGGTCTACACACACACACACACACACACACACACACACACACACACACACACACACACACACACACACACACACACAAACAAACAAACAAACAAACAAACCTCATGACTGTATACCTTCTAATTTACCTTTAACCACTTCCCATTACCTTTAGTGTTACCCATCACCAGGTACAACACACACACACACACACACACACACACACACACACACACACACACACACACACACACACACACACACACACACACAGACCGCCCCCCCCCATCACCCCCCCCCTCCCCTCCCCCTCCACACACACACTATGCATCTCACCCATAATTTAGCTGCACGACCCACCTGCCCTCACTCCCCATTAACCTGCCCCATCAGACTCAAGGTGACCTGCCAGACCCCATCACAGGTCACACACTCGCAGCCTGCACCCGGCTCGCCAGTGTAGGTTTGACTCCGCTTAATCGAGTGTAAGACGCAAGGGAAACAACATGCCATTATCCGGTGTTTACCTGCCCTGCCGTTCACCTGTGCACGTGTGGAAAGGGAGAGATGGAGGGAAGGGAGGAAAGAAGGGAGGGAGAAGAAGGGAAGAGAGGGTAAGGAAGGAGAGATGGAGGGTAGGAAAGTGAAGATAAAGGAGAGAGGTAGAGATGAAAGGTAAGAAAGGAAGGAAGAAGGGAAGGAGAGGGAGGTAGACATGCAAGGAAGGGCCGGTTAAGAAAGGAAGGGAGGGAGAGATGAAAGGGGAGGAAGGAAAGGGAGGGAAGGGAGGGAGAGTTGTAGGAGAGGAAGAAAGGTAATAGAGGGGAGGGAGAGAGAGAGAGAGAAGAAAAGGGAGGAAGAGAGAGACACGGAAGGAAGGAAGGGAGAGGAGGAAGAAGAGGAAGAGGAGGAAGGAAATACGGAAGTGCTATAAGAAAAGAAGAGAGAAGTAAACTTCGATAAATTGATATGGAGGAAGGGACAAGGAGGAAGGAAGAGAGGAAGGTGATACGAAAGAAAGATGAATATTCGGGAAGAGGGAAGAGGAGGGGGAGAAGGAATAAGTGGAGAGAGAGAGGAGAGAAGGAGGAGAGGAGGGTAAGAGGGATTAAAGAGAAAAGTTAACCTTAAAATGACGGAGATAGAGAGAAATTGAGGAGGATAATGAGGAGAGCGGAAGAAGACTAGAGAGGAAGAAAGGAGGAAGTGAGGGAGAGGAAGAGGAGGAGGACCAGGGAAAAAAAATATAAATGATTGCAATTTGTGAGAGCAAAGAAGGGAGAGGAAATCTTTGATAAAGAAGATGATTAGAGAGAGAGAGGAGAAAGTTAATACTCTCTCTCTCTCTCTCTCTCTCACCTGTAATTAAGTGAGTAAGGTGTCGCATAATAATGAAGGAAGGAAAGGTGAAGAGTGGAGGAAAGGAGAGAGAAGGAGGAGGAGGAGGAGGAGGAGGAGGAGGAAGCATATCGATAAGTGCGGAAGAGGGAAAGGGCGACGTGGAAGAAGGAGATAGCATAGAGGAGGAGGAGGAGGAGGGAGAAACTCTGAATTAGGTTAGAAGAGAAGGAGGAGGAGGAGGAGGGGGGGGGGGAGGAGGAGGAGGGGGAGGAGGAGGAGGAGGAAAGATAATAGAGGGAAATGAGAGGAGAGAAGGAGAGGGTGTTGAAGGGAGGGAGGGAGGAAAACAATTAGGAGAGAGAGAGAGAGAGAGAGAGAGAGAGAGAGAGAGAGAGAGAGAGAGAGAGAGAGAGAGAGAGAGAGAGAGAGAGAGAATGATGAACAGGAAGAGATTGGTTTCCTCCTCCTCCTCCTCTTCCTCTTTCTCTTCCTCTTTTTCTTTTGCACTTCCATCACTTTACATTTCTACTGTCTTCCTCCTCCTCCTCCTCCTCCTCCTTCTCCTCCTTTCTCTCCATCGTCTCGGACTCAATCTTCCTCCTGTCTCATATTTCTCTCCACTGATGCTTCGGTAAAGTGCGAAGAGAGAGAGAGAGAGAGAGAGAGAGAGAGAGAGAGAGAGAGAGAGAGAGAGAGAGAGAGAGAGAGAGAGAGAGAGAGAGAGAGAGAGAGAGAGAGAGAGAGAGAGAGAGAGAGAGAGAGAGAGTAAAGTGGAATTAAGGGTGAAAGCGGTTGATAAATTCTAGACGAGGAGGAGGAGGAGGAAGAGGAGGAGGAGAGGAGGAGGAGGAGACAGTAGCGTGTGTTTGGACAGTATGAATCTGTCTTCTCCAGTACTGACACACACACACACACACACACGCACACACACACTCACACTGATTAAATTACTCTTAAGGAAATGAAAATTCGTTTGGGATGTTTGTATTATGAAAACTACTACTACTACTACTACTACTACTACTACTACTACTACGACGACGACGACGACGACGACGACGACTACTGATTATAATACGTAACGAGAAACATAATACTGTAATCACGTTTTAGTAGTAATATTGTCGATGCTTGAAAATTACTTGAAATAGGAAACAGATATCAAGGAAGCGATGGAAGGTAGAAGAAGAAAGGAAGATACGAAGGGAAGGAAGGAAAGGAAGGTGAGGGAGGGAAGGGAGGTTAAAAAGAACAAAGAGAGGCCACGATTTGGAGAGAGAGAAAAAAAGAGAATCCGGATAAAGTTAAATGGGATAGCGGACTGCCTGATTGCTATAACGAAGGAAGAAAGAGCGAAATGAGTGAAGGAAGAATGGAGTAATGAAGGAAGGGAGAGAGAAGGAAGGTTGAAAAATAAAGGGAGAGGGAGGAAAAGAACGAGAAGAGGAAGGGAAGAAAGGAGTAATGAGAGAGAAGGAAGGTTGAACAATAGGGAGGAGGAAAAAGGACGAAAGGAGGAAGGGAAGGAAAGGGAAGGAAGGAGTAATGGGAGAGGGAGAAGGAAAGACAGACAATAAATGGGAGGAGAAAGAGAAAGAACGAAGTGAGTTAAGGAAGAAACGGATAATGAAAGAAAAAGAAAGAGAGAAAGCGGAAAAGGAGCAAAATGAGTAAAGGAAGAAACGAATAATGAGAGAGGGAGGAAGAAGAATGATGGGCAATGGAGGTAGAAGGAAGAAAGAGGAAAGAAGATGGAAGAGAGGAAGGAAGAAAGAAGAGTGAAAGGAATGAAGGAAGAAACGAATAATAAGACAAAGCCAAAAAATAAGAAATAAAACAAGGAAGATGGTAGAGAGGGAAGAGGAAGGAGGGAGGAAGTAAGACCGAAAGGAAGGAGGGAAGAAACAAAATGAATGAAAGAGGCAAAAGGAAAAAAGAAAAAAAAAATGAAGGGAGCCAAAGATTGAATCAGACAAGGAAGAAAAAAAAGAGAGGCGGATGAGAGCAATGAATGTGTGAATAGTTGATGAAGGAGGGAGGCGAGAAAGAAAGGGAAAAGGGAGAGAGAAAAACGAATGAAGTCCAGAAAGAGGAGACGAAGGAAGGGAAATTAAAGGAAAGGAGAGAAATAGAAAGGAAGGAAAAGAAGTGAAAGAATGAGCCCGTTCTGATAATTATGAAAGAGAAAGAGAAAACGAATGAATAAAGAATAGAGAGGAAGGAAAAAAAGAGTAAAAGAATAAAGTTCGTTGGAAAAATGAGATCACAGAATAAACGACGTGATTAGAAGAAAGAAAAGAAGAAGAATGAGAGATTAAAAGAGAATGAGGAATAAGAGAAGAAAATAGAAAAAGACGGAAATAAAAGAGAAAGAGAAAGGAAAGAAAAGGTAAAATAATGAGATCACAGAATAAACGACGTGATTAGAAGAAGGAAAAGAGAAAGAATTAGAGAAAAAAAGAGAATGAGGAATTAGATTAAATGTGATAAAGACGGAAATAAAATGGAGAGAGGAAGGAAAAGAAAAGTGGAAATATGAACCCGTCAGAATAATTAGATCACAGGATAAACGAAGTGAATAGGAAAGAAGAAAAGAAAAAGAAGAAGAAAGAGAGAATGAGGAATAATAAGAAAACGAAAGGTAAAAAAAAAAAAAACGAAGAAGAGGAAGAGAGGAAAAAAAGAGAATGAGGAGGAATAAGAAGAAATAAAAAAACTAAAAAAAACACGGAAATCAAATAAAAGACGTCGATTGGGGAGGTCGTGATGGTTAAAAAAAAGAAGATAAAAAAATAAAGGAATAATGAGAGAAAAAATAAATCCCGAAATCAAATAGAAGACTTCGATTGGGTGGTCGCGATGGTTAAAAATCCCTGGAAATTGGCCTCTATTGTAATCCCCCTTTTTCCCGCCCGTCTATTGGCTGAAGTTTGGACCAATCAGCGACGAGAAGCATCAAATGAAGGATTCTGAGGAGGCGCCCGATTGGTCAGTCTCTCCTAAGTGGATTTTGATTGGATGGATGGCGAGGAGAGAGAGAGAGAGAGAGAGAGAGAGAGAGAGAGAGAGAGAGAGAGAGAGAGAGAGAGAGAGAGAGAGAGAGAGAGAGAGAGAGAGACGAGAGACGAGACATTAGCAGACACAGGGAAACAGATAGACAGACAGACAGACAGACAGACATAAACAGATAGAGCGGAAAAGAGAAAGAGACGAGACGAATGGACGTACAGACAGACAGACAGACAGACAGACAGACAGGGACATATACAGACAAACAGACAGACAAACACCAAAGACAGACAGCGTTCGAAAAGCAGAAAGATAGATGTTCAAGAGACAGAAAAAGATAGACAGACAAACATACACAGACAGACAGACAGGCAAACCGGGACAGACAGTTCAAAAAGCACTCTGACAGACATGTAGAGAGACAGATAGAGATTGACAGTCAGAATTGAACAGGCGATTGACACATAAATCGAGAGGGATACATGAACAGAGAGAGAGAGAGAGAGAGAGAGAGAGAGAGAGAGAGAGAGAGAGAGAGAGAGAGAGAGAGAGAGAGAGAGAGAGAGAGAGAGAGAGAGAGAGAGAGAGAGAGAGATTACATAAGAGTGATTTGTAAGTATATAGGGGAAGTGACAGCCAATAGACCGTCTGGCGAGTGAATTGACAGCCAGCCTTTGAGGGAACGAAAAAGAGGAAAAAATACACACCTGCAGACTGGTGAAGAAATAACAAAGACACACACACACACACACACACACACACACACACACACACACACACACACACACAGACACACACACACACACACACACATTCATATAAAGAAACACAAAACACTAACTTCAAAGAAAACAAAGATACACATAGACTTGTAAAGAAACACGAAACAGACACGCAAAAAAAAAAAAAAAAGAAGGAAAGGAAGAAACAGATAAACGGAAACTTGCATAACAGACAGACTCCCAGGCGAATAAGGAAAGACTCAGAGCCAGACAGGTGCTTAGATTAAACAAACAATAGAGACAGAAGGAAAGATAGACGAAAGGATAAACTAAGGAAGAACACACACACACACACACACACACACACACACACACACACACACACACACACACACACACACACACAAACACACACACACACACACACAGACACAGACACAGACAGATGGTTAGACTGAACAGAGACAGATTCACAAACAAGGAGGGCGAAAAGGGGGATAAACAGACAAATAAGCGAACAGAAAAAGAAGTAAATTCACAGACACAAACAGACAGATTCTTAGACAGACACTCACTAACTCGGTAAAAGGTAGATACAAAGACACATGGATAGGCAGAGGAAGAGGTGAAGATACAGACGCACACAGACACATACAGACTTCAGAAACACGGAAGCTAGAGAGGCAAAACAGTCCAGGTGGGATCCGTAAGGTATATGGATGCAGGTAGAGACAGGTGAGGGGGCGACACATAGCCGGCGAACAGGTTAATGGCCGGGTAACCAGGTGTGTGCCGGCGGTAAAGGGGTTAACAGCTAGGTGCGTGGGTGTGGGTGTGGGGGGGGGGGGTAGCCTGAGGAGTTTTTCTATCATGGAGTACGAACTTATGTATATGTGGATGCTGTCGCCCCTCTCTCTCTCCCTCCGTGGAATTAATTAATTTAATACACAGAATATCCCACTGGCTGCTTCCCTCGGGCGGAATATTAAAGTCGGGGACCCACAAGCCTTATTAGGGACCGTTGATACAGACCCGACTGAGCCCAGCCAGAGTTCGCCGGAGCGCCTCGCAAATCCACGTCCGTGCTTATTTTGTGGTCTGAAAAAAGAATGTGGATGTGATTTTTTTTGGAGGTGTTTATTTTTTTATTATTTTTTTTTTTTTAGGAGGGATTGTTAGTATGTTGCGTAGTAAGCGTTTTGGTGTTTGTTTTAATTCTTCGTCGGAGCGCCTCACTAATCTAAGTCCGTATTTATTTTTTGGTTTGGGAGAAGAATGTGAATGTGATTTTTGGGGAGGGGACAATACGTAAGGTGTTTATTTTTTTTTTTTTTTTGGGAGGGATATGTTGTGTAATAAGCGTTTTGGTGTTTGTTTAAATTCTTCGTCGGAGCGCCTCTAAGTCCGTATTTATTTTGTGGTCTGGGAAAATACTGTGGATGTAATTTTTTTTGGAGGGGGTAATAC
This sequence comes from Eriocheir sinensis, assembly GCF_024679095.1. Lineage (NCBI taxonomy): Eukaryota > Metazoa > Arthropoda > Malacostraca > Decapoda > Varunidae > Eriocheir > Eriocheir sinensis. The sequence continues at coordinate 14,258,296 of NC_066513.1, read as the reverse complement.
GTAAGGTGTTTATTTATTTTTTTTTTTTTTAGGAGGGATTGTTAGTATGTTATGTAGTAAGCGTTTGGGTGTATGTTTCAATTATTTGTTGGAGCGCTTTGCAAATCCATGTCTGTATTTATTTTGTGGTCTGGGAAAAGAACGTGGATGGGATTTTTATTTTTTATTTTTTTGGAGGGGATAATACTTAAGGTGTTTATTTATTTATTTATTGATTTTTTTTTTTTAGGAGGGATTGTTAGTATGTTGTGTAGTGAGCGTTTTGGTGTTTGTTTTAATTCCTCGTCGACTAATCTAAGTCCGTATTTATTTTGTGGTTTGGGAAAAGAATGTGGATGTGATTTTTTTTTTTTTTTGGAGGGGATAATACGTTAGGTGTTTATTTATTTTTTTATTTTTTAGGAGGGATATGTTGTGTAGCAAGCGTTTTGGTGTTTGTTTTAAGCCTTAGTCGGAGCGCTTTGTAGATCCATGTCTGTGTTTATTTTGTGGTCTGGGAAAAGAATGTGAATGTTTTTTTTTCTGGGAACAATGCGTAAGGTGATTTTCTTTACTTGTTATCGTTAGTGTGTTGAGTATTAAGCGCTTTTTTTTTTTACAGTAAAGGAAGCAGCTCAAAGGCGAAAAGGAAAATAATAATGAGAAACAGAAGTCCGCTATTCATTGTCCCTATGTAAGAGTTTAGAAGTTTTGACGTTTTAACTTTTTTTTATTCTTCGTCGGAGCGTCTCGCAAATCTACATCTATATTTATTTTGTGGTTGGGAAGAGAATATGGATATGTTCTTTTTGGGGTGGGAAGAATATTTAAAGCGAGTTTTTTCATACTAGTGATTGTTATGGTGTTATATATTCGTTTTGTTGTCTGGAAAAGAATGTGAATGTAATTTTTTTTCGGGAGCAACACAAAGCGATTTTTTTTTAAATCGTTAGTGTATTGTATTATTCTCTTGGAACAATACATAAAGTGGTATTTTTGCATTAATGATTGTTATTGCGTTGTGTATTAAGCGTTTTCATATTTTAATTTTCCATTCCTCATTTTTTTTGTGGTTTGTAGAGGATATATATAAATAGTTTCCCTGCAAAGAATAAATTAAGGTAAACCTGAAGTGTGATTTAATCGTTCTGATGTTTAACTTTCCATTCCTCATTTTTTTTGTGATTCTAGAGAATATATACGTAAATAATTTCCCTTCAAAGAGTAAATTGATGGAAACCTGAACTGTGATTTAATCGTTTTGATGTTTAACTTTTACTTCCGCTCTTTGTTTGTATATTCCAGAGGATATATATTAATAGTTTTCCTGCAAAAAGTATACGAACGGAAATCTAATGCAACGTTATTTTTATATGGCGTTATTTTGATGTGTAAATATTAATTCCTCTTTGTATTTGTGTCTTTCAGCGAATATGTATAAATAGTTTTCCTGCAATGAGTAAATTTATTGAAATCTTATGAAATGTTGATATTATGTGGCGTTTTGATGTTTAAATGATAATTCTTCTTTGTGGCTTCAAGCGGATATATATATAAATAGTTTCCCTACACTGAGTAAATGAACCTAAATCTCATGAAATGTTATTGTGAAATGCTATTATTAAATGTTATGAAAATCCTCCAGCGTTGTGATGCGCATTTTCTCATATTCTTGGCACAGTCTAAAATTACTTCACAAGCTTCAATGGAAAATGTATTACGCGAATTTAAAGCGAACCAGCCATGTCAAATGAGTTAAAGATAGAAAACGCAACAAATGTATGAAGAAAAATATTGTAAGGCCTCGAAAATATGATGAAGAAAATATTACACCACCTCGAAAATATAATGAGGAAAATATTACACCACATCGAAAATATGACGAAGAAAATATTACACCAAGAAAATATCACACCACCTCGAAAATAGTGAAGAAAATATTACACCACCTCGAAAATATAGTGAAGAAAATATTACACCACCTCGAAAATATAGTGAAGAAAATATTACACCACCTCGAAAATATAGTGAAGAAAATATTACACCAAGAAAATATTGCACCATCTCGAAAATATAGTGAAGAAAATATTACACCAAGAAAATATAACACCATCTCGAAAATATAGTGAAGAAAATATTACACCAAGAAAATATAACACCATCTCGAAAATATAGTGAAGAAAATATCACACCAAGAAAATATTACACCACCTCGAAAATATGATGAAAAAAATGTTATTACTACTTCAAAAATACGTTAGTTTTGTACAAAGGAAAATAATTTGATGCGGGAGTACTTTGTTTTGTTTTTCATAGTCGTGTGTGAGGGATAATCCTATTTGGGTAAACCGAGTTAGCGCGGGGAACTAAAAATAAAATAGATGAAACAAAAGATAAATAATGTATATATATAAATGAATGAATGAAACGTGTCGAGGCGAACACAATAGAGTCATTAGTACCTTATGAATTATTCTCCCACACACACACACACACACACACACACACACACACACACAGAGAGAGAGAGAGAGAGAGAGAGAGAGAGAGAGAGAGAGAGAGAGAGAAGAAAACAAAAACCGGTCCATTTGAAAAAGACGCATAAAAATCTTCTTTCAACAAACCCTCAAACCTTTTCTTTTTATGCTCGTAGTCGATAAGCGTATCAGGCTTACAACACTTTGGCTTTGCTCGTTTTTTTCTTTTTTCTTTTATCCCTAAGCTGTTTTGAGATGGAGTGAGTGATACGCGAACCGATTATGTGTGTGCGTAGTGTCTGTGTGTGTGTGTGCGTAGTGTCTGTGTGTGTGTGTGTGTGTGTGATGTCGGATTCTATATCGTTTCCTAATGGGTCTTTTTTGTATAAACTTTTTTGTTATAGTTTTCATTTTCTCTCTCTCTCTCTCTCTCTCTCTCTCTCTCATGTGTGTTAGGAGAGAGAGAGAGAGAGAGAGAGAGAGAGAGAGAGAGAGAGAGAGAGAGAGAGAGAGAGAGAGAGAGAGAGAGAGAGAGAGAAGCTGTAATCTTTTTATAGTGTCTGTCGTAAAGTGATCAGCATGCCATTTGTAAACCTCCTTCATTTTTTTATGGTTTCACCGCCTTTCAACACGTATATTTGAAGCATTCGTATTTATTTATTATTATTGCCGGTGATGCGTGGCTCTTAGACTATATAACTCGTCCTTCGTAGACGTATATGTCGAGGGAGCTTTCTTGAATGCTTACTAAATGAAGGTGCGGCTGTCAGTTCAAGGCGAAGTAGCACACAAAACCGCTACGCCTCATCCTCTCATGTCAAGTATTTCCAAAAGCCGAAAAAAATTAGTTAATCGGGTTTTCTTGGGTGTTTTTTTCACATTCATGGCACAGAAGAAGGATCAGACTACCACCAGGGTCTGAAAAATATTGTAAGGCCTCGAAAATATGATGAAGAAAATATTACACCACCTCGAAAATATAATGAAGAAAATATTACACCACCTCGAAAATATAATGAAGAAAATATTACACCACCTCGAAAATATAATGAAGAAAATATTACACAACCTCGAAAATATAATGAAGAAAATATTACACAACCTCGAAAATATAATGAAGAAAATATTACACAACCTCGAAAATATAATGAAAAAAATATTACACAACCTCGAAAATATAATGAAGAAAATATTACACCACCTCGAAAATATAATGAAGAAAATATTACACCACCTCGAAAATATAATGAAAAAAATATTACACCAAGAAAATCTTACACCACCTCGAAAATATAGTGAAGAAAATATTACTCCAAGAAAATATTACACAACCTCGAAAATATAGTGAAGAAAATATTACACCAAGAAAATATTACACAACCTCAAAAATATAATGAAGAAAATATTACACCAATAAAATATTACACCACCTCGAAAATATAGTGAAGAAAATATTACACCACCTCGAAAATATAGTGAAGAAAATAGTAGTAGGCTACCTCTGGAAGTGCCCCAAACTCCTACGAAATCCTTGACGAATGTGTGTGCTTAAGGACCGAAATGTTTAAGTATATGACCTTTAGACACACCGGGACAGACTTACACACCTACTTACACTTACTTACACACACACACACACACACACACACCGAGACAGACCACTTACTTTCTAACACACACCGAGACAGACCACTTACTTACTTATACACACCAAGACAGACCACTTACTTACTTATACACACCAAGACAGACCACTTACTTACTTATACACACCAAGACAGACCACTTACTTACTTATACACACCAAGACAGACCACTTACTTACTTATACACACCAAGACAGACCACTTACTTACTTATATACACCAAGACAGACCACTTACTTACTTATAAACACCAAGACAGACCACTTACTTACTTATACACACCAAGACAGACCATTTACTTTCTAACACACACCGAGACAGACCACTTACTTATACACACCGAGACAGACCACTTACTTTCTAACACACACCGAGACAGACCACTTACTTACTTATAAACACCAAGACAGACCACTTACTTACTTATACACACCAAGACAGACCACTTACTTTCTAACACACACCAAGACAGACCACTTACTTACTTATACACACCAAGACAGACCACTTACTTTCTAACACACACCAAGACAGACCACTTACTTTCTAACACACACCAAGACAGACCACTTACTTTCTAACACACACCAAGACAGACCACTTACTTTCTAACACACACCAAGACAGACCACTTACTTACTTATACACACCAAGACAGACCACTTACTTACTTATACACACCAAGACAGACCACTTACTTACTTATACACACCAAGACAGACCACTTACTTACTTATACACACCGAGACAGACCACTTACTTACTTATACACACCGAGACAGACCACTTACTTAAACACACCTAGACAGACCACTTACTTACTTATACACACCGAGACAGACCACTTACTTAGACACACCAAGACAGACCACTTACTTACTTAAACACACCTAGACAGACCACTTACTTACTTATACACACCGAGACAGACCACTTACTTATACACACCAAGACAGACCACTTACTTAAACACACCTAGACAGACCACTTACTTACTTATACACACCGAGACAGACCACTTACTTAAACACACCTAGACAGACCACTTACTTACTTATACACACCGAGACAGACCACTTACTTATACACACCGAGACAGGCCACTTACTTAAACACACCTAGACAGACCACTTACTTAAACACACCGAGACAGACCACTTACTTATACACACCGAGACAGACTACTCACTTAAACACACCTAGACAGACCACTTACTTACAAACACCGAGACAGACCACTCACTTATACACACCGAGACAGACCACTTACTTATACACACCGAGACAGACTACTCACTTAAACACACCTAGACAGGCCACTTACTTACAAACACCAAGACAGACCACTCACTTATACACACCTAGACAGACCACTTACTTACTTATATATACACACCGAGACAGACCACTCAAACACACAAAGACAGACCACTTACGTACTTACACACACCGAGACAGACCACTCACTTAAACACACACACGCACACACACACACACACACACACACACACACACACACACACACACACACACACACACACACACACACACACACACACACACACACACACACTTAAACACAAAGAGGAGGCAGGGAAGGGCTGAGACGTCCTCCTCGATTACGTATTCATTGTGTTTTTCGGGTGTGAAAGTTTGGAGGGAAGATTGAATTCTGTGGGTCTGCCGAAAAGACTTCTCATACTGAATAGCTCGTGTTTATTTTATTTTTCTGTCATAGAGGCTTTAGGTAACGCAGGTGAGATTTACATACATTATTAATTATCTATAAGGAGGGGACAGGTTTTTACTTACACTTTATTATATTCGTTTTTCTTCTTATTTTTCTTCTTATTATAATTATCATTGTTTTTTTTTTCATTAGAGTTGTTTTTCTCACTGTCTATACAAAATGCGAGTGGTAAAGGATGAATCTCACTCCTTGTGTGTGCGTGTGTGTGTGTGTGTGTGTGTGTGTGTGTGTGTGTGTGTGTGTGTGTGTGTGTGTGTGTGTGTGTGTGTGTACCGCCTCACCGCTTTTCTACACCGTGGTCACACATAATAAATATCCAAGCTTAAAGAAAAGTCAAGTAAATTTTCTTTGGTGCTCAGAAGGGATAAATTACGTTCACTTGTTACTATTGGCGTCGATAATATTCCTGTTTCATTGCATCAGAAGGAACTCTTATTTTACCGGCTGTGGGGTGAATCGGTCCATTTGTCTTCGCTCGTGACATTGACAGCATTCAAGGTTGTGGCACAGACAGTCTATTTATTCTATCGCCTCATTAGCAACAATATATTATGTCTCTCCGTTCCCCTCTGACAGTAACAGTACTCGGGATGTGTAAACCAGAAAATAATCGCCTAACAAATATCATGATGGCCTTCTGTGGCGCCCTTGTTGCTGCCATCGACAGTTCTCTCCTTGGCCTGATTCGATTCCCTGTAGCTCAGCATCGTGTGAACTCCTTCCTTCCTTCCTTCTCCTTCACCCTAAACGCTGACGACGAAGATGGAGCGAACCTTAGCCCAGTTGTATTCTAAAATTTGTCTTTCTCCTCTTAAGATTACCAACATCACATCGGAATTACCACACCTTTGATTAGTTAAGTAACCAGTACGTGCTTGGATAACTTATGCTACTGCTTCACCCTTCTACACCCCCTTACAGTCTCCCTACACCCTCTTACACCCTCCTTTCACCCCCTTACATCCTCCCTACAACCCCTACATCCTCCTACACCTTTCCTACACCCTCCGTTACCCCCTACAACCCTCCTTGCACCCTCCTTTTAGGCTGCAGATCTCAGAAATATTCATCGCAGTACTCTTAATGACACGGATTAAGAAACTAACCAGACTTAGCTCAGTTTTATCCTAAACCTTCTCTCGTTCTAATCTCCCAGTAACCCATCAGAGACCCTTTTCTGCCTGACTGCATAACCAATACTTAAAGACATTTCAGAAACTCCTTAAATGCAGCCGATTGTCTATCTCACCTTGTCTTGATCTTCTGTAAACCCTAAATAATGTTTCTCTGCTCACTCGAACCACCAAAACACGATATACGGTAATAACAAGACCTGACCAATAACAAGACCGAAACCAAAACAAACACCCGGTCCACCAAACGTACCCTAACTTCTTGCTGATATCGGGCCCGGCACACAAACACTATATTGCAGCTTTCTCCGCGCTAACCCTTCATCCCCGCTCATCTCCCGCCCACACGACAGCGGCCAGCGGTATGGATTTAGCAAGACACTGAGATCGGGATGCTGGCCACACGCTGTACTTTGCCTCCCACACAAGCAACGTACTCAGAAGTTAAACAGCATATCTCTTCCTCTCTCTGTCTACCCCTCCCTAGCCTTCTCTTTTTATCTTTTCATCTCTTCCCCGTAAATTCCCCGAGATAAAGATGCTGGTCACACAAGCAAATACGTAGAGTTAAACAGTGTCTCTCTCTCCCTCTCTACTCTTCCCTAGTCACAGCATCTCTATCTCTCTACCCTTCACTAGCCTTCTCCCTTCTCTGTTTTCTCCCCGTTTGTTCTCGGAGATCAAGATGCTGACCACACTATGTACTGAGCCTTCTGCACACACACACACACACACACTCTCTCTCTCTCTCTCTCTCTCTCTCTCTCTCTCTCTCTCTCTCTCTCTCTCTCTCTATCCTTCTCCCGGCAATCATCATTATTCAATTATATATACCAGGGCTATTATGGAAAGTGTAATATAATCTCTCATTGCCCTCCTCCATAAACTATATTCGCAGCACTTTCCTCGCTCCCTTTCCCTTGACCGTCTGTATGTGAGCAGCAAGCAACAGAGGGTCATATTCTTAACTATTTCGGCCCCCAAGCGCACACACACACACACACACACACACACACACACACACACACACACACACACACACACACACACACACACACACACACACACACACACACACACACACACATACACATTTGACAGGTCTTTCGTAGGAGTTGCGGACATGTCCATGGGTAGTTTGGTGACCCTGGTGGTAGTTTGACGTGGCTTCTGTACCGTGAACGTGATAAAGCACTCATGAGAACCCGATTAATCTCCTTTTCGGCCTTGGAAATTAATTAACGTGAGAGGCGGAGGCGTCTGAGAATACCAACCAGTGTGTGTCATCTTTCATTAAGATACCAAAACAGTGACAGCTGCATCGTAACCGCACATTCATCACCATCACTCAAACGGAAACAATATATTCTCAGAGCATCATTCTTTACCCTTCCCAGCATCACTACTCTCATCTCGGCCCCATTTCCACGCCACGAGCATCTCTGTTCAATTTTCTCATCACAAGTCATCAATAAGTAAGAGCAGCGCACCTGTTTATACCTGTAGCCACCTGTTCATCGCTCGTAAGGTATCTATCACGCCTCTCACAAAACAGTATACCCACATCCGTCTTTCCTAACTCTCTCCATTTCTGTTCTATTTCTTCATCACAAGTGGAACCCAAACCCAAACAGAGTGGCAGCTGCAAACTAACCAACACATACATCACGCCTCACTCCCACGAGAAACAATATATAACCACAACATCATTCTTCAGTGTCCGCCGCATCACCACTCTCTGTCTCTGCCCAGTTCCCACGCTCAGGTCATTAATAAGGAGGTTAACTTAATACCAAAAGAGAATGGCAGGCTTCGTTTATCATGGGTCTTGCGGTAACGATATATCCACATTAGTCATTTTTTTACACGCTCTATCTCTCCTCCAACTCCTCACCACAGGCATCAGTAAGAGAGAAGGTCACCTGTGCTTGCCTGTAGCCACCTGTCCATTTGCTCATCTCTCCACCTGGAATTGACCCCTCTTCTGACCTCTCGTTCTCTTTTCTATTGTCCGGAGCAGCGGTTATTGAGCTCATTTTCTTGTTGCTTTCGTCTTTTTGCACTTCAGCTGTGTCCCTTGCTGTAGCCCTGCTGTAGAAAAAATTATCCTGCCTCTCACGGAAACTATATACTCACATCTGTTTTTCCTTACTCTCTTCATCTTTGTTCTATTTTCGCATCACAGGCATTGCTAAGCGGAGTGTATAGAGCACCTGTGTATACCTGTAGCCACCTGTTCATCTCTCATTTGGTTTTATCACGCCTCTCTTGGAAACTATATATTGGCATCTGTTATTCCTTACTCTCTCCATCTCTTCTATTTTCTCATCATAAGTCATTGATAATTGGAGTATAGAGCACCTGTGAATACCTGTAGCCACCTGTTCATTTCTCATTAGTTATCTATCACACTTCTAACGAAAACTATTATATTCACATCTGTTATTCTTCACTCTCTCCATCTCTGTTCAATTTTTTCATCACAAGTTATCAATAAGTAAGAGTAACGCACCTGTTTATACCTGTAGCCACCTGTTCATCGCTCGTAAGGTATCTATCACGCCTCTCACAAAACAGTATATATACCCACATCCGTCTTTCCTCACTCTCTCCATATCTGTTCTATTTCCTCATCACAAGTCATCGATAAGTGCAGAGTAGAACACCTGTGCTTACCCGTAGCCACCTGCCCATCCCTTATTAGGTATTTAGATTAGGACTGAGATTGATAACAGTCCCTTTACCTCTCCCTCTTATCACCCTCGTCTCGTCTCTCGTCTCTCCCATCTCACCTGTATTAGGAGTGTCTTACCTGGCCATAATAATCATATCCAGCATCTTTCTCCCCTTCAGTCCACCTGTTCGCTATGTAGCACTTTAATTAACTTTTTTCTTCTTTTCTTATCGTCTCGCCATCTTAAATTTATAGCAGACCCCGAAAAACAGGAATCAATATATACATCCAATCACTCTTACCTGTAATTAGCTTTTTCATCCTTACCTGGGGCGTAAAAACACCCCCACACTTAAACACACACACACACACACACACACACACACACACACACACACACACACACACACACACACACACACACACCTGTTCCCGTCATAAATAGTCTCACCCAGATTGCTATCACGGTCTGGGTTTACCTTCTTCTTGCTCACCTGAGAACCGCGAGAGGGAGAGGGGGGAGTAACAGGCAAAAAAATAGCATAATACATAATCAGTATATATACCTTGGTCTTTTTTCTTCTTTTTCTGCTCCTTCACCTTTTTGTTTTCTTCTTGTTCTTGTTCGTCTACTTCTTCTCTTTCTTCCTCTTCTTCATCTTCTTCTTCTACTTCATCATCTTATTCTTCTTGTTCTTTTTGCTCTTGTTCTTGTTCTTCTTCAACTACTTCTTGTTCTTGTTCTAATTTTTGTTGTTGTTGTTGTTGTTATTGTTGCTCTTTTTCTTTTTCTTTTTCTTCTTCTTCATACTTCTTCTCCTCCTCCTCCTCTTCCTCTTGACGATGATATAAAAAAAAGGTATTTGAGTACAACTGGTATTGCTTTGCATGAGAGAGAGTAACAACTGTGATTTTGCTCTCCATTATCACATCCACCACCCCCATCACCACCACCACCATCACCACCATCACCAGCAGACAAGCCTCGCCTCCTCGCCTCTCATTGCGGCTAAACACGGGTCATTTGGAGCCTGTTTGGACTCGCCTTCCGTTTTTATTGAGGGTTTTAGGTTTTTGCAATAGCTGTGTATCACTCGCAGGTGGCTGAGGGGGGGAGGGATGGGGGGATGGGGGGAGGGGGCTTGTGTGTGTACCTGCTTGCCTTACGTAATGTTGTTGTTTTTTTGTTTGCTGGTATGTGAGTGCGTTTGTGTGTTTGTTTTGTTTCGTTTCTGATTGATATTTTTTTTTTACTTTATTCACTTTTATTTACTTTCTTATTTTACTGACTTGATTTCCTTACTTAATGTTTACTTACTATAATCAATATTTTCTTTTTTAACTTTTCTCTCACCTGTGTTCTTTTATATTAGGAAGGGAAATGGTAGTAGTGTTTTTTCTTTCATTTGTGTTTTTCATAAATATATAAGGAAGGTAAAGTGTAGTAGTGATCATATATCTTAGTTTATTTGATTTTGTACCACGTATATATGAAGAGGTGCCACTAGTTATGTGACCAGTTTTATTTTAGCTTGTTTATTTATTTATTTCGTGATTTATTTATGCATTTATTTGTTTTTATTTCCTTTTTTTTTTTGTTTTTTGTTTTGTGTGTGCTTCTATGAATCATTATTTTCCCACTTTCTTTACAACATGTCTGCCAAACTGAGCAACTTCTGATATTCACCATCATTGATCTACTTAAAATATCGTTGTTTATTTGTGTTTTTCTATTTTCATTTTTGATTTATGAATCAGCACTTTCTCACTTTCTTTACACATGTTTGCCAACCAAGCTACTTTCAATATCCACCATCACAGATCTACTTAAAATTTCCGTCTATTCGTTTTTTTTCTTCTATTTTTATTCTTGTTCAGTGTTGTGGGTGTATATATGAATCACCACTTTTCTTCATTCTTCATACCATGTCTCCCAAACCAAGCTACTTTCAATATCCACCATCACTGAGATCTACTTAAAATTTCCTTCTATTCGTATATTTTCTTCTATTTTTCTTCTTGTTTATTGTTATGGGTGTATATATGAATCACCACCTTCCAATATTCTTTACTCCGTGTCTGCAAAACTAAGCTACTTTCAATATCCACCATCACTGAGATCAACTTAAAATTTTCGCCTTTTCGTATTTTTCTACTATTTTTATTCTTGTTTATTGTCGTGGGTGTTTATATGAATCACCACTTTCTTACATTCTTTACTCCGTGTCTACAAAACTAAGCTACTTTCGATATCCACCATCACTGAGATCTACTTAAAATTTTCGCCTATTCGTATATTTTCTTCTGTTTTTATTCTTGTTTATTGTCGTGGGTGTATATATGAATCACCACTTTCTTACATTCTTTACAAATCAAGCTACTTTCGATATCCACCATCACTGAGATCAACTTAAATAAAAATCCTACAAATCACATCTTAAAGGAAACCAAAATTAGCGGAGCGGGGGACGTCAGCTCCGCGCGCCTCCTTGGTTTATGGACGAAGTAATCCTGCTCATCTTTGTGCCGTAAAAGTGACTTAATGCCATGCTAATCACCCTTCATCCGCTTATCTCGAACCTGAATTATCATTGTATTTATTTGATGCTCTGAACGCGTCTTGTCAGTCTAATATAGAGCACTAAATCTATCGTAAAGGGAGGTGGTAGAGGAGAGGAGGAGAAGGAGGAGGAGGAGGAGGAGAGGAAGGAGATGATAATGGAGAAGAGAATGAAGTCTCTCTCTCTCTCTCTCTCTCTCTCTCTCTCTCTCTCTCTCTCTCTCTCTCTCGCGTGTGCCAAGAATCGTCAAATAAAAGTAAAGGTTCGGAAAAGTAACATCTTGGAGTGACTTTAATGAGAGAGAGAGAGAGAGAGAGAGAGTAATAATCACATAGCTGTCAGTGAACCTGTCAAAGTTACATCCCACACCCTTCCTCCTCCTCCTCCTCCTTCTCCTCCTCCTCTTCCTCTTCCTCCTCCTCTTTCCCCCTTTCCTCCTGTCAACCTCACCGGCACCCCCCCCCTTCCCCCCTTTGCAGCTCAGAATTAATGCAAGACTAGAGGAGGAGGAGGAGGAGGAGGTAGGGGTTAGGGGGTGGAGGAGTATTTATTGTGGAGAGAAGGGATTGGTGGAGGAAGGAGAGAGAGAGAGAGAGAGAGAGAGAGAGAGAGAGAGAGAGGAAAATAACCGAGTATTACCTTCTCCTCATCCTCCTTTTATGTGGAGAAAGAGGAAGAAAATAATCCCTTTCCTCCACTTCCACCTCCCCCTCTTCCTCCTCCTCCCCCTCTTCCTCCTCCTCCTCCTCCTCCTCCTCCCCCTCCCCCTCCTTCTCCTTCTGTACCCTCAGTGGTCCAATATTTCCCTAATTCCGGTATTTACTCAGATTTACGTCCACTATTGATCGGCTCAGTGATTTTTTTATT